>NC_142069.1:20572820-20888986 GCF_059756535.1 Pantherophis guttatus | reverse complement strand
TCATTTCACACCATGATCACACAGTCATTAGACAACAGGGCCAACTGGTATGAACAGCTCCTACACCTTCAGAGACACATGAACAAACAGAAGCCCTCACATCCTTACAGTTAATCTTGCATAAATATCAATTTATAAAAAGCTGGTAATTAAGATTGAATTTAAAGCATGGCATTACAGCAAGTAGTAACTAAATTTATATTAATTCTCATAAGATGATCCTTGTTCAACGAATCCTGTCCTCACTCACCTCAACTCAATGGGGTTTTTACTGTAGATATTATGAGATTGAGTGGGAATAAGCAATCTAATAGAGTTTCATTTTACTCCACTTCAGGTAAAAAGCAAATCAGATGAAATCCTGGTGTGAAAGTTTTCAAGGAATAAAAATCAAAATTATGTGAGGGTCAAAGTGGACCTCTTTAGGGTTCTAAAATAAACTGTAAAGTCCATTGCAGACTCACATAATATGAAATTTCTTCACCAAACTTCCCTTTTCTAATTCTGCTTGGACTGCTCATATAACTAGTTGAATTGTGGCCTGTCAGCGGCCTGTGCAGCTTGTAGCTGATTCCGACAGTGAGGAGGCTGGTGTGGTGCTGCGCCAGCAGCCTGTGCAGCTAGCACTCGAGTCAGACAATGAAGAGGCTGGAGAAGATGTGGTGCCAGAGGCGGGGATCCAGCCAGGGCCTTCAGAACCTCCAGAAGCTCCCATAAGTGAAGAGAAAGAACAGGAGGAGCCTCTTCTCGATGCACGAGCACGTAGAGCTGTTAAAAAGCAGGAGTGGCTCCTCAGGAGGAGGTTGCCTCGAGAGTAAGGCTTGGGGCTAATTGGCCATTCCCCTAGCGTAAGGAAGGACAACCACTGATGTAATTTGCAGGAAACAACGTTGTTCATATTCCTTCGCATCTTGATTCCAGAAAATGTTTGATCTGGCTCTTGTTTTCCTGCAAATTGCTTCTGGGCATTCTGCCAACCACAGTAAAATTATGGTTATCTGAAATACTGTGCCTCAGAACTGAATTATTATTCTTTGAATTCTTGTCGGCTGTTAATGAAGTTAAATTAACAGCCCTTGTTCAGAAAAGACTGATTTAAATTGTACTTGTGTTCGAACAACTACTAAGAAAGCTCATTAGTAGTCCTTAAGTAGTAAACTAAGGTTTGTACAGACTTTGTGTGTGCTGCGTTCTTTGGGGTCCGTAGCTGGGGCAGAACAAGTTAATAGGATATGTTAAATATTGTAAGTGCAGCTTTCTTCCAGTTTGGCAATTATAATTTCTTTTTAATCCAACAGTGGGGACTATCTGGAAGACAGTCTTCCAAGGGATTTTTGATAATCCACACACACCAATGGTAAAGTTTGCAAGATACTTGAGAATAAAACAATAAAAGTGTTTCTTTATTTCTTGTTATATTTATGACTGCCAAGTTAGTATAAAAGCAAGCCTGTATTTCAACCTGAAAAGAGGAAATGAATTTCAGGGAATGTTTTGAGTGGCATGGGGATGACAGTAGATGGTAACTTAGTCTACTTCATTCCTTCAGAATGCATTATGTGAAAATTGACTAAGCTGTGTAGGGAAATGGACAATTTATGGGCCCATATGGGTGATCTCTGCGGTGGGTGGAAAATTATATCTTTGAAACGGAGATGACTATTTATTTAACTACAAATTAAAAACATACACAACTACAGCTTTAATTATAGCTATATTTATAACAAACATAAAGTACAAAATTTCATATAACCTTTGGCTGTTCCTAAGGCCAAAAAATGGTTTACAAGAACACTACTTCCCTCTCTTCTTGCACACAGAAGTAAATGGGAAAAAATATGGATTAATAAATGAAAAAAAAAAAACCCTAATAAGTAGAAATGTGGCATGTTCCAGAGGTTAAGAGAAGGGAAAGGATGTAAAATATCTGAAAGAGGGTAGTCTGATCTTGTGGATTAGAATGATGAACACATATGGGAAAGGGAAAAAGTATCTTGAAGTATGAATGAAAGGACTAAAATATGAATTGTTGACATTCAGGTTGTTGTGAATAGGTGTAAATATATTAATCTATAGACTGTTGATAGTTCTGTGTTATGTTCTAGTAAACGACAAAATAAAGTCTGAGTTTAAAAAAAATATTGTCTATGTTGAACTACATAAAATATTATTAATCAAGCATTCTTTTTTTCCCCAATTTCTCCTATAGGTTGTCGTGTTAATTGACACCCTGAATATGAATCATCAATACTCAATGGGCTTTTTGTCTAAAGCCATCTGCTTTCTAAGTGTAACTATATCCATTCTTGAATGTTAAATTCTCCTATCCATGCAGCATTGATTGATCTCTACTAAATGATCAAATGACAAAGCTGGCCATTTGAAATATTAGCAGATATTTTTTGATCTTGAAGCTTTATTTGCAATGATACTCACATTCACTGCAAAACACTGAACTTCATGTTTAAACAGCCAGGTTTTTTTTTAAATTTATTTAAAATGTGTGGTGCAACCATTGTCATTCTTCATCAAAACCCAATTCTTTCTTATTCCCTGAAGGTTTTGTTTGGAATGATGCATTATGATGCTGAATTTCTGGGCATCAGTTTGAATTAGGAGGTGTTATGGAACTTAAGTTCGAAAGGTGAAACCAACCTAAAATTCTCAGAGAACAATATGTTAATACAAGGAAAGATAGCATTATTCTCACTTGACAATGGAGAGAATTCTTGGAAAACAATTATGAATGCTCAACAAGTATGCTGACAGAAGCTCAGCCAATTTTGAATTGAATAAAGAGAATCCACTAAGCATTACCTATAATATATAACAATTATGTTCAAGATAATAGAGAGATAATAGAGACTTCTGCTAGCATTGAAGTTATATTCTATACATAGATTTTATTCCTGTTTAAGAATGGATTTTGAATATTGCAGTAGAATTATAGTGTCTGGGCTATTAACATTATTTGGCTGGTTTAGTTTCATTTTTGGTCCCATTTCTTCTAAATGCTGATCAAACATTGGATAAAAGAAGACATAGATTGTCAAAGAGATGACCTTGGAGAAAATAGGAAGAAATAGTTACAAAAACAAAAATATATTTTATGCCTGGGAAACAGAGAAAGCATGAAAAAGACCCTAATGTTGGTTCCACCCTAATTCACTGGGTTATAAGAGGGACAAAAGGAAAAACTCAAACTTTCAAGATTCCATTATTGTAGCCTGTATCAATAAAATATAGTTCCAGTGAAACTTGTACAATCTATTTCTTTACCTGGCTGACATAGAAGAGCAGATAGGGAAGAAAAAAGGTCTACATCAGGAGTGTCCAACCTTGACAATATTAAGACCTGTGGATTCTCCATTCCAGGGGTGGGTTCTACTTACCTTTACTACCATTCGCAGAAGTGTTTTGATGATGTTGGGGTTGGTGGGTGGAGCCTCCCACTGGTTTTACTATTAGTTCTATAGAACCGGTGCGAACCGGGGGCAACCCACCACTGCTCCATTCCCACAATTCTCTAGCTAGCCAAACTACAAAAACAAACTATCTAATACATAGTATCAGGGTGCCAAAACAGAGCCTATAACAGAGACTTAGGCGATTTCCTGGCTGTGACAAGTGAAGCAAAAAATTGCATCAGTAATCTAGACATATGTTTATGGTAGTTTAGATTTTAGATTTCATATTTTGTACTTTTAGCTCTTGTATGGTTATCGAAATGTGTTGTGAATCTGCCATATAATAAATAATAATACAACAGCATGTTAAGACATTCAAGATTTAAAGACAGATCTGCTAAATGTTGGAAGTG
This sequence comes from Pantherophis guttatus, assembly GCF_059756535.1. Classification (NCBI taxonomy): domain Eukaryota; kingdom Metazoa; phylum Chordata; class Lepidosauria; order Squamata; family Colubridae; genus Pantherophis; species Pantherophis guttatus. The sequence continues at coordinate 20,885,166 of NC_142069.1, read as the reverse complement.
TAATCAATCATGTGGTTCACATTACCATATGTGGTGGACATGCCCCAAACCAAAAAAAATACTGGACGAAAATATATACGTGTCTGGAAAAAATGATAAAACAACATACAGATCTGAAACCAGAGATATTTTTGTTGGGCATTCTACCAGAAAAATATGATAAAAAGACTACATATTTGATCCTGCATATACTAACTGCAACTAGAATTGTATTTGTGCAACAATGGAAAAATGATGAGATCCCGTCAGAGGGGAATGTAATTAAGAAAGTATTATAATGTGCAGAAATGGACACACTAACACTTATTAAGGATAAAGAAGAAAATGAATATTTTTTGATATGGAACATAGTTTATCAATGGCTAGATAACAGAAACAGAAGTTAGACAGGAGGAGATATAAAAAGAGGAAATGGTAAAGATAATGTTAAGTATTATATATATATATATATATATATATATATATATATATATATATATATGGACCCAGATTGTTGGGGGCAATATGCTTTTTAGTATACTGTCTTTGGTGTAAGCCACCCAGAGTCCTCGGAGAGTGGGCGGCATAGAAATAATAATAATAATAATAATAATAATAATAATAATAATAATAATAATAATATATTATTATATTATTATTATTATGTTATTATATTATCAATATGATGGTGATGAGTATTACAACAAAGATGTGTAATATGACTATTTAAACATAACTGTACCCAAACACGCACTGTTTGATGAAAATTGAATGTTATATAAATAAAACAAATAAAACATGGGGAAAAAAAGATTTAAAGGGCGGGGGGCAGCTTTCTTATGGAATTATCTCCACGGATGGGTGTCACTACTAGTAAAGCTGTACATACTTTGATGCTTCTGCTCAAAAGGGAGACAAGGTTAGGCACAGAATCTCATTCAACTGAGGGTTTTTGCTAAATAAGCAGCTGGAGTTCACAAAGACATTAGAATTCACAAGTCTTAGTTGCCAAGATTGGACATCCCTGATGATGTAGAGGTCCGTCCCTCCTGCTACATTTGAAGTCATCTAGTATTTGCTGTGATTTTACGGTGCTTTCCAGGTTATGGACTTTCTGATGAGCTGAATTCCCTTCCTTTATAATGGATATTGGATATTCTTTGCTAACATGCAGCGTAGACTATGACTGTATACACCACTGAAGTCTCCATAGATTGTCTCCATCCATACTCACGCCTCAAATTACAGGAGAATTAATTTCTAGGAAGCTATGCCTGTCATGACCAAGGCGTGATATAAAAAGTAGTCTGAGAAGCTCAGTGTTCAATACTTATGCTAAATAATTCAAGATCGCTAATGGGAATCTGATCATGGTGGATGAAATTGCCAGCTGTGAGCACTCACAGCTGACATTTAGCAGCTCAATAGGCTTGATAACAACAGTGGAGTAAGAGGTGAAAAAAGTCTTTAAAAGACTCACGTTTCCTTCCTTTTGTTTTCTTGGAATTGGTATTTCTAGACCATCTAAAAGGAAGAAATAAGATCAAGACAAATTGATCTCTACCTTAGCTAGGTGTGCAATTTGTTTGGCATGAGAGCTTGTCTTCCTAGAACCAACTGAAGTATTTGGGAGGCTGGATCAGCTTTAAAATCCTTTTAGAACAGCCAATGCATATTCTCATTTTTGTGTATGTGTTCAGTTGTGCAAGGTGTCTTTTCAGTGCACACAGTGACCTAGAAATTTCTCCTTCTTGGAATGTATTTATTTGTTTGTTTGTTTTTTGTTTTTTATTTGTTTGTCAAACATGTACAAGATAACAGGTATAGGTATAAACATAAGCATAAACAAAGGAAGTAAGTACAAATAAATGGGGACAGTAGGACAGAGACAGAAGGTATGTTTGTGCACTTATGCACGCTCCCTTTATAGACCTCTTAAGAATGGAGTGAGATCCATGGTAGACAGTTTGAGATTGAAGCTGTGAGGGTTTGAGGCTGTAACAATGCAGTTGGGTAGTGTTGTGACCTAGGCCCACATACTTAATATTAAATGCAAAGCAGTTCCAAAAAACAAACAGATTTTATTAAAACAGCTGAGAATTAATTCATTCTCAGCTTATTCCAAATTAAATGAAAGCAAAGTTCTCAAAACACCTTCAGTTTATCTCTGACCATGGGATAATTAGACAACTGCCAAAGGCTTTTCTTGGCAACAGGTCAGGAACAGAAGACGCTGACAAGAAAGAAATACACCCAAACACGAAGCAAATCTCTCAACGGTTGTTTTCCAGCAAAGAGGCCAAGAGCTGTTGCTGGTCTTTTAAGCCTTATGGGAGGGTCCAATCATCTCTTGGCCCTACTCCCAAGTCATCCTCTCTGCTTTAGCTGCTCCTGCCTTCTGGCAGCTCTTCTCATACGTGCATTAGGAACAGGCTCCTCCTGTTCCTCTGCCTCTCTACTGTCAGCCTCTGGAGGCTCCGAAGTCCGCACATCACTCCCCGATGGCCCTGGCCCCATCTTTGCCTCCGATGCAGAGCCCTCATCCGGGCCTTCCCCAGCCTCCAGGACTGGCCCATGTTCTTCCTCATTGCTGTCTGACTCCACTGCCAGCTCTGCTGGCTGCTAGCGGACCACATGGGAAGAGCATTCCAGGCGTTGGCTACTCTGTTGCTGAAATCGTATTTTCTGCAGTTGAGTTTGAAGCAGCTTACCTTGCGTTTGTATCGATTGTTTGCCCATGTATTATTGTGGTTGAAGCTGAAGAATTCATTGACAGGCAAGATGTTGTAGCAGACAATTTTGTGTACTATGCTTAGATCGGACCTCAGGTGGCGCAGTTCCAGATTGTCCAAGCCCAAAATTTCGAGTCTGGTGGCATAAGGGATTCTTTTGTGAATAGACGAGTGGAGTATTCTTCTTGAGAAATACCTTTGAACCTGCTTAATCATGTCAATGTCCGATATATAGTGTGGGTTCCAGTCAGACGAGCTGTATTCAAGAATTGGTCTGGCAAAGCTTTTGTGTGCCATAGTTAGCAATACAATGTTGATCCGAGAAATATGAATATGAGGACTGTGAAAATCCTTCTAAAGAGGCGCTTTGGGAAGATGCAAAGTGGAAATAACACATGGTGGAAATAGGTGTCTGAAAAAAAATATGTGGCAGCTTTAGCAATTCTAAAGGGGGTGTGTTATATATACTCATGACCAAGAGCAATGCTATTGTCTGTTATACAGGAAGTATGTTTGTAAAAGGGAGACCTGGAGGATAGTGTGATATAAAGTCAAGATGGTGATTATAATCACACGATTGTATCCTTTCCCCTTTTATGGGAATCATAATAAATATTAAAAGTTGTAAGAGCTTCAATGGTGTCATCACAATTGCCATTTTGACTTTTTAAACACACCGTGGTCACCCTTTGCAGCAATCTGCTTAGTTTTCTAAGTGATATTAGGAATAGCTGCTTATATGACCTCAGAACCAAGGCCAGGCTACAAAGTCTTATGCTTTCAACTTGAAGATCTTCATTTTAATTTATAACCATGTTTTTATTTTGCTCAGTATAAGAGCACATAATGTGTAGGTTACACATAATGTGTTGGGAGGGCCGCAGAAGCTCAGTTTTCACTGGCAGAGGGCTGCAGTAGGCAGTCACAGCTGAAAACGCATCTGCATTTGGGAAGGCAGCGCCCAGCCCTTTCGAACTCCATTTTCACTGGCAGAGGCACCGCGGGCCAGTCCTTTGCTGTTTCCAGGGCCGCCCCGTGGGCGAGATCTAAGCACCCCAAGGGCCAGATTTGGCCTGCGGGTCTTGATTTTGACAAGATATAAGAATAGGAGGAAAAGATGAGAAGCCTTAAAAGAAAACTAATTTATTTGTTTTTTTTAGTTGCTGGTAAATAAGTATGATTGGTTGTTGCGTATATGTTCTCAACAATGTAGAATTTGGCTAACATTAATCAACTGAACCCATGTAGATTTTACCCAACATTAGATGGTGCTGTTCTAGGATGAAATATATAAATGAGGAACTGATTTTGAGGATAATGATTTATTTATTTATTTATTTATTTATTTATTTATTTATTTATTTATTTATTTATTGGTTCGATTTATATGCCGCCCTTCTCCGGAGACTCAGGGCGGCTTACAATGCGTTAAGCAATAGCCTTCATACTTTTGTATATACCAGCTTAGTAGGGCTTTTGGCCCCCCCTAAGCGGTGTTCTTTTGTATGCAAAGTCAGCTTATTGCCCCCACAATCTGGGTCCTCAGCTGATATGATGCTATATCAGCTGGGCTACTAACTGATTTGACTTCAGTTTTTTAAAATCCCTTCCTTCCTTCCTTCCTTCCTTCCTTCCTTCCTTCCTTCCTTCCTTCCTTCCTTCCTTCCTTCCTTCCTGTCGGAATTCACAGCTTTGTTCTCTGGAGGGACAAAGTACACATAGCAACACCTTTCTCTCTGCTGGTTCTTTTCACATGATATGAGTGGAATCTGACAGCACAGCAGGTACTCCTGCAAGAGATGAAAGCAAGAGAAGAATTTGAAGTATTGGGAGAAAAGACAACATTTTCCCACCCAGTTAAAAAAAATAGAGATAATTTGTCCAAGATTTGTGTTAGAATTTTTTTGTCTCAAATGCAGATGTTAAATGTCTCACTATCAATATTTTCTGATGTGGAAGAGCGGCGTATTAGAATTCTTTAAAAATTTGGCAGTGGTGGAAGATTTAATAATACATACTTTGGATTAAATTCAGAGTTTGGAAATTCGGCAATTTCTGTAAATTGTCTTTTGCTGATGAAGACAATTGCTGTTAGTTGCAGAAGGCAAAAACATGCTTTTCCACTTCTGGCCATTTGTCCTACTAATTTGAATGTCCTATTTTAAAATATGCAGAAAGAAGAAACAAATGAAATGAATTTTTCTTCGTATGTATGCACCCTCATATTATTCTCTTCTTCTGAAGCAACACTCTACAGAGCAAAGAAAAGTAAAAGGATAAGAAATGAAAGGCATGAAAGAAGGAAAACAAAAGAAAACAGCTGAATCTAGTTTATATAAACATCATTCTCTGTACCTCCTCAAATCATTTTGTTCTTAAAAGCTATCCTTGCTCTTCTTCAACTTTATATTGCTTCTTACCATGTTGTTGTTGTTGTTGTTGTTGTTGTTGTTGTTGTTATTGTTTTAAATCTTCCCAGCACTGTTGGTGTGTGTCAGTTCACTACTCCCTGTGCTACATTGGCTGGCAAAGTAGTTTTTAATAGCATAAATAACTTATGCACGCTTGTAGTAAAACTGGATGAGATTGCATTTAAGCATCCTGCCCCAAATATGGTCAAACGGACTGGTGATAGCCAGGAAGACTGCATGTGGTATGTGTTATGTGACAGGATTATGCTATATTTTTGTATTCGGGGACAATTCTGCAATACTTTCAGAGAAATTGATGACACTGACACTGATGAAAAAAGTAAAGTGACCAATCGTCCTCCTTTAGGGAGGGCAGTCCTTCTTTTGTAAGTTCTGTCCTCTCTCAAAAAGTGTCCTCCTACATGTCCTCCTTTTCGATATTTGAAGACTAATCTGTAAATTTCCATATTCGATCGATGCCGATCCGATCCGTTGCGTGTGATGTGACGTATTTATATTTGACACGACAATTCGTCAAGGCTCGGTAGAGTGAGGCGAGACGCGATTATGAGACCCATGCACTGTGCACAAGAGAATTGTTTTGAGAGAGTGCGCTGTGCACAAGTGGCTTTAAAATAAAACGTTTCTTTTATTTACGATATTTTTTTTTTCTTCAATTTATTTGTGTCCTCCTTCTCATTGTAAAAAAGTTGGTCACCTTAAAAACACTGCCCCCGCAAAAGTGAATATGAGCACACAAGTGATTCACTGTCATACACTGCAGGAAACACTACTATGCTTTCTACTATAGAAAGTCAGCACCTAACCCCCAGAAGAATGAAACATTTTGGGAAATATTAAAAAGGCAGAATATTATATTTCCCTAATGGAGAAACATGTTATTTTTTAAAGACAGAAAGCAGACTCGGTCTTTCTTAATAGCCCCCAGCAGATAGTTTGTGCCCATAAAGAAAGATTGGGCCAGCCTATTCAGAAACGAGCCCCTGCTCCAAGCAGAAACTAAGGAAGCCAGCTTTTAGAAATGCAGATTTGGTAATCCATTCAGAAAGATTGGGTCAAGACCAAAACTCAGATAAGCAACACACAAAGGTTGACAAAATTAGCTCAAACAAGCACCTAGGATTTGCATTTCTTATTTTGCCTATAGAGCCAGCTATGACCCCTACATAACCCCTACATGACTCCATAGGAATCTGACAACAGCCAATAGAATACATGTTCTTCCACAGGAACAGGAAGCTCAAGTGCAAAGCCCAAAAGAATGTAAAAACCCACCGCTCTCAACTCCATTTTGTCAGTTGCACTAGAACCATAAACGCTGGTGGTCCTGTTCATCAATAAACCATCTTTCCAATTAGCCTCCATGCTTCCAGTGTCTTTCTCCCAACTTGGAACTGAACCAGATGGATATTTCTTCCCACACTACCATTGTACAGACTTTATTGGCCTATGTTTTATTTTCAGAAATTCACACTAGTGCATCTTTTAAAAGTTACAAACATGTAGCAGACCTGTAACCCATTCACATGGCAGCTGAAATCACGATAAGCATTCACCTGGCAGTCCTGGGAATCGGGTAGTGTAGGATTCAACCGGTTCAGGCTGGTTCATGCGAACCGGTAGTTAAATTGCTGTTTGGCCCCACCCCTTCCTGCCCCTTCCGGAGTCCCCATACCCCCATTTTGGCTCCCAGGTAAGTGCAGGGAGGCCTACTAGGCCCAAAATGGGGTGCACGGGGGAGGGCAGCACGCCCACCCGTGGCCTGTTTTCACTCCCAGGAGGCTTCACAGAGGCCTCCTAGGCCCAAAATGGGGCACGAGAGGTGGCAGCGCTCCTCCCCCACAGCCTGTTTTTGCTCCCAGGTGGATGCAGGGGGATGAATGCTGCCTGTCACACACCCTGGCCATGCCCTCCATGGCCACGTCCACTCAGCCAGTCATTAGGGCAGAGAACTGGTTGTTAAATTATTTGAATCCCACCACTTGAATAAGGGCTATTAATTCTGCTAATACCATTTCACAAAGCGCTTCTAATGACAAAGTTTGTCTGGCAGTTAGAAACGGGATATGAGTGAACCACCTCTGGATCTCTCCTTGAAGCCTCCAGGAACAGTTCTATCAAGTGCAGCTGAAGATTTCTCCAGTGCAAAGAATCAAAGTGCTGAGTTTGCCAACAAATCACAGAAAACATTTGATAAGCGACGTGAGATTCCAGCTATGACATTTGTGGTAAAAAGAACATATTAAAAATATGGCAGTTTACTTAGGATCAGTATCCTGAGACAACATTAATGGCAGTTGGTAATTATCTTAAATATAAAATAGGGGAGATTTTGCCAGGTTTATGAAGTAGGAAGCCAAATGTATGAACATTAGTTCTATTATTGAGTTACAGTAACAGAATATTGCACATCTAAAAGCGCCTCTCCCCTCCTGTCTTTATCTACATGAGCCCTAGGGAAGTTCGTTGTTTAATTGTTTAATAACAATTATATGTATGCTTAAGATTTTTTTTTAATCTGACTCTTATCTTAATTGTGGCTCTTTGTCCAATTCATCAAAATTATTCTAAGAACTTGAATTTTGCTAAAAACATCTTTGGTTTTTTTAAAATGGCAATAAACCTGATAGTTAGCTTATCAAATCTGAAAGAGATAAGAGGAAAGAAATATTACTTATATTTCAGATGATAGCAGATGTTTTGACAACAGAAGAGGTAACAAATTTTAGAAATATTCCAGATTGTATTGTAAAAAGACACAAAACTTAGACAAGATAGAATGGAATGGAATGGAATGGAATGGAATAGAATAGAATAGAATAGAATAGAATAGAATAGAATAGAATAGAATAGAATAGAATAGAATTCTTTATTGGCCAAGCGTAATGGGACACACAGGGAATTTGTCTTTGGTGCATATGCTCTCAGTGTTCATAAGGAGAATAAAATACATTCATAAAGAATAAAAAGATACAACACTTAGTGATGGGAAAATATTTAAATAGAATTCAGCATACAAAATTCATAGAACAACAAAAGGAAAATTTCAGTATACCCAATACTAAAGAGGAAACAAATGAAGAAATACAAAACCTGAAAGTGAAAGGACCACACAGATTCTTTGCAATATTGCCAGAGTTTTTAGGAAAAAGAGAAATAACTTGTTTACATACTCTGTAAAAGAGTTAAAAAAAAAAAAAAAACCCAGTTAAAATTTTTACAAGCCTCAAAACAATGAGGTGAACTGACAGCATCATATTTTTACTTTCATTACCATGTTAGTTGTTTAAGTTGGATAACAAATAAATTATAACATCTTAAGGCTACATTACTTCTATAAAAGGAATAGGACTTCCAGAGTGGTTGTGCAAATATTTGTTACATTTTAAAAAAAAACCCTAAAATCTATAAGGGTTCATTCAATAAAATATGGGATAAACATAGAAAAAGTATCAGTCCAGATCTCTTGCCTTGATATTAAATATTTATTTCCATGAAAGGGAAATTTGATCAGTGGAAGGATAATTTGTATAGAGTGCAAGAGTGAATTATTAATAAGGCAAGAAGGAAATCCTTCAAGGGTCTCTCTCTTCTGTAAGGCCATAATAACTTCACTTGATTCAGTATCTACAGATGATAATGTAGTCCAAAAGAAATTAGAAAAGCAAGGTAGAATACTAACAAATTTGACTGAATTTGAAAAACTTCTTACACCAAAGTTAGATTATTGCTTGGAGCTTATCTATAAACTGCTTTGTTGTTGTTAGTAGCGAAGTCATGTCCGACCTATCGCGATCCCATGGACAACATTCCTCCAGGCCTTCCTGTCCTCTATCATCCTCTGGAGTCCATTTAAGCTCACACCTACTGCTACAGTGACTCCATCCAGCCACTTCGTTCTCTGCCGTCCCCTTCTTCTTTTGCCCTCAATCATTCCCAGCGTTAGGCTCCTCTCCAGTGAGTCCTTCCTTCTCATTAGGTGGCCAAAGTATTTGAGTTTCATCTTCAGGATCTGGCCTTCTAAAGAGCAGTCAGGGTTGATCTCTTCTAGGACTGACCAGTTTGATCGCCATAACTGCTTGGTGAAATATTATTCAGAAAGTCAACAAGTCAAAGACAATATGATTATGAGTATGCAGAATTTAAGTAGAACAATCTATATGAAACAATGAGAATATCAATCAAAGAAAAATATCAATTTCCACTTAATATTACAAATTTCCACTTTTAATATTAATATTAAAATTGATACATTTTACTGATCGGAAACTTCCATGTTGACTGCCAAAATAGGCAATTTTAATTTTTGTTTTTGAAATTTAATAATTAATTGGATTCTTTTTGTTTTATTGTTTTTATTTTTGCTGGCACTGTTGCAAACCACACTAATTCTGGAAAATAACTTATAATAAAATGAAACTAATTTTAAAGGTGGATTTTTTTTTCTTCCAATCTATTTATACTTATGCATTACAAAATCTTATATTCCCATAAAATACACTGGATTGGGTTTTTTAAATAGCTAACTAGAATTCTCTACGTTCTCACTGGATATTAAAAACAAGAAGAATGGCAAAGTAAGTTATAGGAGTATGTTTTCATATCAAAATTAACTTTATATCAATCAGTCTGGCTAGGTGGCTCAGTGGCTAAGACACTGAGCTTGTTGATCAGAAAAGCCGGCAGTTTGGCGGTTCCAATCCCTCGTACTGGTCCTGTGTGAGCAGGGGGTTGGACTAGATGATATCCAAGATCTCTTCCAACTCTGTTACTGTTAAATAAATTTATTACAGTCTTAGACCAGAGACCAGAACAAATAAAAACACTCAGTATATATACGATTAAAAATTCTAGTATAAAATATTAAATAACAACTAAAATCTATAATAAAATCCAGCCTGTCAATTATACATGATCTGCCTATACTACAGTTGTAATCCATAAACTGTGTGACCTGTGCAGGTTTAATGCTAAAAGGGAAAGGACTAAGTAGTGCCACAATTGTTATATAACATCACTATGGTGGGACTTTATATCAAAAAAGTAAACCTGATACAAAATGTAATGCAATGGGCAATTTATTTATTTATTAGTTCAATTTATATGCCGCCCTCCTCCGAAGACTCAGGGCGGCTTACAATGCACTTATAGCAATAGCCTTCATTCTTTTGTATATGCCTGCTTATTAGGGCTTTTGGCCCCCCATAAGCGGTGTTTCTACAAAGTCATCTTATTGCCCCCACAATCCGGGTCCTCAATTTACCTACCTCAGAAGGATGGAAGGTTGAATCAACCTTGAGCCTGGTGAGATTTGAACTCGCACTAATTGCAGGCAGCTGGCAGCTAAGTGCTACATAACAGCACTTAGTCCGCTGCACCACCAAGGCAGTAATCAAAAGTAATCTTACATTTGGATTATAATTTTGTAAATCGGTTTGTACCAAACCCAAGGTTTGATTTCTCCTTAAGGTAAGATTGTAATTTTATTATCATTTGCTAAACGACGCTATAGAGCACTGCACACCAGAACAATTAGACGCAAAAACATTTTCCCCCAAACACCCTCACTCTGCTAAACAAATAATTCCCTCAACATGGTCAAACTAGTTACTAAATCTGCATTACTATTAATCGTCTCATATTAATCATTATGTCAATAGTGACATAAAATCTCAAATTGATATGTGAGGTTGGCCAGATCAAGAAATAGAATCTACAAAAATGAATGGAACTTTATTGATGTAAACTATAGTAACGCATTCTTGAAAGCTTGGCAGAGTTTTCTCTCTCTCCCTGTTACGCCCAAAAGTTTGATTTTCTTTCTAACATTTTCTTCTTTTCCTGGACTTAAATCATTTTTTTCTAACTACTATGATATAGTTTCTTCCAAGGTCATCTCTTTGGTTTTCTATATGATATCAACATGCTGTTTTTATATTTACTGTATTTTTTGGAGCATAAGACGCACTTTTTCCCCCCTAAAAGAGGGTGAAAATTTGGGTGCACCTTATACACCGAATGTAGCCAAAAACATGAGGCATGGAGGTGGCAATGGTCTGTGGCAGTCCCTGCAGCCTGAAACAGCTGATTGGGGGTATTCTGGGAGGCCAATCTAGCTGCCAATCAGCTGTTCATGCTGAATCAGGCTGCAATACTGTGCTGAAGCTGACCTGGCTGTTCACTATTTGCTGCAAGGATTGTCAGAGTTTGCAGCAGCAATCACATCCAGAAAGCACACACAAGTAACTGATTCAGCAGGATTCAATAACTTCTCTTTATATATATAAAGAGAAGTTATTGAATCCTGCTGAATCAGTATATCAATATAACACATGAAGTAAATATACAATACCAAAAGCAGGTTTTCCAACATGGTAGTAAATACAAGCAAAACACTAGCAGAGGAAAGGAGTTTCAGTTTTAGTTTCAGAGATCAGCACAGCATGCACCTTTAAAACAGTTGAGCTAAGCCACACCCAGGCTCCTTGCTGTCTCCTTCCTTGTTGCTCACACAGCAAATACTGTTTCAGATTCCAAACAGCCCTCAACTCTCTCACACACTGACAGGATGCTAGCCAGATGAATACTGATGGATGCTGGTAGGCAGAGGCAGATTTTTTCCCCTTATTTTCCTCCCCAAAAACTAAGGTGCGTCTTATACTCTGAAGCATCTTATACTCCGAAAAATACGGCATGTGTTTTTGAAAAAAAACTTAATTTAATTTAAACTGTTTATAAAAATCTCTATTTAATATTTTTTTCTGGGTTTTCTTTATTCTGTTCTTGTTTTTTATTATTATTCCTATTCCTATTATTTTCGTATTACTCTTTTCTTATTTTTATCTGGCTCCATATAACTGTGTACACAAGTACAAAATGTTGCTTTGCAAAGGATGAATCCTTGCATGAGAAGAGCTTGTTAAAGAACAATGTAGGTCATGATAGATATTGATTGAGAATAGATATGGCCCATTATAGCAAGAAAGCTTGAATCATGATCAGAAACCTGAACAATGACGAAGAAAGCTGGAGCAGCATTACAATATGGCAGTTAGCTAAGTAATGCAGCAATTGATCCTAAACGGCAGCCCTCCAAACAAATTATACAAAAAGAAAATGGAATTACAGGGGTATCAAGAGAATGAATGCTTTAAAGACTCTCTTATAATTATAGAGCTCGAAAATGCCACTGAACAAATAAAACCTGGCAAAGCTGTTTCAGGGAACACTTGAAGGAACAACTAAAATAGGGCATCAGGAAATGGCTTTTGAAACTATTCAACCAATGTATAAAGATGGTCAAACTTATAACACATGGAGAAAAGAGATAGAACATTGCTGACTTTGAACAAAAATCTTATGATCCAAAAGAATCCTAGGCCAACCTCCCTCCAATGATTTTTAACCATATTTTATAAATGGCTTATAATCCATAAAATGAATTTTAACCCTCCAAAAATCACATACTGTATGGGTCAGATATTGAAATTCAGCCTTGAATTTGATTAGAGAAGTAACCAAATCAAGGCACGGTGTTTGTTGAATTCTCAACAGTGCGATGATATTATTAACTACAGATATTGATTGGAAGGTATAATATCTCTAATAGGTTTCAAAATAATATAAATAATCAAGTCACTCAAAATGATGTCTAGCTTTAGCTTAGAGGCAAACGTAATTGATGGCATATTTAACTGAATATTTACAAGGAAATGTAGTGGCGCCATTGATCATTAACATTTAGGTATGCAGGATTGGTCCACTCACATAAACAAAAGAAGCTTCATATGTTGATCATCTAGTACAAGGGTGTCAAACTCAAGGCCCGTGGGTTGCATCTGGCCACGGGGTGCTTAGATCTGGCCTGCGGGGAAACCCTGGAAACAGTGAAGGATTGGCCAGCAGTTTTACTCTGCCAGTGAAAATGGAGCTCACGAGGGCTGTGAGTGGCCCTCCCGGGCTCCATTTTCAGCTGTGACGGCCTCCTGCAGCCCTCAGCAAAAGCAGATCCATTTTCACTGGCAGAGGGCTGCAGGATGTCGAGCTGCCCACGCCCACCCTGGCCACGCCCACCCCAGGCACACCCAGTTAGCCCCCTGAGGTCAAACACAACCCTGATTTGGCCCTCAATGACACCCCAATCTAGTAGTAGAAACATTACAAAGAAACCTAACTGCAGAATTTTTTTAAATAAAGCACACAGTCACGTATCATGCTTTTACAAACTTTGATCAATACATGTAAGATTAAGGTCAGTCTCTTTCACTGAACAATCAAGACATAAACGAAGCTGGCAAGGGATATTGTTGAAACACAGTAAAATCCTGCGGGGGATGACCCTGGATCATACGCCATCATTTAAAACAGGAAAATTAAGAAAAAGGATCAATGCTTCAAAAAGCATAATTCAAAAAATAGGCACATCTAGCAACCATTGAGAAACTATGCCTTGGTTTTCTATATATATAGCAATATCACAGGCCAAGTGTGAAACGCTCAAGGGGAGAAATATTGACCCATTGTTGAACAATAGCTGCCAAAGTATCATAGTTGTTTTTCAGTCCACTATCATAAATAAATTACAGGTTATCTTCGATCACAATTGGAATGGGAACTTCTGCCACTAAATGATACAGTTGTTAAGTGAGTCATCCTTTGAGCACACCTGATATTACCTTTTTTTTTTGGTGTGTAATTAAGCAAATACGGCTTCCTGGTGACTTTGCTTGTTAGATGCTGGTTAGGAAATTTGCAAAAGCCAATCACATGGCCACATGGGACTGCAACTCTCATACCAACGATGGTATGTGCAAGTAACAGTTTTAAATCTTTTTTTTTTCAGTACTGTCATAACTTTTGAATGGTCACTAAATGAATGATTATAAGGCACAGTAGTTAAAGTGCAGTATTAGCAATAGCAATAGCACTTAGACCTATATACCGCTTCATAGTGCTTTACAGCCCTCTATAAGCAGTTTACAGAGTCAGCATATTGTCCCTAACAATTAGGGTGCTCATTTTACCAACTTTGGACGGATGGAAGGCTGTGTCAACCTTGAGCTGCTCGAACTCCTGGCTGTGGGGAGAGTTAGTCTGCAATACTGCATTCTAATCATTGCACCTGCATGGTCTGGAGTTCGATCTTGATGAAATTCCAGGTTGACTCAGCTTTCCATCCTTCCAAAGTTGGTAAAATGAGGACCCAGGTTGTTGGGAGCAATACGTAAATAGTGCTTCTATATTGTAAATAACCCAGAGTGCGCTGTAATGTGCTAGGGAGCGGTATTAGCTGAAATGCTATTGCTATTGTTATCTGTATATATGCATATCTATATGCTGTAATAGGTCGTCCATGACTTTGTGTACCTCGGCTCAACTATCTCTGACATTCTCTCTTTAGATACTGAGCTGAATAAATGTATTGGTAAAGCGGCCACCACATTTTCCAGATTTACAAAGAGAGTATGTCTTAATAAGAAGCTGAGGGAACATACAAAGATCCAGGTCTATAGAGCCTGCGTCCTGAGCACACTCTTGTACTGCAGTGAGTCTTGGACCCTTTACACACGGCAGGAGAGAAAGTTGATCACCTTTCATATGCGCTGTCTCCGATGAATTCTTGGCATCACCTGGCAGGACAAAATTCCAAATAGCGCAGTCTTGGAACGTGCTGGAATCTCTAGCATGTATACACTATTGAAACAGTGACGTCTACGCTGACTGGGGCATGTCGTGAGAATGGCTGATGGTCGGATTCCAAAAGATCTCCTGCATGGAGAATTAGTGCAGGGAAAGCACCTCAGAGGGAGACCACAGCTGTGATATAAGGATATCTGCAAGAGGGACCTAAAGGCCCTGGGAATGGACATAACAACTGGGAAACCTTGACCTCCGATCATTCAGCTTGGAGGCAAAAGACGCAGCATGGCCTTCTCCAATTTGAAGAGACACTTGTTCGGCAGGCTGAGGCAAAGAGGCAGTCCCTGAACCAGCAAAATCTGGGGGCTGGGCAGGGGACAGAATGTATCTGCCCTCAGTGTGGAGAGATTGCCACTCTCGAATTGGCCTTTTTAGTCACACTAGATGCTGTTTTAGGATCTCTTTCCAGAACACAATACCATAGTCTCTTGAGACTGAAGGATGCCAATGCCATGCTGTAATAGTTTCTAGAGACCTCCAAATCGTAGTCAATAAAACTGAGAGAAAACTGTAATTGAAAGGATGCTAGATGCATCCTCTATGTAACAGCATGTTGGAGTGTATCTATTTGAGATAGCAATAGCAATAGCACTTAGACTTAATCACTGCTTTACAGTGCTTTACAGCCCTCTCTAAGTGGTTTACAGAGTTGGCATATTGCCCCCAACAACCTGGGTCCTCATTTTACCCACCTTGGAAGGATGGAAGGCTGAGTCAACCTTGAGTCCGGTGAGATTTGAACTGCCAAATTGCAGGCAGCCAGCAGTCAGCAGAAATAGCCTGCACTCTAACCACTGCACCTACGCAGCTCATTGCAGATCCTGCAAAAGCTTTCTTATTGCAACAATTATATGGAACAAATATATTACATGGAAAGAAATATGATTAGATGAATGGGTGTAAGAAGACCTAGAAGTGTACTGTAATTTCACACTGAAATAATTTTTTTGCTTTTAATTTGCAAAGGACTGTGATCCATTCTCCTCTATGGTGTCATCCAGATGTTACCAGGTTTTATAATTTTCAGCCAGTATAACCAGAAGGAAGATATAATCTAAGTTACACCATGATATGGAAAGCCATATTAGATGGGACTTTTGGCATTAATAGTTTTATAAAAGAAAGAAAGAAGCCTGGTTTAATTTAGGGAGAGAGAAGGAAGAAGTCCTGCCAAGGTAATTAAAAGTATCACTGAAAACATGTAAAGGGACATTAGAAATCTGTGTCCTAATTCTACTCTGTCTGTTATTTTTTCTACCTCCCCTCCTCCAAAAAGTGTTTATTTATTAAAATGCTTCTCCAGTAGATGTAGAAAATAAAATAAAATAATCTCATAGTTAGGTCAAGGATGTTAACCTTACAAATGGATGATAAACTCTACAATACCTGGTCTGCAGACTGGCACTGGTCCGTGACCCACCAGGAACCAGGCAAGCGAGTGACGTCCCATCCATGCATGCGTGGCATCCAGGCAGCATGGAAAACCATGCCCTTCCTGGTCCACAGAGAAACCACCTTCTGTGGAATTGGTCTCTGGCTCCCAAAAGGTTGGGGGCTGCTGCCCTAACAACAGGTGTGGAAGTCAAGGGGAAGGATGATATTGAAAGATAAACATAAAGGACATTCATCTCTGCTTCTTTTTAGCAAACAATGCAGAACTGACTAGGACTGTGCCAAAATCTGTCTTCAGAGTACCCACCATTTTCTCTTTTGTTTTTCTTTGTTCTCCTTCTTCTGTTTTCAAATTCTTCATTTATGGACTTGCCAGAACTGGTATTAATTTTGATTATATGTACATTTATATATATATATATAAAGGGATGCAGTGGTTCAGTTGCTAAGACACTGAGCTTGTCAATCGAAAGGTCGGCAGTTCAGCGGTTCGAATCCCTAGTGTTGCGTAATGGGGTGAGCTCCCATTACTTGTCCCAGCTTCTGCCAACCTAGCAATTCAAAAGCACATAAAAAATGCAAGTAGAAAAATAGGGACCACCTTTGCTGGGAAGGTAACAGCGTTCCGTGCGCCTTTGGTGTTTAGTCATGCCGGCCACAGTGACCACAGAGACGTCTTTGGACAGCGCTGGCTCTTCTGCTTTGAAACGGATATGAGCACCGCCCTCTAGAATCGGGAATGACTAGCACATATGTGCAAGGGCAACCTTTACCTTTTACCTTACCATGGGAATAGTTTCCTACTGATGTTTTCCTTTGAGAGTTATGGGGGAACTGTTGGATGAATGATTGTAGAAAGAATGTCATTTGTGTCCCTTGGAATTAAAGAGCAACAATCCACAAAAGACAGTATTTCCAAATCTTTCTTGCCTTTGAAATGCTGTTTCACCCAAGATAATTTTTCTGAGCAAAAGACTAAACAAGATCTTTTTTGTTAACAAATTGGGCTTTCATCTGACTTTGAGGGAGCTCACCCCTTTCTTAGTTCGTTAATGCTATACACCAGTCAGCCTCTTGTGAAACTCAATCGCACAATTGTAGACTCCACTACTGTAGTATTTTTGTGAATGGACTCCTCCCGTCACTGTTACAATGATCACATGAGTTGACCATTTGCTTAGGCACAATAGGCAAAAATATCTTAACGAAGCTGTTTAAAGAAGATGGAGTAAGCTCCCTCCCCGCCCTGTTTCATCTCCTGAGCTTGGGTTGAGATTCCCTGGTGGAGAAAAGCTTAGAAATTGATTGGATGCTGCTTACAGCCTCTGAAGTTTTTAAACCCTGAGGTATTAACTCTTACATTTCCTTGCCTTAAACTCCAGCAAAACCAACTTAACCCCCCAGAAAAGGGTGATACTCCTGACTAGGAAAGTTTTTGTCATTTCTCTCTTCTCGGTTTTTTGTCAGGTTGTGATGGGAGAGTCTAACCCTTTTAATGAGCTTCTCAATCAGTACCCGTGAGTGAATTGTGCTTTCCCCTCCCTTTCTTTCCTCCTTCCCTCCCTCCCTTCCTCCCTCCCTCTCTTCCTCACACACACACTACACTTGCTCATTCACAGCCTGCTTTATCCATAGTCAAAGGAAAGATCAGTTTCTCTGCCTTGAGTAGCACAGTCGTGGTGAGAACATTCAAAGAGAAGAAAGTGAACTGCGAGGAAGTGGGACAGAGGAACGGGTAGGAAACGCAGGGAGTGCAGAGGTGTCTATAGTTTTTAGAGAGGGGAGAGGAAATCCAGAAGACCCCCTTGCTTTTCCTGAGCAAAGGTGAAGCCAGCTCTGACAACTCATCCCTTGATCTGAAGACCGTTTAACAGAGGCAGGAGATTTTGCAACTCAAAGTAAGTTTTTTTTTTTGCTTAACTTGTTTCTGACTGTACAGTAAACCAGCCACCCACACATAATTTCACATAAAAATGCAACTTGGGGGGAAAGGCAATGAGTCAAAGGAAGCTAAGTACTCCTAAGGTTGTATCTCCGTTCATCTGTTTCCAAGGCTGAAGAAAGTTGATGAAGCAGATAAGACCTGAGGGACTTCAGAATATGTGTTTTTGTGAGGGGAATAAGGATGACATGTCTTCTTCTTTTTTTGTGAGGATGGGTCCACTATCCCCTGCATAATTTCAAAGTGCTGAGTGCTTTATTTCAAATAATATGAGCGGCATTCATCAACTCAGGAGGGATCTTCCTGGTGACCCCTTCTTTCTATTGTCCTTACTGAGGGAATCATAAGGAGTAAAATATATGGAGTTGTATCATTGTTTATCTCCTTCTGAAAGGATTCAAGAGGCAATTTAAAAGTAGAAAAGAGGACCCCTCAGGATTGTCTCTTGAATCCCACTGAGAAAGGAAAGGGGGAGTTGGGGATCATATGGAAGAGCCTGATTTTAACCATCCCTTCTTTCAAGAGTGAATGTCCTTGTGTCAGCACTAAAGAGAGCTTTGCATGCTTCCCCCCCCCCCCAAGTACCAGCTAGTATTAGTCACCTTTGCTTCAGCTTCACTGGATATGCTGACATTTATAAAATGACAGGGACAAGGCTGCAGATTACTAGGGCCAAAATGAGTTTTTCTAGCATGAAAAGTCTGCAAATGTTTTGCTTCTTTGACTCTATTTTTGTGAATTTAATTAAATCTAGATTTTTTTTTTACAAGAACGTTTATTTGGTGTCATCCTTTTACTTATGTGATAGTGACCAATAATTTAATGTAACAGAAATTATACTTCCTAAAAATTTTTTTAAACAAAGGTACCAAGTTTACTTGGAAGGACTTAAAGTAGCTTGCATGATGCTTTATATTGTGTTTAGATTAATGTTCCTCTTCCCACAAACTTGCTTTTGTTTTTGTTTAACTTTTTAACAGCTGTGATATTTTTGATTGTATGCTGTCCATAGTAATGTTCAGTGAGGCGGGTGACCATATAAATTTGTTAGATAAATAATATATGTGTATATATGCTTGCTATTTGCTATGGCAAATAGTATAGAGGAATAATGGCAGACTCTACAGAGTTTCAATAGGGTTGCTGCATCATGTGCCTTCAGACAACATCCTGGGATTTTGTGATATAGAAAAGTCTTTAAAGTTCAATCTTTAATTGTTAAGAAGGCAGTAGGAAACTATATGTCACTCTATCTCTGGACATCCTTTTCTTTTCCCTGTTTTAGGAAATGGAACTTTTGTTTCGATTTCATAATTTCAATACAGAAATAGGATGAAAAGAGAAAGATTGGGCCACAGTAGTACAACACAGCCACTCAGTTTCCATTGCTTGCCTCAAAGGCAAAGTTGAGTTCCATGGATTCCAATTTGTCAGTTCCAATTTGTGTGATGGAACTATCTCATGTTTGTCGAGAAAGTTGATGTCAAAAATGCTGACTATTGAAGGCTGGACAATGAGTTGAATGTTTAAATATAAAACCTGTGTTAAAATTAAAAATTAATTTCATCAAATTGATGATCGCTAAAATGAATTATTGCTCCCAAGTATCAGAGACCTGTGGGTTGAATAACAGATGTGGATTCAACATCCTGGCTGGAGGTCCAGGTGTCCTAGCTGCAAATGGTCTGCACCAAACTTCAGATCAGTTTGGAATCCATTTAAAATTGTATTTGTGGGACAGTTTTTTTTTTTTTTATCATTCTTCATTCCTGGCCTACAACCTCTTTAGAATTATACAGTTAGTTTCCTTCCTTCCTCCCTTGAACAGCAAATTCATGAAGAAAATAGAAATTAAGAATCTGATCTGACTTTCAATCACTATTAGAGTTGACCTATTTTATAAATGTATGGCATTGGTATCTCTTCATTATTTTACTTAAAGATGCACCTCCATGTGTCTGCATTTAATATCCTTTTACAAGATATGGCCCCCTGTAAGTATGGCTGAAGCAGTGGTGGAATTCAATTTTTTTTACTACTGGTTCTGTGGGCGTGGCTTGGTGGGCATGGTGTAGCTTGGTGGGCGTGGCTTGGTGGGAGTGGCAGGGAAAGGATATTGCAAAATCTCCATTCCCACCCCACTCTGGGGACAGCCAGAGGTGGTTTTGCCTGTTCTCTGAACTACTCAAAATTTCCGCTATTGGTTCTCCAGAACCTGTCAAAACCTGCTGAATAGCACCCCTGGGCTAAAGGCTCATCACTGCAAGGCCGGTGAAACATTGAGAACAGGGCCAGGGGGCATATCTTTACTTCCTTTTCCCTGATTTATCTTATCCTGCCTTTTTGAGCTCAGTTCATAAACAATAAAATAACATGTGACAAAAATTGTACCTTCTCATTTGCATGCTTCTATGAGTCTCACGAGATGTAGTACTAAAATCCAGAGATTTCATCTCTTTGCTTTTAATTAAATTTTAATCAAAGTTCCAGGGAATAAACATGGTTTGTCAGCTGGCCAGAGATTTAAAGTTTATTGTTATAAAAAGATGTAAATCACTGTTTCATTTGGAGAGAAAACACTCCTTTCTCCTGTGCTAGGATAGCCTCAAATAGACATTTGCTTTTCTCCCTTTTCATCCAAAAGTGAAATATGTTTAATAATAAAGGCAGAGCCATCATCTGGCATGGTGTTTTACAATGCAGTGAAAGTGTTTAAAAGTTTATGTACCAAAAGTTCATTGTTTTTATTTAGACTGAGGGGAGATTCAGTCAGGCTGGATATGGAACAGAAACAACATTGATCAACCCACTTTCAGATGATCTGAAGTAAGAGTGGGATGATCCATCCTTACTTTTCTTGACCTCTCAGCAGCTTTTTTTTTTTTTTTTTTTTTACCGTGGAATCCTTTTGGCCCGATTTAGGGAGCTGAGAATGGGAGACACAGTTTTATGCTGGTTCATCGCCTTTCTCTGAGGCTGATTCCAATCGGTGTTGATAGGAGCAAGAAGTCCAGCCACAACCTCTTTGGGTCCCTCCAGAGGTGGGATTGAAAAATTTTAGCAACCGGTTCTCTGCCCGGTTGCTTGGTGGGCATGGACATGGGGTGTGGCCTAATTGCTTTCTGCACCATGGCAGGGTTGGCCTTTTTGCCCTCCCCAGGCTCTAGAGGCTTTGTTTGAGCCTCTGGGAGGGCGAAAATGATCTTCCCCAGGCTCTAGAAATGGGCTCATTTCTGGATTTCCCATATTTCTGATGGGCCCATTTTTCACCCTCCCCAGGCTCTGGAGGCTTTTCTCGAGCCTCTGGGAGGGTGAAAACGGCCTCCCCCAGCCTCCCGAGGCACTCCAGATGCCAGAAATGGGCTCATTTCCAGACTTCTGGTATTTCCAGTAGGTCCATTTTTCGCCCTCCCAGAGCCTCAGTGTGGGCCCTGTACTTACCTGGCATCCAAAACGGGCCATGAGGAGACTCCCGGGTGGGACAGGGCAGGGTGGGTGGGGTCAACCAGTCCTTGCAACTACCAGTTCGGCAAACCATATTAAAATTAACATCTGATTCGCCCAAACCAGCTGAATCCTACCCCTGGGTCCCACAGAACTCAATGCTTGCCCCATTCTTTTTTAACATCCACATGAAACCACTGGGTGAGATCATCCATCACCATTGGTTGAGGTATCATCAGTATGTTGATGATACACAGTTATACACTATGTCCTGGGTGAACTAAATGATACTTTGAGTGTTCTTTCATGGTGTCAGGAGGCTTTGGGAGTTTGGAACAGCAACTGGCTTCAGCTGATTCTGGGTAAGACAGAATGGCTGTGAATGAGGGCAGGGGGCTGATCTGTACCTGGATTTTTATCAACTTTGATGGGGTCGCACAGTCCCAGATGGAACTGATGAGTCATCTGGAGGTCCTTCTGGACTCACAACTCCTGCTTGAAGATCATATGGTCTTCAGATGATAGGAGGGTCTTTGGTCAACTGTGTTGTGTGTTAGTATAGCCCTTCCTGTTTAGTTCTTCTCTTAGTCACTCACATGCAGTTCATCTACTGCTTGAACTATTGCAACATGCTTTACAGGGGAGCTAGCCAACTGTACCCACAGCTGCTCTGAGACTGAAATGGGCAGTCTCTAAAATCTGGAAGCTTCAGCTGGTACAGAAGGTGGCCGCATGAACAATTTTGGGCATCCCAAAATTTGTGCATGTAAAACTTCTGCTGTACAAGGTGCATTGGGTAGGCAGGTCTGCTTGTGGGCCAATTCAAGATCTTGATTATTGCCTTTAAAGCCTTACATGGCATGGGTTCCAGGTAAGCTGTGGAATTGTGGAATTGACCGAATTAGGCAGAAAGGGCATATCATGGACCCTGTCAATTAAATAATTTTAACTGGTGGAATGCAGGCAGGTAGAGTTCTCTGCCATTGCTCCTGCTGTTTGGAAAATCCTTTCTTCAGAGTGAGGGTCCTCGCTTTCCTGGCCTTTCAGAAGAATTTGAAGATCTCGCTCTACTGACTTGCCTGGGGCTCCCAGAGGAGCATGCAACCTTGGGGCTGGTAACCTTTCCCTGCTTTTATCTTTTAACTTATTGCAACCAGGGGTGGGCTACTGGGGGTTCTCAGGGGTTTGGAAGAACCTCTAGCTAAGATTCTGTGCAGTTCGGAGAACCCCCAAATCCCACTCTTGGCTCGCCCCACCCACCCTGCCCCATTCCACCCAGGAGTCCCCACTCAGCCCGTTTTGGATGCAGGTAAGTACAGGTCACATGCAGAGGCTCGGGGAGGGTGAAAAGCAGGCCTACCAGAAGTTCGGGAAGGCCTCAAGAGGGCCTCCAAAGCCTGGGGAGGCTGTTTTCACCCTCCTGCAGGCTCAAAAAAAGCCTCTGGAGCCCAGGAAAGGCAAAAATGCCCCTCCTCTACTGGGGTGCAGGAGGCTACTAGGCCATGCCCACCCAGCAACCGGGGCAGAGAACCCCTTGCTAAAATTTTTGAAGCCCACCCCGATTCCATCCCTATTTTATCGGCCTCCTTTTTCTGAGATATAGTAAATATAGGTATAGATTTTAACATGGTTTTGATGTTTTAAACTGTTCGCTGCCCACAGCTGCTCTGCGACTGAGACGGTCAGTCTTTAAATTGGACAAATAAATAAAAAGATGTATTCGGACATGTAAACTAGGAAGACCACAGTAATGGGGATAAAGTCAGAAGTCCTGAGGCTTTGTTTCAGTTGAGAATATCAGATAACAGATTAGGACAACATTTATGGTCTAATAAGTAGTTTTGCAGGGTGAAATATAACAAAAATTCAAGTCATCACAATGGAAATGTTCTGAATAGTGGGAAGATCAAAATCTAACTAGCATTTACCATTTACCCAAGACATAATCCTCGACATACAATGGTTCAAAGTTATGATGACTTTGGAAAAAAAGCTTTATGAGCTGTACTCACACTTATTCTGGTCTCAATTGGGGTCATAAGTCAAAATCTACCTATACTTTTGAAAATGAATGAAATGGTTGGAACATTTGGGAGTTTTCTTCCTTTTTCATATTTCCTCTATCCTCAAATCAGAATTTACGATTTAAAGCACGGTAGACGTCAGATAGACAATTGGGTGATGGGTAACTCTTTGTACAGGTTATTCTTGCTTTGCAGCACTTCCTGGAATGACCTTGAGATCATGCATCTCACCCTCCAGCTCCACAAATGTTCAACAAACACACATACATGCACACACTATTTAAAATGTGGACATACATCTACTACAGTGGTGGGTTGTCCCCGGTTCAGACCGGTTTGCAAGAACCAGTAGTAAAACCATCGGGAGGCCCCGCCCACCACCCCGGATGTCATCATCGGTGATCTGCGCATGCGCAGAAGCTTCTGCCCATGCGCAGAAGCAAGGCATGCATGCTTGCTTCGCTCGCGCGCACACACGATCCTGTTGCGAACCAGTAGTAAAGGTAAGTAGAACCCACCCCTATCTGTTAGAGTAGAATTCTTCCCTTCAAAGTGAGCAAGAAGAAGTGACTTAGAACTTAGGAGAAATTTCCTGACAGTTAGGACAATTAATCAGTGGAACGACTTGCCTTCAGAAGTTGTGAAAGGTCCAACACTGGAAGTTTTTAAGAAGAGATTGGACAACCATTTATCTCTAATGGTATAGGGCTTCCTGCCTGAGCAGGGGGCTGGACTAGAAGACCTCCAAGGTCCCTTTCAACTCTGTTATTCAATAAAAATGTCTCCACTTAGACTTACATATATATTTTATAAAAGAAAAATGGCATCAGTATTCTCACGAATATGCACATGTTATGCCTTTCCCTCCCCAACATAGGCATGTAGTCAGGGGTGGGTTCTAATTTTTTTTACTACCGGTTCTGTGGGCATGGCTTATTTTGTGGGCATGGCTTGATGGTTATGTGACAATTCTTTAGGATTTAGCAGAGGTACTGGTCTACCAGGCTTTTAACTGCTTGCAGAGCTGTACCGATCTACCCATTTATTTTTGCAGGCACTGGTCTACCCATTTATTTTTGGAGGCACCGGTCTACTCATTTGTTTTCTTTTAACACTGATCAGCTGTAGGGCGGCCGTTTGAAGCCCCGCGGCAAGAGTTTAAACAGTTGTTTTCCCTCTAGGCATCAGCTGGGACTCAGGAGGCAGCAATAGATTGGGGGTAGTGCCAAATAAAAGGTAAGAATAACACACGGGGTAGGGGGGGCGGAGGGGCAGAACCGGTTCGGTGACGTCATATCGTCACCGCTACTGGCTCAGCGGAACCGGGTGGAACCGGGAGGAACCCACCACTGCATGTAATGTATATTTTTATAGTTCAAATGTCTGTGAGAAAATGCCTTTTGTTCCTGCTTTCATTTCTAGCTGGTTCTACACAGTTTTCTTTTCTTTGCCAGTCATAGAAGGAGTGAAAAGTAAGCAGCGAATCTCACCCAGGAGATTACTTCTGAAGGCTAATAGGATAATGGATCATCAGGTTCCATGATCTCAGCTGAGTGTGGATTTGATGAAACAGCAGAGTACTCCATTTAGTTATTGGCTAATAGCATTACTTGGAAATTATGACAAATCAATATGGATAAATATTACAAAAGTTTAAGGAAGCCGGGTGAAACGGAAAGGAAGTATTGAGTTTCTGCCTGCATCGTTGTGTGGACAGAGAAGAGAAAGAAGGGCAAAAGTAAGCCAATCAGTTGTGTTTCAAAGGCGCAGAGTCCAGAAACAATGGCAGAGCTAAGAAATACTCCAATCAGCAGGACAAGTGATTAGCATCAAAATCTCCCATCTGCTAAGAATGTTAACCTTGAAATATCCCAGTAGAATTCTTTTTTCCCTTCCTTCTATAAACCCAGTTATCAAGTAGTTAAGTAATTGTTTATATATCATTTGCTTCATAGCATTTGTAAAAAAAAAAGGGGGGGGATTTTTATGTATAGGGGTAAGAATATCGTAAGTAAGAAGTGTACTTTTGATATATTCATTGAAAACACCCTATGTTTTTATTACGGGTTTTCCGAACCACATATTCCTTCACAAATATTATTTCTGTTCCTTAGCAAATCAGCCATGGGTTATTAATATTGAGTGTATGAATTAAATAAATTTTCCATGCATTAAGAACCATCGTCTTTGCCAACAGTGCTAAAAGATGCAGAATTATGATAGGAGGTGCTGAATTCCTTATGGATCTGGCCACAGATTTATTCTGTGTTATCCACACTATTTTACACTTCCTGTGTAGTGTTTTCTGAATCTTGGCTCAGAAAGATATCGACATTCACGTTTGTGTGGCGTGAACAAATGTAAAAACGAGGAATACCAGACATACAAATTCTGCTGAAAGCTTAAGGAAGATGGTGTCTCAAAAGTAGTTGGATTTCATGAATTTATTTGAGTTATGAGAGATGAGTTTGACTAATGAAATTGTAATCTGTTTGGACTGGACTGTAAATCATAATTGCAAATATTATAACTATTCACAAATATTTGACCTGTTGAGATGGAGCACTGTGGGGGAAGGCAGGATTTGCACTGATAGCCCACAAATGCACAATTTCAGAATATACAAGGCTGTCACGAGGTCATGAGTGAATGCTCCACAGCATCAATTTTTTTTCCACCAATGGCAATAGCAGGTACCCTATAAATTAGCATTATTCATGACATACTTTTCCATTGTTTTTGTTAAAGAAAACATCTGAGATCTCTGTTCTATTTTAAATGATTTGATACATAGGAGGCTATATTATTGGTCACAATCATTGCTATCATTCTTAATAATTTGGGATGCATTCTTGTTTTGCTATTCTACTGATTTGCAATTTAATCATTTTGATCTAGAGTTTAAACATGTTGTAAGAAAAAAAAAAGGAAAATTTCTTTCCAGTGATGTCAGATTTTTGCTCATGTTATCTATAAGGTGGAAATGAGCTCAGCAACTGGTGTTTTCATAGAGACAACAATGTCATTTTTCTTGGCAACACATTAAGCGTTTACTCTGGAATGTTGTTTTGATTTCCCAGTCTAGTTTGTAGCTCATTCATTCATTCATTTTTATTTATTAAATTTATATGCCGCTCACCTCCCCGATAAGGTGACTCTCTATCCTTTCCTTGAATGTTATCCCATACGAGTCTTAACTCCATCCGACTCCGCTTAGCTTCTTTTGAGATTAGCAATAGATCAGCCAAGGTTGTCTAGTTGTTGTTGTTTTATTTATAGGCAGGTGATTAGCTAAGGTGGAATCTAATGCAACTTGCGAGTACTGTGTATCGTTTGTTAATGTTACAAAAGGCTGTATACAATTGTCCTCTGCAAAATTGCGCAGTGAAATTGTGGCGATAATGTCACCAAATTTCCAAATTTCGCTCTCAAAGAGAAAAAGAAAAGAAGTTCTCCGACTTCTTGTATAATGGCCACAGTATTCAGCCTAGCATAGATTCTGTTTCATTGCAAGTGACTCTAGCAAGAACTGCTTGGCATCCCAGCTTTTGTTTTGATTTTGCTTTCTTCAAAATGTCTGGAAACCAGCCCTTTCTGAAACTTTTTTGTATGTCAGTGTGTGTGTGTGAGAGAGAGAGAAAGAGAGAGAGAGAAAGAGAGAGAGAGAAAGAGAAAGAGAGACAGAGATAGAGAATGAGAGACAGAAAGAGAAAGAGAAAGAGAGACAGAGACAGAGAGACAGAGAGAGAGAGAGAGAGAAAGAAAGATACAGAGAAAGAGAATGAGAGAAAGAGAAAGAAAGAGAGACAGAGCGAGAGAGAGAAAGATACAGCGAAAGAGAGAGAGAGAGATACAGAGAGAGACACACAGAGAGAAATATACTGAGAAAGAGAGAGAGAGAGAAAGAGAGAGAGAGAAAGAGAGAGAGATACAGAGAAAAAGAGAGAAAGAGATACACACAGAGAGAAAGATACTGAGAAAGAGAGAGAGAGAGAAAGATATAGAGAAAAAGAGAGAGAGAGAAAGAGAGAGACAGAGAGAGAGAAAGGGGAGGGTTTAAGTAATACAGTAATACGGTAAGAAAATTCTACAAAGTAGACTTTCTTTTTTTAGAGGGCAGTGGAAAAAAAAAAACTATTTTTTTTCCAGAAAAATGTATTCTAAGAAATGTATATTCAGCTGTCAAAATAAGTTTCTTGGATGAGATTCAGTTTAAGCCTCTTTCTTACCTTTCAAGAAAAGTACACAGCAGTCAGTGTGTAGCTGAATATAAAATCAGGTCACATACTTTCTCTTGGGACTTCCCAGCCTCGCTTTGCTTGACCCAGATCTTTTGTGTAATTGCCTTTGATCTTATCGTCCTTGCTCACAGGGAACAGAGGATTTAAAAGCATCCTCACAGTCATTCACCTTTCCGGCTTTCTCCTAGTCACCCTCCTATTTAAGCAGGGCATATTTCCACTGTTTTATCCCCTGTTCCGTTGGTGAATGTTTCCTGTATTTTTAAAAATATTTTAGAAAGTGTTCATTTTACATCTGGAGGATCATTAGTAGGCCACATATGTATTCAATACTTTCACACGCTCCTTTATCATTAGCATTTTTGGGGACTCTTCGGTTCAGTACGCAGAAAAGGACCGAGTTAAATTAATTGAATTAAAAGGGCATAAGATAAATGGATAACAGCTTAAAATAAAAATTCAAAAGCAGTTGAAGAGCAGCATTAAAACAACTGCTTTGAGAGTAAATGATCCTTGATTGTCCTTGTATGATATACAATGTAGTCATCAAAGCTTCTGTGGCAGTGTTTATGTTTTTGTTTTAACTTTAGTGAATTTTAGATGTGTGGACTCCGACTCTCAAAAAGGTGACTGGGTAGTTCTGGGAGTTGGGAGTCCACACGTCTTAAAGTTGCTGAGGGTTGATGGACCTCCCCAGAATTATTTGCTACCCATTTCTGAAGTTCCAACACTTGTACTCCCCTGTGATCACATGATCAATTCTGGCTAGGTGGCTCAGTGGCTAAGACACTGAGCTTGTCAATCAGAAAGGTCGGTAGTTCGGTGGTTCGAATCTCTAGTATAGGTCTCCTGCGTGAGCAGGGGGTTGGACTAGATGACCTTCAAGGTCCCTTCCAACTCTGTTACTGCTATTATTTAATTTTGGGCACTTGTCAACCAGCTTCTATATGTGGCCATTTGCAGCATCCCACAGTCACGTAACTGTCATTTTCACCGTTTTTATTTTGCTATTTCCCTGTGTTTATTTCTAGTTTTCAGCAAACAACACCCATTGGGGAAAAAAGGTTTGTTTAACAATCACAGCGTTAGCTTAATGATGGCCACAAAAGGGGTCATAACATTGGGCGCAGTCATGTGGTGGCCTGCATAAAAACCACCATGATTTATAACCATAATTCCTGGATTAATGGTGACCATAAATTAAGGACAATGTGTATATACTATATTAGGATTAATGCCTTACATTCAAAGGCCAAGGGCATTGAACTGGGATCCCTTGGCTGTCCTCTGTTGCTGATAGGTGTTGTCAGCAGGAATTCCCCGATGTCTCTGAAGTACCATTTTAGCTTAGACCACGGGTGTCAAACTCAATTTCATTGAGGGATGCATCAGGGTTGTGTTTGACCTGGGGGGGGCAGGGTGTGTGTCTGTGGCCAGGGTGTGTGTGGCAAGGGTAGGCATAGCCAGCTCAACATCACTCAACCTGCCCAGGCTCTGTTTTTGGCCGCAGCCCTCCTGCAGCCCTCTGCCAGAAAAAATGGAGCTTGGGGGGGACACATGTGGTCCAGTGGTGGATTCCTCCCAGTTCGGCCCTGTTCGGCCAAGCTGGTAGCGGTGACAATATGACATCACCGAACCGGTTCTTTTTCTTCGGGAGCTGGGCCATCCCACCCACCTCCGCCCCCCTGCATTATTCTTACCTTTTATTTGGCCCCACCCCCAATCTATTGCTGCCTCCCGAGTCCCAGCTGATCAGCTAGAAGGAAAAAAACTGTTTAAACTCTTGCCGCGGGGCTTCAAAGGGCCATCCTACAGCTGATCAGTGTTAAAAGGCAGTGTGGTGGTAAACCGGTGCCTCCAAAAACGAATGAGTAGACCGGTGCCTCCAAAAACAAATGGGTAGACCGGTACAGCTCTGCAAGCAGTTAAAAGCCTGGTAGACCAGTACCTCTGCTAAATCCTAAAGAATTGTCACATGACCATTAAGCCATGCCCACAAAATAAGCCACCCCCACAGAACCGGTAGTAAAAAATTTTAGAACCCACTCCTGGTGTGGTCCCCCTGGGCTCCATTTTTGCTGCTAGAGGGATGCAGGAGGCTGTCACAGCCGAAAACACAGCCTCTGAGAGCTGTGCGTGGCCCTCCCAAGCTCTGTTTTCGCTGGCAGAGGCACCACGGGCCGGTCCTTTGCTGTTTCCAGGGCAGCCGTATGGGCCAGATCTAAGCTCCCTGTGGGCTGGATCTGACCCACGGGCCTTGAGTTTGACATCCCTGGTTTAGACTATAGCCTACTACACATTCCTACTATGTGTCTGTCGAGAGAGAAAGTCTACTAAGTTCAGTGGGGATTCCTTTCTCCTCAGTAGGGACTGAATCCAATTCTAGGCAATTATGTCTAGAATTGTCTGAAATAAGACAAAGAGCCTTTTGACACGGCATCACCAGCGCCGTGGTGGCACAGTGGTGAGAATGCAGTATTGCAGGCTAACTCTGCCAACTGCCTGCAGTTCAATCCTGACCGATGCAAAGTTGACTCAGCCTTCCATCCTTCCAAAGTTGATAAAATGAGGACATAGATTTTTGGGGATAATATGCTGACTTTGTAAACTGCTTAGAACATGGGTATCAAACTCGATCGTGTCACATGACGTATCGTGATATATCGTGACATTTTATGCCTTTGAGGAGCTAGGTTGGGAGTGGTCTGCTCATGACCCATCCCTACGCAGGGATATATAGGTCTAAATGCTGTTGCTATTGCTAGCTCCCCTGCCTCATTTTAGTCTGAAGCTGAAACCTCCCTCCTGTTGACCTTGGAATGCTGAAAACATATGGAGAACCCAGTTGAGCTAATTGCTGCTCTCTCAAGTGACCAATGAATGCCTGCAAAATATGTCGTTTGGTCTGCTATTACTGGCCCAACAAAAATATCCTTCACTTTCATTACAAATAAAATGCAATATGAGTAACTTCTCATTTAGCAACCACAATTGGGAATGGCAACTTGGCTGTTAAGTAAAGTGGTTGCTAAGTGTTGCTACATGAGACCACAATTGTGCTTATGACCTTACTTTAGTTTTCCTTTGCTTTACTGACCTGCAAAGATCATCAATGCAAGGAAGGAATGGCCACAGAGTTACTTTTTTTTCACTGTTGGAACTGCAAATGGTCACTAAATGAGGACTGCTTGTAACTCCTGCCATCACTTTTCTCTATATTTTTAGCACATGTAATCTGGTTGTGAAAAAAGAAAAGGGAAAAGGAAAATCTGGATATTGGTAATGGGTGGAAGTCAGGGGTGAAATCCAGCAGGTTCTAACAGGTTCTGGAAAACAGGTAGCAAAAATTTTGAGTAGTTCAGAGAACCAGCAAATACCACCCCTGGCTGGCCCCAGAGTAGGATGGGAATGGAGATTTTGTTGTATCCTTCCCCCGGGAGTGGGGAGGGAATGGGGATTTTGAAATATCCTTCCCCTGCCACCCCCACCAAGCACAAATAGAGGAAAAACAACAACAACCAGAGCCATACAAATAGCCTGGCATTTTGCATATCTCTTTCTCCCTTGACCAAGAGAAGGAGAAATGGACAAAATTCTGATCACATTCACCCCTGGTCACAATTCAGCTTTCCCTAATTCTAACCCTTAAAGGACCTGGTAAATTCCCAAAAGTGCTTTTCAAAAGGCAACTGGGCTTTCTTTCTTTGTTTTTCCCTTTGAAAGTGTTTCACTTCTCATCCAAGAAGCTTCTTCAGTTCCTCAGGAATTGTGGGAGATTTGGGACAAGCGCTCCATTTGGTGCAGATGTAGATTGAGCACTGTCTGCAGAACTTCACTGGTGCAGTGCAGTGCCTTCAGAAATCGTGGGCACTCCATCACTGGAGGTTTTTTAAGAAGACACTAGACCAGGGCTGTCAAACTTGCAGCCCATGGGCCAGATGCATCACATGCTGGCCACACCCAGACCTCGTTTAGCAAAGAGAAAAAAAAGTCACAATATGTCATGTGATGCTGCCGTGACGACGTGAGTTTGACACCTCCTGGACTAGACAGTCACTTATCTGAAATAGTATAGGACAGGTTCTCCTGCTTTAGCACCCGCGATTTCTGCTACTGGTTTGGGGGAAACAATCTAAACCGGCTGAATACCACCTCTGATCCAAAACCACTTTTGAATTGACACAAAATCACCAAGTGCCCATAGCAAACAAAACAAAACAAAACCTTTCCACTCAACAGTGGTTGGTGTGGCTTGGTAGGCGTGGCATGGCTTGGTGGGCATGGCAGGGGAAGGATACTGTAAAATCTCCATTCCCTCCCCACTCCAGGGGAAGGTTACTGCAAAATCCCCATTTCCTCCCAATCAGCTGGGACTCGGGAGGCAGAGAATAGATGGGGGCAGGGCCAGTCAGAATTTTTACTGCCGGTTCTCCGAACTACTCAAAATTTCCACTACCAGTTCTCCAGAACTGGTCAGAACCTGCTGAAACCCACCTTTGCCACTCAGTAATACTTCTCACTGATAAAACCACAGGATATCCTATAAATGGATTTGAGGAATTAGAATCTATTTTTAAATCTGGTTTTATTGGGGCACCCCTTGATAGTGAAGGGTGAGGGTGGAATCCTTTAGTTTTGTGGATGCTCTAAGCATCACTTCAATTTTAAAACTTTCCCTTCACTTTCCAAACAAGGAAAACCAGTTGCAACCTTTAATATTTGCCTGAATTATGGATGGAGAAGAAATTTACTGTGGATTTCTACTGGAGTGGATTTACAGATTTTGTTAAAAAGGGGCCCTTCCTGGCACTGAATAGACTGCAAACATTCCTTTTGCCAAAATAGTGCACAAAATCCCATTTGTTTAATCAGATCCATTTGAATGGGAAGGAAGGGTGGTTACATCTGGAAAGAAAGGAAGAAAGAAAGGAAGAAAGAAAGGAAGAAAGAAAGGAAGAAAGAAAGAAAGAGAGAGAGAGAGAAAGAAAGAAAGAAAGAAAGAAAGAAAGAAAGAAAGAAAGAAAGAAAGAAAGAAAGAAAGATTATGTTGAGAAAAAATATTCATCTTCTGCATGACCTTATGGGTGTTGTGACTTCCTCCCACTCTACAATACATGGTCAATTTCTGCAGGTTCTTCCCCCATGTGTTAGTGGGAAATTGCAAAGAAAATAGACATAAATATTTTAAAAACATAGTTTTAAAGAAGTGATTAACTGTCCTGCAAATGATTATAATAAAATGGAAATTTTTACTGGTCTGCGAATCCCTAATCTGAACCAGAGCATTAAAAAATGCCAATATTGTTGCCACAGCTAAGAATAAAGATTTTCATTATTATATCCAACTAACGTTAAAAATGCACAGAAAATGGCATCACTTTAAACACATTCATTTCTCAAACTTTGCTCTGCTGTACACATTTAACCTAAGGGGCAAACTTGTACGTGTCACAAAATGACTGTGCAATTGTTGAAACATCACAATATTCAGATAAGTGGAAAATGAGATTATTAAAGTTTCATGAAAATTTCAGAAAACAACAACAAGATAAGCCGCCATGTGGTAGATTCACTTGTCTCCATTTTGGATTGTGTCTGGAGATTGGCTAGACGTGGGATGCATAGTTGCCATTTGTAATCGTGCTGCAAACTGGGAAAATCACAGCTGTAGTTGTGGCATCTGCCACAGTGGCTTTGAGCTATTCTTTGTCAGATCAAACAAACAAGAATGGAAATTCTCCGGAACTATGTATGCTGGTCATGTACACCATGTAATCATTGTCCCATGTTATGATATTGGTTTCTATCTAGTGTTGCCAGACATCTTTGCTGCTTGTTGTAATCAACATTTATAATCTGCAAGGGTGCTTTTGCAAAATGAATAAATATGTACACGTCCTGGATGTGTGTGTGGGGTTTTTTTTTGCAGCTTTATTTGTTCTGCCTTGGCATTTACTTCAACAGTTGTCAAACTTTGAATGAAGTTTGATGAATGAATTTATGGACCCCTCCTCTCCCAAATAGGCTAATTATTTCATTGGGGTTAGGGCTGGATAAGAAATTAATGTATTCCTTTGAGTGATTAAATTTCAATCAATATTATTGCTGAAGAGGCCCCAAAATTGTGGCCCCAGCTGGGATGGGTCCAAGCCCGTGAAACTTCTTTGAAGTGAAATTCTGAGGTGTGTTTCCTTTATAATCATGAGACAGATGCTGTTGTATGCTGAAAGAGTTCTTGAGATCCATCAGTGTACAACGTATTAAAAGTTAGGGATTTAATTCTATGGCCATAAATACTACAATTCTTGGAAGAAAAGAAAAAATATGGGTTAAGATTAGATAAACAATTGTTACCAACCTGCCTTCCATTGAGGACCTGTATACTGCACAAGTCAAAGAGGGCTGTGAAAATATTTACAGACCCCTCATATCCTGGACATAAACTATTTCAATTCCTACCCTCAAAACGACGCTATAGAGCACTGCACACCAGAACAACTAGACACAAGAACAGTTTTTCCCCGAATGCCATCACTCTGCTAAACAAATAATTCCCTTAACACTGTCAAACTATTTACTAAATCTGCACTACTATTAATCTTCTCATCGTTCCCCCACCCATCTCCTTCCACCTATGACTGTATGACTGTAATTTTGTTGCTTGTATCCTTACAATTTATTGTTTCCTGATTGCTTATTTGTATTCTATGACTATCATTAAGTGTTATACCTTATGATTCTTGATGAATGTATCTTTTCTTTTATGTACACTGAGAGCATATGCACCAAGACAAATTCCTTGTGTGTCCAATCACACTTGGCCAATAAAAAATTCTATTCTATCTATAAAGGCATTATCATTTTCTGAATTATAAACTCCCTAGAGCAGGGGTCTGCAACTTTAAACACTCAAAGAGCCATTTGGACCCGTTTCTCACAGAAACGAAAACACCACAAAGAGCCACAAAACCTTTCCCATACCTGACTATTTCTTGAGCGGCCACAAAACTAGTATATGTAGTTGAATTAAATATTCTGTTTTCTTCTGAAACTTTTCTTTTCTTGGATTTATCCATGGTTGGCTTACCGGGAATTGAAAAGCTCAATAAATAGGGTGCCAGAGGGTGTCACACATTAGTGGTTGTGACGCATATTTTAAGTGACAGGGAGCCGCAGCAGAGGAGTGAAAGAGCCACATGCAGCTCCAAAGCTGCAGGTTGCTGACTCCTGCCATAGAGTGTCCTAAAAACTTGGGGATAAAAAAATGCATTTCTCCCATATTTCATTTTATTTCTTTTTCATTGAAACCAACATTATGGTACCTATTCTGTAACTTAGAGCCATAGAATGTAAGGGTTGAACAGAATCTCATCAATTATCTGAACTTTCTCTCTGTCTAGTGCAGGTATCTACTTCTACAGCATTCCCAACAGATGGTCATCCAGCTTCCTTTAAGCACCTTCAGAGAGCATCTCCTAAAACAGTGATGTTCTATTGTTGAAAAAATTGTTCTTCTGATGCCATCTTTCTTTTGTTGGGGAACAATGGCATATTTTGAAATATGAAAGACAAACCCTTGTAGAAAACATTTCTTTTTATCCAGCAACATGATGGTAGAATGAGTAAGTATCCCATCTGCTCAGCTCATAATCAATATTATCTTTTCCAATCTCTCAGCTTTCAAAAAAAATCATCATATTTCCAATATTCTCCTAAAATACTTGGGAAACTTTGGGTTTTCCTCTTTTCTCTTTCAGTATAGAAAGAGAGCTGATGAGAGCTGAAGGATGATAGGAGAACTTTAGACATGTACATTAATGAAGTTAGGTAGGGCCTGTTGAAAATAATTCCTATAGTTCTCAGCAGTAAAGGAACATATTTTCTTATTTTTGAAAGAGTATGTTTGCTCGGGAAGGATGAAACTGGAAAAAAAAAAAAAAGACCAGACATGAACATTTCAGATTATATATTTATTTTTGGATTTAATTTGCTTATCCTGTAATGAAGCTGTAATTTTTCAAATCATCTGTACAGCGCATTTATGAGCAAAAGAGCCATAGCTCAGTGAGTAACTGTTTTGCATACTAAAAGCCCCCAAGTTCAGTCCCTTTCTCTCCATAAAGAGATGGAGAAATAATTGCCTGAATTCTAGAAAGAGCATTGGAGCAATGGTTAGTTGAGCAATAAACTGATTCAGAATTTCAATGTTTCCTGTTAACTTTGTCCATATCAATGCATACAAATCATGAGAAGGAAAGAATCTTCTGGAAAGTGTTTTGAAAAAATAAGTCACAATGATTATATTTTGAGAGAGGGAGGGGGAGAGAGAGAGAGAAAGAGAGAGAGAGAGAATCAATGAGAATTAAATTGCAAAGCAAGTTTATGAGTCAACCTTGTGCCGGTCAGGATTGAACTGCAGGCAGTTGGCAGAGTTAGCCTGCAATACTGCATTCTCACCACTGCACCACCACAGCTCTGGTGATGCCGTGTCAAAAGGCTCTTAGTCTTATTTCAGATATAATTGCCTAGAATTGGATTCATAAAGAAAAGTGTTTTAAAAAAATAAGTCACAATGATTATATTTCTCACTTTCTATAAAGAGAGAGAGATCAGCATTTTCCTTCTTTTCTTATTGAGTGTTTCATGCCTCTCACTGTACAATGGCTTTCCTCTCTCTGGATGACCACATTATTGGTATACCAAAGGATCTTCCAATTCAGACAAACAAGCTAACACTTAACAGCAATCTAATCAAGAAACCACCAAGAACAATCCCACCAACTGCTAAAAAAGAAGGCCAAATTCCAGCACTGATAATATTACCTAGCTAGGCAATGAAAAGTCTACAAAACAACAACAACAAAGCTTCTCCTTGTTTCACTGGAATATAGGAGGAAGGGAGGTAAACTACAATTAGGCTATTAAGATTCTGTTATTTAGCCTCTCTCAACGTACTATAGTTCTAGTCTTCCTATGGAGTCTTTTTCCTGATTTGGTCTATTTTTAAGTGCTGAAGCACACTGCTAAAGAGCTATTCTTATGAAATATTAGGTTTCACCTTGTATCTAATCATTATTTTAGTTATATAGTAAAGTATGTGCATGTGTGTATGTATGTATGTGTGTTTGTGTGTGTATGTATTTTCTATTACTGATCTTTTGAAAACACACACACACACACACACACATATGGTACATATATATACTCTATTACTGATCTTTTGAAAATATCTATCTATTTATCTCTATCTATCTCTATCTATCTATCTATCTATCTATCTATCTATCTATCTATCTATCTCTCTATTGTATCTCTCTCCCTCCCCCTCCCTCCCCCTCTCTCTCTCCCTTCTCTCTCTATCATCAATCAATATCTATCTATCTATCTATCTATCTATCTATCTATCTATCTATCTATCTATCTCTATCTCTATCTCTATCTATCTACTGTATCCCTTTCTCCCTCTATCTATCTATCTATCTATCTATCTATCTATCTATCTATCTATCTATCTATCTATCTATCTATCTACTGTATCTCTCTCTCTGTGTGTCTCCCTCCCTCTCTCCCTCCATCCTTCCATCCCTCCCTCCATCCCTCCATCTTTCTATCTATCTATCTATCTATCTATCTATCTATCTATCTATCTATCATCACCAGTAATTAGCACGTTGGTGGCTTTTTAAAATCGAAGAGATGTGTCAGCTGTTGAAGAGAAAAATGCTATCACTGATCTTTTGAAAACAGGCACTAAAAATGACTGGTAATTTGTAAAGGAATACACGATGTGTTTAAAATTTGTGCTAGCTTGGAATTATTTCTTCCTTAGCATGCACCTTTTTACACCTTGGGTTTGAAGTACAACAACCACAACCACCATCTGCATTCCTCTCAGAGTAATAATTTCAATTTCAGAGTAATAATCCTACCAAGCCCTGAAAGAGGCCCAGCGAGTATCAATCTTCACCCAATTAAATTCTCTGTTCGTTAAACTCTTATTCATATTGCGCATGAAGAACCCTTGCACTTACTACTGGAAAGCTTCAGAGGTGTCCTGATTCGCCCCCGATAGCCTGGGTTACTTGACTGAGTTGTTTGTTTTGGATAGCTGTTTTCCCAGAGGTCACAACCGTATTCTTACTTGGTGTCTGAGCTCTCTCATTTTCATTAACAGCTTGGCTGGGTGCATCTGAGTCTGCAGTGGGAATTATATCACGGGTGAGCAAAGCAAAGCAGCAATGAAACAACAACAAAAAAACCATGGTTTAGTCTCTCAACTCCAGAGCACTAAATGTACATTAATCATTGTTCATGTTTTTTTTTTAAAAAAATAGTCCTTCCTTGCTACTTTTCTTCCTTTGCCTCTAAGGGCAATTAGTGGAAAAGAGGCAGTGGTGGTATTCAGCCGGTTCGTACTGGTTCGGGCGAATTGGTAGCAGAGATTGCAGGTGGGCCCGCCCCCGCCCCTCTCTCCTGGTGCTATGCTGTTCTATTTAGCAATGTTTTTGTGGCTGGGCACATGTGTGGAAGGGGCATACATGAGCAAAGTGCATGCACAGAAGGCCGGGTGCATACATGGAAGGCATACACACATGTGAAACGAGCGTGCATGTGGTGAACTGGTGGTAAAAATCTTTGAAACCCACCTCTGGAAACAGGGGAAGCTCCCTTCTTAGAGAAAGAAGAAGTTGAATTTAGAAAATAACTCTAGTCTAATCTAATATAATAATAATAATAATAATAATAATAATAATAATAATAATAATAATAATAATAATAATAATTTTATTTCTATACCGCCCTTCTCCCGAAGGACTCAGGGCGGTGTACAGCCTGTTTAAAAACACAAACAAAACAACAATATAAAATTTAAAATAATTAAATAAAGTGGCTCAGATTTAAAACCCCAATAAATTTAAATATCCCAATTTAAAAACTATTGTGTTGCTAGTCCGGCCTGGCGGAATAATAGGGTCTTCAGTGCGCAGCGAAACGCCCGGAGGTCGGAGATCTTACGAATTTCCGGGGGCAGTTCGTTCCACAGGGCTGGGGCTCCCACAGAGAAGGCCCTCCCCCTGGGCGCCGCCAGTCGACATAACTTGGTTGACGGCACCCTGAGGAGACCCTCTCTGTGGGAACGGACTGGTCAGTGGGAGGCTATTGGTGGCAGAAGACGGTCTCGGAGGTACCCGGGTCCTATGCCATGGAGTGCTTTAAAGGTGGTAACTAACACCTTGAATCGCACCCAGAAGACCACTGGGAGCCAGTGCAGCTCGCGCAGGAGGGGTGTCACATGGGCACAAGTTGCGCCCATAACCTCTACTGACATACGGGTAGTCCTTGACTTACAACAGTTCATTTAGTGACCGTTCAAAGTTACAATGGCATCAGAAAAGTTCTCCAGAGACTGAAGTGCAGACATCTTCCTTTACAAAGTTGCTTTCTGATTGTAGGAAGGGTGATCAGGAAACCAAATAGGTGTTGGAAAATGCCATTAATATAGAACAGAGAGCTAAGTACTCAGTTCTATAGCACTTTACTTTCTCAATTGTCTATTACTGTTCCCCAAGAGAAGACTTCAGAATTCTTGATATAATTCCTTTCAGAGTTGATAGGCCTGTTTATGGGAATCACAATTCTATGTGGGCTAGTTGTTGAGTATTGAGTGACCGGTTCAAACGGACCAATCAATAGACGAGACTCGGGAGCGGGAAAGTTAAGCAAGCGTCAGTGGCTGAAGCCGCGGACATCTCCGGGCTATAAAAGGGGCTGCTGCGGCTGATATTGTATTGCAGTTACGGAGCTAAAATAAAGAGTTCAGTCACACGTTGTGTCCAGTCCTTCTGTTGTGCCCATACTTAACACTAGTGACGAAGGTGGGATTCTGAAGGACAACGAACACAACAACGCAGTTCCACAAGCAATCAACAGCCATCCGATCAACGACTACTGACCGGTCAGATCATCAGCAAATCAGCATGTCTTCAATCAGCCCACCCGCCCCGTTCAACCCTGCGGGAGAAGACTGGGAAGCATCATCCCAGTTACTACTACATTCCCACCCATCCCCTGAATTGGCCGAGCTGGTTCCCTATGTGTAGTGATATACCTATATCCCGATGACTTGGGGCCTGGAGGCTAAAACATTTGAAGAACAGTTGCAGGAATTGGGTATGTCTTGTCTAGTAAAAAGAAGAACTAGGGATGGACATGATAGCAGTGTTCCATTAGCAGCATTCCAATATTTGAGGGGCTGCTTTATTTTCCAAAGCACCATAAGATAAGACAAAAAACGACAGATGGAAATTAACCAAGTAGAGAAGCAACCTAGAACTAAGGAGAAAATTCCTGACCTAGAGAACAATCAGACAGTGGAACAGCTTGCCTTCAGAAGTTGTGGGTACTCCAACACTGGAGGCTTTTAAGGGACTGGACAGTCATTTGTCTGAAATGGTATGAGCAGGGGATTGGATCAGGGGTGGGCTTCAAAAATTTTAGCTTTTTGCTGCCCGGTTGCTGGGTGGCCGTGGTTGCTGGGTGCCCAGTTGCTGGGTGGCCGTGGCCTAGTCAGCCTCCTGCACCATGGTGGGGTGGCTTTTTGCCCTCCCCGGGCTCTGGAGGCTTTCCTTCAGCCTCCGAGAGGGCAAAAATGGCCTCCCCAGGCTCCAGAGGCCCTCTGGAGGCCAGAAACAGGCCTGTTTTTTCCTGAACTTCCGATAGGCCTGTTTTTCGCCCTCCCCGAGCCTCCATGCACACCCTGCGTGGAGCACTTAATCTCTACCCTGGTTCAGCTGATAAAGGGAGGAGAACTTGTGGCTCAGAGGTTAATACAACTGCCTAATATGCAGGCAGCCCATGTTCGAATCTGAGTAAGGGTATGGCTAGCTGATGAGAACTAAATAGCTTGAAATATATCTATACTAGTCTCCCTTTATTTCTTTATCAGCAAATATATTTATTTCTTTATCAAATATTTATTTCTTTATCAGCAAATATAAATTTGATACAGACACACACACACACACACATCTTAGCATATTGGATCAGAAAAGCGTAATATTACTTATCATAGTACAATTGCTCATAACCATGGAGCTTTTCTAGAGTATTGTATTTTAAAATTTTACTTAATCAACTGTTAGCCCTACATGATAGATCATTCAGAAAACTGACTCCACTAGAAGATTAGAGCTATACTTGATGAATATAGACTCTAGTAACAGAATCTTGTAAGGATGATTGTGTTGTGCTCGCCGCATTCTTATAATCCAGGGAATTGGACAGTCTCCTCCAAATTATTTTGTTTCCCAGAACTTAAGTCCTCTTTGCTTATGCAACAGTTCTTAACTATTTCCTTCAAAGTCATCTTCCTGACTTTCTATATCTGATGGAGTCCAGGCTAGTAATAGTCACAGTTTCTCTTTAACATTCTAAACCAGGGGTATCAAACTTGTGTCATCATGGTGTTGTCACATGATGTATCGTGATTTTCCCCCCTTCACTAAACCGGGCATGGGCGTGGCCAGCTCATGATGCATCCGGCTTGTGGGCTGCGAGTTTGACAGCCCCATTCTAAAACAATAGTTTTTGGAGTTGAATGATATATGGAATATTTGCTGGGCAGCCTGCTGCCACCAAACCTGGCTCGGCCCAATTAGTTGTTGATCCTATTTTGCATGGGAGGAATACAATTCATTCTTATGACATTTGCTTTCGTTGGAAGTCTGAGGTCAAATTGGAATCCTCCATACCATGGCTACTTTTCATGTCAACACAATGCATTTCCCAGATGGGTCACTAATAACAGGGAAAAAAGCCATATCACAGAGCTATGCAGGTTTAAACAATTGTTCACTTTCATGAAGCTGAGCATTATAATTGGTTATTTGTAAGTGGAGATAAAGGTAAAAGTAAAGGTTCCCCTCGCACATATGTGCTAGTCGTTCCCAACTCTAGGGGGCGGTGCTCATCTCGTTTCAAAGCTGAAGAGCCAGCGCTGTCCAAAGATGTCTCCGTGGTCATGTGGCCAGCGTGACTAAACACCAAAGGTGCACAGAACTCTGTTACCTTTCCACCAAAGGTGCTCCCTATTTTTCTAGTTGTATTTTTTACGTGCTTTCGAACTGCTAGGTTGCCAGAAGCTGGGACAAGTAAGGGGAGCTCATCCCATTATGCAGCACTAGGGATTCGAACCACTGAACTGCCGACCTTTCGATTGACAAGCTCAGCGTCTTAGCCACTGAGTCACCGGGTCCCCTGTGGAGATGCCAGGAGTCAAATCCTGATAGCAAGGTTTCATCTCTACTACTGATCTTTAGCTTATACAGATTGGCCCAATTTCCTTCTTATAAACTAGCCATAGAGCTCAAGCTTTTCTGTTGCAGAGTTTATACTGCCTACTAGCCTGACTATTGGGAGTATTTGTCGAATGAGTGAAGTGCCTGGAAACCATTGGCTTTAGAGCAAGCCTGCCCTTTGGATGTCCCTGTCTGGCCTGTGTGAGATCAATCAGAAATTAGAAATCAAGTCTAAATAAGCATGCCATAGGGGCAGGGGAAGAAGCCGAGCAGGGTTCAGCTCTGGCAGTTGCCATGCCCTCCATCAGTTGGCTGTGGGAGTTGTGGGAGGATAAGGACAGTGCCTGCAGTGCTCACCCCTCACCTAGATCAGCCTGGGGAGTTGATGTGATGGAGTTTGAGGACATTAGATCAATAAAGAAGAATATTTGTTGTTCAGGATTGAAATGAGAAGTCCTTGGCTCTCTCTGAGCTTGGTTGTTTTCTCGCAGATGTTTCATTACCCAAACTAGGTAACATTAACTACTTATTAATTAACATGATTTATTAATTAACATGACTACTTCAGCTTCAACCACAATAATACACGAGCACACAATAGATACAAACTTAAGGTAAACCGTTCCAAACTCAATTGCAGAAAATATGACTTCAGCATTCAGTAGTGGAATGCACTACTGGACTCTGTGGTTACATCCCCCAAACCCCCTAATTTTAACTTTGGACTGTCTACTGTTAACCTCACCCATTCCTAAGAGACCTGTAAGGGGCGTGCATAAGCGCACCAACGTAACTACCGTCCATGTCCTACTGTCCCCATTTATACGTATCGATTTCGTGTATTCATAATCATGTTTATACTTTTATCTGTTATCTTATACATGTTTGACAAGCTAAATACATACATACATACATACATACATCATCAGTGCTAGTAAAGAGTGAGGTTTGTTTATTTTCTAGTGACTTGTCCTGTCAGTGTGGGTTCACTTCATCATTGTTCTTGATGAAGTCAACAATACCCAATCAAGGAATTGCCAAACCAGCTAATAGTAAATGGCCCAAACGAAGTGCCTCCAAGACCCCTCCCAACAACTTTTCCCAAGGTTTTTGTAACTTTAAACAATTGTTAAACGAACAATCATAAATCAAAATACCTCTATATGTATATGCGTGTGGGGTATTTTTACACTTAAGCAGTGTATAAGCAGTGTTTATGGGACAGTATCAAATGGCTGTATACTTTCTCATATGTCTCACCTTCAGATACTGCTTTTTCCTTCTCTGAAAAAACGGTTGTAGCAAACAGAGATTTTTTGTTTGTTTGTTTCTGGACAGTCTCTTCATACTCTGATTGTACCCTGGTAGTACAGCAGGCCCACCAATTCTGTCCTGGAAGTTCTTTTTTTTTTTTTTTTTGGATGCTGTTAAAGAATTCCTTATGGCTTGTCAGCCTTCATTTACCCCTTTAGTCTTCACATTTGCTCCTAGGCCTCTTTTAAATCTCCAATTTACATTCTTCTTGCCAAAGTTGCTCCTTTTCATTAACATCACTTGAGTTGGAGATCCAATTTCATTTCATAAGGGTACTTTTTCTGCCTGCATAAGTTTTGATACTTATTTATACCAAAGATTTGATGTCAAGAGGCTTTGTGGTTAAAGGTATGTGCCAATTTCATGACTGAGTTGGGCAGCTGTTTGAAAATCTCCATGGAAAGTTTAATCAAGGGGTTCCTTCTCGCGCTTTTAAACATAAAGCTAGGATATGCTTCTTGAGAGTCTTCAGAAGGGCTGCAAGGAGTATTCCCAAACCACTCAAATCAAAGTAGATTTTAAACACAGAAAATCCTAAAAAATTTTCATGACTGATGATAAATATATATATAATACTAACAACTGCTGCAGTGGCTATGCACCAGTGTCAAGTGGAAGAGTCAGTCCTGTTTCAAGATTTTTCTCTTTGCAAAGAGTCATTTGAATGAGCCACTGCAAAACACTTGCACGGAGGTGTTACTTTTAATGATCCATTTGTTTACAGCAGGGGTGTCAAACTCACAGTGTCACAGTGGCGTTATGTGACGTATTGGGACTTTTTTCCTCTTCATTAAACTGGGCATGGGCATGGCCAGTGTGTGATGCATCTGGCCTGCGGGCTGCGAGTTTGACTGCCCTGGTTTACAGCCTTGAAGTAGAAATGTGTCAGAGTTTGTTGCAAAATCAAATCCAGAAAGCACCCACAGGTAAACTGATTCAGCAGGATTCATCAACTTCTTATATACATATAACACATGAAGTAAATTTACAATACCAACAGCAGATTTCTTCTAACGTGGTAGCAGCTACAAGCAAAACACAAGCAGAGTACAGAAGACTAGTTTCAGTTCTAAGCACACACACACACAGCTGAGCAACGCTCAGCCTACTTCCACTTTCAGTTTCCAATTCAGCTCCCATTGGCTGATCTGTTGCCATGCCTATTCATTGGCTGACCTTGTTACCATGTCTTCCCAGTCATGAATATTCTGACAAAATGTATCTCTTTTCAAATATTGTTCACGATCTTGGTTGGTATAAGTTACATATTTTTATGATAGTGGAAACTTCACCTGCACATCTTAATTTGG
Organism: Pantherophis guttatus; assembly: GCF_059756535.1. Classification (NCBI taxonomy): domain Eukaryota; kingdom Metazoa; phylum Chordata; class Lepidosauria; order Squamata; family Colubridae; genus Pantherophis; species Pantherophis guttatus. The sequence continues at coordinate 20,840,360 of NC_142069.1, read as the reverse complement.
CTGAGTATGTTGTGAATTAAATATTCAAAATTTACAGGCCAAATGAAAGAGAAAGAAGGACGATAGGAAAAAGAAACTAAAATTACCTAAAGTGAAAATACCCTCCATCAGACAGCTAGTAATTCTAGATCAATAAAAATAAAAAACAGGCACTAGAATATAAACGGTAGTGATCTAAATCCATTATGTGAATTTAAACAGATCTTTAGGAAGTGACAGTTGGATATAAATGGACGAAACTGCATATGTTCCAGAAGTTGAGAGTATCACATTACTGGTGTAACTCTGTCTCAGGAACTGATAATGATGTCTGGCATATGCAATAACATACAAGAGATTTTTGATTGATTGATTGACTAAATGCCATCAAATTGTTGACTCTTAACTACATAGATAGATTTTTTTCCGTAATGGTCTGCCTTTAACTTGGTCTTTTGGGTCTCCCAATGCTGCCCTGATTTGATCTAATTTTTTATTGCTTATAGGATTATCAAGGTCCAAGGTGAATAATCATTCTATGGTGTTTATGGCATTTCCCCCCCCCCCCCGTCTGACAATTAGGGCATATAAAAGAAGCAGGAGAAATTGGGGAGAGCTGTCAATCAGTGTGTTAACTATTTTAAGGGGGAGAAAAGAACTATCTGTCTACTTTGTCATGGCATGTATGATTTTATGTACTTCCTTAATCTTCTTCAGTCACTTTTTTTCCATTCTAAAGAATCCTAAACATTTTAACCTTTCTTTGTAAGGGAGGTGTATGACACATATATGCTTTGGCACTTGTCCCAGCTATAATTTATTTCATATATAAAGCCATACATAGAATTCTAGATGTGTATGTAGGATAGATTGACATATACTGTTGTCAGGGTTTTTTTTGGGCTCTTTCTTACTAATCTCTAGCATAACTTTTCCTTTTCACATCTGCTGTATACTGAGTTGAAATCTTCACTGGACTATCCACTCTGGCCCAGAAGTTAATTCTTATCCTTGATAGTTGCAGCTCAGACCTCATCAGTATATGTGGAGGTTGGGAATGTGTGTGCCTCAATACACGTAATTTTACCTTTGTTTACATATAGAACATCAATGTTTATCTACATTAAAGATTAAAAGACCCACAATTTTCTTCAAGAACTCTGAATTTCAGAGACATATGGGAAATAGTAGCTGATCTATCAGTGAAGTTATTTCTGGTAGTATTGTTTGCATTTTTTAAAAATTCCTTTTGTGAATTTATCTTATGTAGTATCTTACCCATATTCAATACAGTCGTCTATCTTGTGATGCATGGATGATATCTACATATTGAATGGAGTTGAATGGAGTTGCCTCCTGAAATCTTGCTTTTCTATTTTCATTTAATTTTATTCTAGCTTCATTGATGAAATGCCAGCCTGTTTTGATTTATGCACAGGAACCCTCTTTTTTGTTATCTTATATGTTATGTATACTACTAATACATCTGTCCAGGATCCAACCTCCCTTTTGGAGGTATGTGATCAAGGTGGTTGTGGAGCAGCTTCAGAGAACCTAGAGAGGAGCTGATTATTTGGATCTTTCTCAGTTGATTTCAGATGTAGGTAAGGAACAAAAACAGCACTGGTTGTACTTTTCAGTGGTCTCTGGTTTGGGGAGCATGGTGGTGTTGCATCTAGCTATACCTTATTTGATCTCTTGGTTTCAATACCATTGACCCTGGCATCCTTCTGGATTTATTCAGAGAACTATGGTAGGTGCCACAATTTTGTGCTGGTCCCCCAGGGTCAATTCCAGTTAATGATGATTGGGGAGGAGAGATCCTGCCCTTGGCCCCATATATGTGAGGTCCTGCAGGGGTTAGTGCTCTCTTCTGTTTGTGCTAAATGCAGTGGCACAAGCAATTATGTGTGTCCTGATAGAGCTCATATTACACCTCTGCTGTGCAAGTTGTATTAGTTATCGGTTTGTTCCTGGATCTAATTCAAGATGTTGGTGTTGATCCTTACAGTCCTTCATGGTGTGGGACCAGGAAATTTGAGAGACTATCTCTTCCCAATCTCAGCTGCCCATCTCACCAGATCTAGTAGAATGGGCATGCTATGGGTTCTGTCTAGAGAGCTACATTTGGCTGGGCCTAGACAGAAGGCTTTTTCTGCTGTGGGACTCTCATTATGAAATCTTCTCTTCCCAGAGATGAGGTCAACCTCATCATTCCTAAGCTTTCAAAGGTCCCTCAAGACCTGGCTATGCAAGCAGGGGATGAGTAAATTTGGGAGGTGACAGTGGGGAAATCCAAAATTTTTTACTACCAGTTCTGTGGGTGTGGCTTGGTGGCCGTGGTGTGGCTTGGTGGGCATGACTTGGTGGGTGTGGCAGGGGAAGGATACTGCAATATCCTCATTCCCTCCCCACTCTGGGGCCAGCCAGAGGTGGTATTTGCCGGTTCTCTGAACTACTCAAAATTTCTGCTATCGGTTCTCTAGAACCTGTCAGAACCTGCTGGATTTCATCCCTGGGAGGTGACTCCATTATTATTGCTAGCTCTCTGTTTATTATTTTTCTTTTATTGTTTAGTTCTGCTTTTACAGCTCTTTATTTTTTAAATACTTATTTAAATGATTTTAAGCAACAGTTGTTTCGTATTTATTGTTTTATTGGATTGTTGTAGCTGCCCAGTCACTTTCTGCAAAATGGGCAGGCATATAAATTTGAACAATAAATAAATAAATAAACTATTTTCCCCAATGTGATCTAGTCCTCTGTCTTCTATTTCTTTTACTAAGTTCCTTATTTTATTATTGTATTATATTGTATTATTGCTTTATTCCATATTTCTTGCAAATAAAATAGGTGGTTCAGAAGGGAGTAGGAGGTTTAAAGTAGAAGAGATTTGGAAAGAGGCCACATTTTCATTTCTGCTCAGTTTTTCCTGAAATGTTTTGAGTGCTCCAAATGCTCATTTGGGTTTATGATAAAATAACTCTCTTATGCAAACATTCTGAGATATTGGAAAGTAAACGAAAACATCAGGGAAATTAAAGGATTGCTGTTGGTGTTATTGGGAAAAAAAGCCCTCAGTTTTGACTGCGGACTATATTTTATTCTTATTTCCTCATTACTGGGTTTTCTTCTCAGATCATATAACTTCCTGCATGAAGTAATCTTTTCATCCTTCCCTCTGTTTCTTTCTCCTTTCCTTTCTCTTATGGTTTGCTCTTCCAGCAGAATTTTTTAACTGGGTCTCTTACTCTGTGATGAATGAGTTTCATTCATCTTTCTCTCTGGGGTTTTGTGAAAAGCTTTAGACTTCATTTGCTCCCATTTTTTTTAGCCTGCTATTCATTTCCATGGCAACAGGAAAAGAAGGGGGTGGCAGAGTGGGTGGCAATGTGGCCAGAGGTCAAGAGTGGCCACTTTATGAATTAAACTTTGGAATTCCATTAGAGATGGCACAATGTAACCTAGAGTAACTCTCTTTAAAAAAGTGGCTGTCCAAAGAATCAAACTAAGATGGAGTGAGGAGAGGAAGAGTGGAAACAGATCAATGAGAAGGAACGCAAGTCCTCACTGTCTCTGTCAGGATTATGTTTAGTGACTTAATAGAAGGGTGATTCATTGGTAGAATCATGTGCTGTGTTTCAGCAATCTCCTCCCAAGTCTGTTCATACCAGCAACGAACAGTTCTTTTGACATTCCACAAACTAATCTTATTCCTGCGGTCGATGATCCGTACAAAGCCTGGGCTCCAACTTTGGAAGTTGTCTGTCTGTGCATACGTAGAAGCCCTCGTCCAGGGGTGGGTTCTACTGACCTTTACTACCAGTTCGCAACAGGGCCATGCATGCATGCTTGCTTCGCTCACACACGCGCACACTCTTCTGCGCATGCACAGAAGATGACGTCGGGGTTGGTGGGCGACCAGTTTTACTACCAGTTCTATAGAACCGGTGCAAACCAGGGGCAACCCACCACTGCCCTCGTCTATTTTTTTCTTTCCTAAACTGAAGTTGAGTAATGATGAATAGAATAGAATAGAATAGAATAGAACAGAACAGAACAGAACAGAACAGAACAGAACAGAACAGAACAGAACAGAACAGAATAGAATAGAATAGAATAGAATAGAATAGAATAGAACTCTTTATTGGCCAACTGTGATTGGACACACAAGGAATTTGTCTTTGGTGCATATGCTCTCAGTGTACATAAAATAAAAGACATGTTCATCAAGAATCACAAGGTACAACACTTAATGATAGTCATAAGGTACAAATAAGCAATCAGGAAACAATATCAATATAAATCCTAAGGATACCAGTAACAAAGTTACAGTCAAAAGTGGAAGAAGATGGGTGGTGGGAATGATGAGAAGATTAATAGTAGTGCAGATTTAGTAAATAGTTAGACAGTGTTGAGGGAATTATTTGTTTAGCAAAGTGATGGCGTTCGGGGAAAAACTGTTCATGTGTCTAGTTATCTTAGTGTGCAGTGCTCTATAGTGTCGTTTTGAGGGTAAGAGTTGAAACGGTTTATGTCCAGGATGTGAGGGGTCTGTAAATATTTTCACAGCCCTCTTTTTGACTCGTGCAGTATACAGGTCCTCAATGGAAGGCAGGTTGGTGGCAATTGTTTTTTCTGCAGTTCTAATTATCCTCTGAAGTCTGTGTCTGTCTTGTTGGGTTGCAGAACCAAACCAGACAGTTATAGAGGTGCAGATGACAGACTCAATAATTCCTCTGTAGAACTATATCAGCAGCTCCTTGGGCAGAAGCAGTTGCTTCTGAGTTGAACAACCTAACAAAACCAAACTGGATAAATTTGCCCCATCCTTGAGTAGAAAAACTTGCTTTTCAGTTGTAGATTTAAAAAAAAAAAAGGGGGGGGGGAAAGACTGTCTCTTTCTCAAATACCAGCCCTTTTCACTGGCACAGTGACCTATTTTTTCTTCAGTGCAGAAGAACTGTTCTCTCATTCACCAGCATCTCTCTCTCTCTCTCTCTCTCTCTCTCAGGGATAAAGGGGAAATATCTCTGACTTAACTGTTCTCTTTCTTAATTTAAAAAGTGTAATAGTTGTTCGTGTGTCTCAGACTGCTTCTTGGCTTTATTTTTTTTTAAAAAAAATTCTCTCATTCTAATGGAGAAAAGATAGTCTCCTAATTTACATCCCATCCTCATTTCAGGGCATGGTAGAACAGTATTTATAGAAGAGAATATGTGTAGTTCAGGGTTGAGCCATTGTGCCCTTGGTGCTCTCTGACCTTGGTGGTTTTCTTGCAGATGCCTCCTTACCAACCTAGGTAACATCAACAGATGCTAGAAGCAGCGTTGGGTTTCACATATTCTTACCACCAGTTCACCGCATGCATGCACGCTCGCTCGCTCACTCGTGCCTTCCACACATGCACTTTGCTCATGCGCGCCTTCCATGCATGCGCCCAGCCTCGAAAACGTGGCTAAATAGGACAGCATTACATCCTTGGGCAATTGCTGCTACCAGTTTGCCTGAACTGGCTGAATACCATCTCTGGCTAGAAGGGAGTGGGAGTTTGCTTCTAATGGAATAGCTATCATGCCATTCTTTATCCATGAGAACAGAAGATCCTTTGGAACAATATTCACCTTGATAAGCACTAGAAGCAGAAGTGGAAGATGGACAGCTGTATTCCTTCTTTAGAAAGAAAAAAAAAATTGTTTTTTGCATTATGGCAATATAAAACAAATCTTTTTTTTTAAAAAAAAATATTGAATATGGAATTATTCTCTCCGGCTTTTAGAAGATGATTACAAGTTTTTAATATTCCAAATTACGGTTTTATTCATGGGTGCTTTGATTAGCTGTCTCATCCATTAGAATTCATATAGGTAATCAACTCATACTTTGTTTTATACGTGCTTAGAATGATTCATTATGTGAAGATTGAGAATGGGGGACGATGCATGTTTTACCTTCCCAGCCCTTCATGCAACGGCTAAACTGAGCCTGTATAACATCAGTATTTCTGTGCGGTCTTTATGAGTACAAGTTAGAGGTGAGGATTTTAAAAGGATCCAGAGAGAACTCTTCCAGTTTTAACCGTGTGTTTTGACAGCAGCTATCTATTTTGCTTAGCATGAATGTTGACTATGTTTTTCCTTAATCCCATTGTAGTTGGAAGTCATGGCATCTTCTGGTTGGAGATGGTTCCTTATGATGGAATTCAAAGGGATTTGCCAAAAGCAGGACATTGGATTGGAAAAAGAAACATGGGGGAACGATGTATTGTGATGTGGATGTATCAAAAAATATTCATGTATGGTACGCAGTTCAAGTTCAGAGAGCAAGCTGCAAAAAGAAGGCTGTTTGTTGGATATATTTCATAGCTGTGAATTTCTCAGAAGCTCTTCTATATTAAACAACAACAATAGTTTAAAAGATTATTTTTTCAGATAATCTTTCAACTGATCTAGAAATATTTAAAATGGTTTTAGAGAGAGTGTATAAAAGTGAATGGCTTGAGTTATGGAATCTATCCAATGAATATGAAGTTGAAGTCTGGCTATTTGAAGATGATAAGAACAATGTATGATGGAAATAAGGCATTGTGAGGATAAATGCTATATTTACCAAAAGGGAATAAGACAATTTATTTAATGTATAGACAGATAAATGTATAAGGAACTTACGGTCACAACTGAAATGTATCATTTGTACACACATATTGAAGATGTATGTGTTTAACCTTATTGGTAAATATGTACATACTTCCTTATGCAGATGGCAGCATGTTGCTGTCCGAGAACTTGAATGATTTTCAGCGAATGTTATATTTAATGATGCCACAGGGAGTGTGCACCTGAGGATTAATGTATCAAAGTCCAAGGTAATTGTGTTTGACAAGGCAAATGGAGTGAATGATTGCAAGCTATAAATAAATGGAGAAAAAATGGAGCAGGTAGATGAATTTGTATATCTTGGAAGAATGTTTACTGAAGTGGGAGAATGGATGGAGAAACCTTAAGATCTGCAAACGCTGATAGTAAAATAGTTGACGGCATGAGGTCTGTTGGAGAAATGAATGAATTTCAAAAGCTATGAAGATGGCTGTGCTATGAAGAGCCTGCTTCTGCCCACTGTGCTATGTGAAAGTCAGGGCTGGGTTGAGAAAACATAAAAGTAAATGAAAATGCATTGTGATTGGGTACTTAAGAAATGCATGTGGTTAAAAAAAGGCCAAAGCCAAGAACGAATGGCTTTTAAGAAACAGGGATGAAATACAAATGTGAGTTACCAGGAGGAAAGAAATAAATTAAAGTTCTTTGGCGGGGGTGGGGGGGGGAGAGAGAGAGAGAGAGAGAGACAGAGACAGAGAGACACACAGAGAGAGACAGAGAGAGAGAGAGACAGAGAGGCACACACACAGAGAGAAAATCAATGAGAATTGAATTGCAAAGCAAGTTTATGCACGATGAGCGTGTGAAAGGGTTAAGAGGAAAGGGAAGGCTGAGAAAATTAATAAAATGCTCCAAAAGAGGTAAGAATTTTATAAAATAATGTTTGAGTCGGTGTATGGAAGTGGTGAAAGCAAAGATGCTTTACAAGATAGAAAGTTATGGAGAAATGTAGTGAATGGTGTTAATATCAATTAGACAAGTATAATTTCTTATCATTCCTATTTGATATAGTTTTTTAAAGAAATTGATTACTATTGATAGATTTGATAACAATTTCTTACTTGATTTCCATCCATCTTTGTGTACAATAGTTATTTTGAACAGGTATAATGTGATGGTCAGGTATACGTATATGTAGAAAAAGGATAGGGGCTAAAATCACGGGATACGTTTAGAGTATCTTGAATTCAGAGACTGGGTTTTATCTCACAAGGTCATTATTCTATGTCTCACTTCTGCCTGCCGCTGAAGAGGAGAATCCCAATTCATATAGGCAATCAATTCATGCTTCATTTTTGCATGTTTAAAATGTGATGATTTGCTATGTCAAGATTGAGAATGGGGGATGATGCACATTTTTAACTTATTTGCCCTTCATTCAGTGACTAAACTCTTTTTTTATAACTCTGTGGTCCCTATTTGGGATAGAGTCAGGAAGACTGGATGAAGCTGAGCATTTACTGGCTGGATACCCTTCCTGACACCTACGCAGAGTTCACAGCAAATATTTTTTTTCTTTGCGTCCTAGGAGAGAGAAACATCTGCTGCTACCTAGGATCGAACTCTCAACCTTCTGAGTGGGAAGTGAGGAACTTTAGCAGTATGCCACCATACTGCTCTCATGACTAAACTGAGCCTATATAACTGCAGTTTTTCTACACAGTCTTGACAAGCACAGAGCAAATCAAATTAGAGGTGAAGATTTTACGTCCCAAACATGTATAGCAGGATTGTTGTTTCACAGTTTGTCTATGAGCTGAGCGGCTGGGAGAATCTCTATTCTTTGACACAAATAGATGGTTAACTTCTTTGGTGGCCTTTCATGGATAGAAACAGATCTCTCTTAATGTCTTTTCTGCTTTAATGTTTTATACTATAGCCCGCCCAGAGTTGTTGGGTAGGAAATGGGTGGCAAATAATTTTAACAAACAAACAAACAAACAAACAAACAAACAAACAAACAAACAAACATCTACTGAACAAGATTAATTACATCAAACATTAGTCCTTGTTTTGGTTTTTGATGATTATCCCTATATGTTAACAAATTAAACCTTTTTCTTCTCTTTCTATTAAATAAATTGCTGGCTTTCAAAAGAGAGCCAAACACAATAGATTTCCATTCCTCAGCACAAAGCTGTATGAATGTCCATGGTACCAATCCTTGAAGATTTTGTTTGGATATTTCCAAGCAAATCAACCTGAGCGGCCCTTCTTGAATTAGTGCACACATTGAGTTGCAATTAGTTTTCCTCAATATGGCGTAATGCTATAATTTCAACTTCAGCGATTCCCAGCTACAATTTAAGGGGTTGCAGCTCCCAAGTCAACACACTCGAAAGATGCTCTGTTGGAAAGGTTGTATCAGATTTTGCATGACTCTGAATGTTGTTTTTAGCTTAAACTAATAAACGGATATATGCATTTGAATGTTACCTACATTGAAATAATGATTGCAAACGAAGGCAGAAAGCGAACAAAAGAAATATGTGAAACAGATACAAATCAATAAAATACATCTATAATATACAGCTGATGTCTTGAGGCACATGTTTCATATTGCCTAAAATCTAGGACTCAACCTCTGGAGAATTCACTTGCAGTTTTTTTTTTACAGCTTTCTGATATTCTTTTCTTCCATTATAAAAATGCATTCAAGACAGTGGATGGTGTAAAACAGGGGTGAAATGCTCCCAGTTCAGACCGGATCATCCGATCCGGTAGCGATGGAGACAGGTGGTTCGGAGAACTGGTAGCAAAAATCCCTGCTCCCCCCCCATTGCCCAGCTGAGCCGTGCAATCATCAGAGGCTTCTTTTAAAAAAAATTTAAAAGCATTTTTTCTACAACCTCTTTGGCCGAAAAAATGCTTTTAAAAGTAAAAAAAAAAAGCCTCTGATGATCGCGCGGCTCAGCTGGGATCATCAGAGGCTTTAAAAAAAAAAAAGCTTCTGCCGATCAGGCAAGTCAGCTGGGATCACCAGAGGCTTTTAAAAGCATTTTTTTCACAACCTCTTCAGCCGAAAAAGTTGTAGAAAATATGGTTTTAAAAGTAAAAAAAAAAAGTTGGCCACGCCCACTCAGTCATATTACCCCACCACCACCACCACCACCAAGCCACGCCCACAAAACCGGTAGTAACAAATTTTACATTTCACCACTGGTGTAAAATGTTATAATAAAACAAATCAAAACTAAGTAAAATTAAAAAAAGGGAGCAATAGGACAAATAATTAAAAAAAAAAAAAAAAACCAGAGCCAGCATTTTAAATTAGACTAATAAAAAAAAAATCCATTTATGATAGGTCCTTGGTGCTCTCTGATCTTGGTTGTTTTCTTGCAGCTATTTCGTTATCCAAACTAATCATGGTCTAATCATTTGATGCCACAGCCCTTCTCACATCCATAGACCCAGAATTAGCCAAAGAATCCATGACAATACTGCTCCACAGAAAAAATCAACCTAGCCAAATATACCAAGATTGAAACACCCAGAATCATGGATCTTAGTAACCTCTGCCTAACCACGTTTTTCAGTTCGATGGGCAAACCTATCAACAAATGGAATCAGGACTCATAGCGGAAGTTGTATTGCAACGCCAAGAACATTCTCATGCATGCAGCCCAACACCTTCACCATAATAAAAAAAAAAGACCAACTAGAAAACACACCCAACACCATCAATATCAACTTTTTTAAAAAATTAAACATTTTATAGATATATAGATAATAGAAGATATGATGAACAACCAAAATATGTTGCTAATATAATGAAAAATACAAAAGAGTAACTGAGTGACGTTCAAATAAACTAGAAATATACCCATAAAGTATTAATGTAGAAGCAGTTCAATCCTTTAATGTGTTATTAAGTCTAGCCATATAGACTATTACTCTTTCTCCTCAGTTTTAATTCAGCATATTTCAGAACAATAATATTTATATAATAAACCTAAATTCTTAATATTCTGTTATTTTGATGCCGTAGAATCATGACTATAGGTAAGTGGATATTCCATCAATGTTAATTACAATTTCAGATATTAATGTTACAAGCATTATGAATATTTAACCTTTCTTTCAAATTAAATATAACAGAAACAGGACCATTCTCCTCCCATGTTCCCACCTGCAATCATACAGCAAATGTTCCTTGGCTATATCTTTTGTGCCCATAATGTTGTTTTCAATTCATCCTGAAATGAGATCATCCTTAGCTATTATTCATTTATACACCCACACAAAGACATATTATACAGAATACACACAGTGGCATACATACAAATACTGTATCTATACACAGATATATTACAAATATAATCTAAAGTTTGGCATTACATAAAATAATTTAACAAAGAAATGGATAAATAGTAAAACATTTAACACTCAAACTAATTGATGTGTATTAAAAATCTTTGCTTGTACAGCCATCATTGATTACTTGACTGTCACTGCTGTAATTTTATGATGTTTATCTGTGAGCAAAATTTTAACTTATACCAGTTGTCTTTCCCTTTACGTTGGTACCACCCAGTGATTATCAGAAACTGAATAAAATCTGCTGTACTTTGCCATGGATTTTTAATTAAGGCAAAATCAGGTAACCAACAATTGGTTTAATGAAGTACCTCTTGGCCTTTTCAGATTGGTGCAGACTGTCAATCCTTTCCCATTTCTGATCAGGTTTTTTTTAAAAAAAATCAATTTGACTGTTGTCTTTTTAAAGAACTCTTTATGATGGCAGTCTTGGGCTAGTGATCTTTCAAATTTGAACAAACGTGATACAGTTTTTGAATACATGAATCTTTGCTAACTCTGTTCCGGCCGCAAATAGCTTTGTGCCATAAATATATCTATCCATATGATGAGCACATATTGTCATTTTGGTAGAAGTAGCATATGGCGGCAACTGATAAATTTAACCAGTGGCTTGGAAGAACTGCACAACAATGCTAGACAGCTCAGCTGGCAGGGCCATTAAGCCCTTGTTTGGTTAGTCCAAGATTGAAGTCGTATAGCAGTAAAACCACTTGATCCCTGTCCCTGCTTCCTTATATGGGGGAATCTGGTCTGCATTTATTGCCTGTATAAAAAGATCACGTCGAAAAAAAAATCCCGAATGGAATTGCTGATTGAGACTCGGCTAATTGTTGTGCCTGTGAAATTTTTATAAACTTATTCATTGCCAATTATAACTGAACAAAAGAAGAAGATCTCAGGAAGGCGACAACTCAGAGTCTTCATAAAGACTTCATAATGAAGAGAGAGGACAGCAAAGCTGGAAGATCAGCCTATCACTTGCCTGCATGTGACAGAACTATTAGGCTATGAGTCAGAACATAGATAATAGAGGAAAGAATGGGATTGGCCAGGAGGGCTGTTCATTTCATGTTCACTTAAAAGGGGTGGGGAGCGCTTGTTGTTAGTTGTGAAGTGGTGTCCGACCCATCGTGACCCCATGAACAATGTTCCTCCAGGCTTTTCTGTCCTCTACCATCCTCTGGAGTCCATTTAAACTCACACCTACTGCTACAGTGACTCCATCCAGCCACCTTGTTTTCTGCTGTCCCCTTCTTCTTTTGCCCTCAATCTTTCCCAGCATTAGGCTTTTCTCCAGTGAGTCCTTCCTTCTCATTAAGTGGCCAAAGTATTTGAGTTTCATCTTCAGGACCTGGCCTTCTAAAGCACTATAACTCAGCAATTGGGAAAAGTCATGCAAGCATTTTTGAAATTCCAGGTTTGGGATGATGTCTTCCTTGGGCTTTTTACATTCTGAGACCAATGGCAAATAGAAGGAACATGACAGTTTAGCTCTTTCCCTCTTCCCAGTTTCTATTTCAATCCGATCTCCCTTTGAATTCCCCTGAGAATATAATCAATCAATCGATCAATATAATCGAAGAGCCAGCGCTGTCTGAAGACATCTCCGTGGTCATGTGGCTGGCATGACTAAACATCAAAGGCGCATGGAATGCTGTTACTTTCCCACCAAAGGTGGTCTCTATTTTTCTACTTGCATTTTTTACATGCTTTCAAACTGCTAGGTTGGCAGAAGCTGGGAAGAGTAACGGGCGCTCACCCCGTTACGCAGCACTAGGGATTTGAACCGCTGAACTTCCGACCTTTCAATCAACAAGCTCAGTGTCTTAGGCCCTGCGTCCCAATCAAATGAGATTGTCATCACGAACAAGAATTTCTTAGATGTAAATTCTCAGGTAAATTCTTAGTTGATGGCAAAATTGTTTTCAGGGAGTGCTCACAAATACTTCCTCATTGAACTGGCTTAATATATCAAATAATTGCAACATTTTCATTAATATCTTGGTTGGATAGATGGAGGGAATGGAGTATCAAATTTGGAGTTAACACAAAACTAAGCGGGATAACAAACATGGCAGAAAACAAAATATTCAAGATTACCTTAACAGATTAAAGTGGGCTGAAATGACAAAATGAAATGTAGCAGACAAACATAAATAAATATACAAGCATAATATACACAATTTAGTCATAAGAAAAATGTCTTAGAATTATAGTCACCGTCAAATTGAATAGGAATTAATAGTGCACTGTGCTTGCCAAAAGCATGGTGCTGTTTTAAGCGCTTCAACAAGAGTCTAGTTTTCAAATCAGGGGAAGCAAACGCTTTCTCTCTTATCTCGAGCCCTGTATTCAGTTTTGGACATCACACTTTAAAAAGCATTGGAAGAGGTTCTAGAAAGGGTAGTGAATATGATCAAGGGATAAATAAGTAAGTCAATCAATAAAAAAATGAAGAGCGATTGAAGTTTTCTCCTTACTTTTCTGTTTTTCTTCTTGTTCTTATGTTTTATTCCAATGATGGCTAACCTTTGTGCCATCGCGTGCCAGGAGGGGGGTCGGGGAGGTTTGCGCGCATGCCCACACCCATAATTCTATGTGCCCCGCCCTGCACATGCATGCACAACCCCCCTCCTCCTGCTCCTGGTACGCGATAACCCGTTAGGCCTGTTTAGGCCTGTTAGGACTCTCTAGGAGTCTCTGGAGGCTGGGGACAGCAAAAAAGTCACTTCCTGTCCAACCGGGAGATGGGAAATGGGCCATTTCAGACCTCTGGAGGGACTCCAAGGGGGTGGGGAAGGCTGTTTTCACCCTCCCCAGATGCATAGAGAAGATCTGGAGCCAGGTGAGAAAGAAAAATGGGCTTTCCCCACCCCCCAGGCCCTCCGGAGGCAGGAAATAGCCTGTTTCCTTACTTCTGGTGGGCCCAGAAGGCCCGAAAATCAGCTGGCCAGCACACACATGCACGCGTACCATAGGTTCACCATCATGTTCCTATTCCATTTCTTTGTCCTCGTTGGTCTCTCTTTTCACCTCTCCTCACTTTATTGTGTTTTTCACCTCTCATTTTCTTCCTTGCAGCTTTCCTCTGATACATCTTTTATTCATCTCTCACTGACTTTCTGTTGTTGTTTTGTTGTATTTTCCTTGTTGTCACTTTCTTCTCTTCCCCTCCATTGTCTGCCTCCCAATCTTCCCTCTCATCATAATTTCTGCTCCCCGCTAGTGTCTCCTTTCACTTGAATCTTGTTGCCAACTTAAAAGAAACTGGTATCTCCTTTAATTCTTCTGTCTCTTCTCTCCCCCCTCACCTTTCCATTTCCCACACTTTCTCTTTCTTTCTCTTCCATTGCTTACACTCTCCATTTGATCTTCCCCCTTTTTAAATTACTTTGTGCCTGATGTTCATGTACTGTATCTATTCATCTTTGCATGCCTTTTTTTATTTTTTCCTGAACTTCACTTCCTTCTTCTTTTATATTTCTTCCTAAACTTCACTTCCTTCTTCTGTTTTCTTTCTGGTTTCATTTCTTTTGCCCCAATCCCACCTCCACGTCCCAGCCTTTTAGCTTTTTGTAACTTTTTGTAATCCCTTCCAACCTAAATTGTTTCTGAACAAACCCTCTGCCATTCCCTTATTAGACAGAGACATATTTTTGTAGGAAGTGGTATGGAACATCACAGTTGAAAATGTCTGTAAACTATTTCCAATTCATGAAGAGGGAGGAAAGAAGCCAAAGAAAAGAAACAAAAATGGCCTTTTTAACATTACACTGATGGTACTTTTATAGCATGCTGCGTGTAATGATGGCAGAATTTAATTAAATGAACATATGAGTGAAAAGTAATCATAACACCATTTATTTTTAGACAGCAGCAATCATCCACCGAGAGACATACAGACACCTTAATGTGTGAGGTACAGAAGAGAATATAGCATTCAATGCAAAAGTGAAATATGTCTAGAAATGGAGTAAATTTGATGCATGGGTTTAAACAGAGTTGGCTAATATAAGTAAAAGAAAGAGGCAGAAATAGAATATATAAAAAAGAAATAAGCTTCAACTCAAAACTAAAATGATTAAAGTTTCATTTTCTAAATAAATGTTAGAAACAAATAGAAGAAAAAGAATATAGAAGTTAGAAACAAATAGAAGAAAACATCTTATCTATAGCTCAGTATTATAGTATTTCTTTATTTAATGTAACTAACCCCAAATATACAATTTTAATCTGCATCTACGGTGACTAAATTGAACAATGGATAGGGCTCCTATTCTCCTTACATCAGGGGTGTGCAACTTTGGCAACTTTAAGACTTGTGGACTTCAACTCCCAAAATTGCCCAGCCAGTATGGGGAATTATGGATGCTGAAGTCCACAAGTCTTAAAGTTGCCAAGGTTAGACACCCTTGCCTTTCATAGAAAAGGTGATTTCAACAGGGTACTTTTACATAAAATACCATTTTACAGAAAAACACCATTTTCTATATACACTGCTCAAAAAAATAAAGGGAACACAAGCAGAAGACATCCGAGATCTGAATGAATGAAATAGCCTTATTAAATACTTTGTTCGTTACATACAGTAGTTTTGTGTTCCCTTTAGTTGTTTGAGCAGTGTATACACTACTGTATGTAAAGAACAAAGTATTTAATAAGGCTATTTCATTCATTCAGATCTCGGATGTCTTCTGCTTGTGTTCCCTTTATTTTTTTGAGCAGTATATATATATTTAAGGGTGTTGGAATCCTGCTCTTTGGTCTTCCCCTCTGGTCTAAAGTGCCAGGGCTTTGTGATAGCCCTAGGATGAATGACTTGCACTAAACTACGGTACCTCAGATGGTTTTGTGAAGATAATATGGAGCAATATTTGTCCATGGTTGGATCTGCTTTGTGGAAACATAAGATAGTTGGTTGTAGATGTCTGCTTTAGTACAAATAATGAGATCAGATTGATTTAGGCACTTGCAACCCCAAAGAAAGTACGTTCTCCTATGTGAGCTTCCCTAAATTCAAAAGGACTTGTTCTTTAGCCAATATAATTGTAAATATAGAATTTCAGCCTCAACTCATGCTTTCAACATTTTTTTTTCTTACATAATCTATTGAAACGGCAAGGTGCGTGTCTCACAAGCCAATAAGCCACAACATAATGAGCTGAGGTTAAACTAACCAGGTTTAGTAAAATTGTGTGACTGAAACCACTCAAACTTTAACTGGTGGAGGAAATTTAGCTTGTTGCGTGGATTACGTCATTATGTTAAACCATAATCTGATTAATTTGGTTATGTGAAGACAGTTATTTAGGATTGGTTAACTATGCTTTAATATTTAAAAGAGTTTTGGACACAGTCATTAAGAATGGATGGCCTACTTCAAACACAACAATAAATAAAAGCATTGTTTGCTTTTGGACATAGTATGAACATATCTTTATGTCTTAGAGTTATTTAAAAACTGAGCTACTGTGGCTCGGTTAAAGATACAGAACAGTTCTTACACAACTTTAAATCTATTGGGCAGTGGCTTCTGAGCTGAAGGCATGCTCTTTTGATGTTATGCGTGCATGAACAATAAAATAAGAGAAGTACAGATAATTAAACATGCCAAAAATTAAAATGCAGAGCTTTAAGAATAACTAAGAGCATGGCTTCCTGAAGTTAGTTAAAGAATGTTAATAAGCATCCTTAAATACTGGACTTTCCATTGCAACTTAGCTAGCTTATGCTTTCTGGTAGCCTTGAAAGGAAAAATGAAATATATACTTGGCTATGAGTTTCCTGGAACACAGATGGAATAAAAATGAATTGAAACATATGCTTCTTCTATGCCACTGAAGGAACAATGACACTTCTTTAATCTCTGTTAATAATATCTTCCTTCATAAAATGTTTTATTACCTTACTTTTTTACCTACACCCCATAATTTCTTTTTACATCTATACTATTGACTGCTACATTTCACACTATTTTATGATAGTTATTTTAATTTGTTCAACACAATTCATAGAACAGTATTAAAAACAATTTAAAGCAATAAACACATAAAATGCTGCTTAAAATGTGTTTTCAGGCCTTTTATTATGCCAAGGAGGTAACGTATTCCCAATTGTAGAAGACACTTGACCTGAAATCACTGTTAGATTACCTTAGTGAGCAGGAAGTGTTCATTTAGAAGAAACTGGTGTTTTATTTTTTAAAAGCAATTTAAGCATTATTGGTAATACAGCATAATGGAACAATGTTGAGGGGGAGGAATTAAATGAATCTCTTTCTTTCAGCAATGGTAATAATTGGTTAATGAAAAAATAAGGTTGTTCATTTAATTACATTCACTCTCAATCTTAAAAGATTTCTAAGAGTGGCTGAATTACCAGATTCCTGTTTCCTTGGCCTTAAGACATTATACAGCAGCAATAAAACTAACCACAATAAAAATGGCTGCAAATAAGGTATACGAGGGATCCAACTATAATGTTGCTGTATATAGGTCCAGTACTCTTCAACATCTTCATCATGAGTTGGACGAGGGGATAGATGGGGAAGTCATCAAATTTGCAGATGACACCAAGCTGGCAGGAATAGCCAACACTCCAGAAGATAGGCGTAAGATACAGAAGGATCTTGACATCTAGTTTAATGAAAAGAAGGACTAGGGGAGACATGATAGCAGTGTTCCAATATCTCAGGGGTTGCCACAAAGAAGAGGGAGTCAAGCTATTCTCCAAAGCACCTGAGGGTAGGACAAGAAGCAATGGGTGGAAACTAATCAAGGAGAGAAGCAACTTACAACTAAGGAGGAATTTCCTGACAGTTAGAACAATTAATCAGTGGAACAATTTTCCTCCAGAAGTTGTGAATGCTCCAACAGTGGAAATTTTAAAGAAGATGTTGGATAACCATTTGTCTGAAGTAGTGTAGGATTTCCTAAGCAGGGGGTTGGACTAGAAGACCTCCCTTCCAACTTTGTTATTCTATTCTATTCTGTTCCGTTCCGTTCCGTTCCGTTCCGTTCCATTCCATTCCATTCTATTCTATTCTTATATAATCCAATTAGATGACTGAAGTTTACCCAATGCCTTTCTATCATTTTCAAATTTCTTGATCTTTATAATTCTATTCCATATACACACTTCTTTAGCAGCAGGTAGCAACATCTGGTTGGCCTAGGATGATCTTAAGTTAAACATTGTTGGCCCTAGTTAGAACTTAGATGAGAGACCACCATAAAATTTCTGGACTTTGGATCAGAAAATTCAAGAAGAAAGTAGTGGCACGCTACTTCTACACTGCTATCTAGAAAACTATATGAAGATGTTCACATAATAAATAAAAATCAAACTTGAAGGAAACTTTACCCTATATGTTGATTATTACTCAAGAATGTGAGGTTCCCTAATTATCAGATCAAAGCATTAAAGTTGTTTACTAATCACAATGATACAAAATGATGAAATTTGTTGTGATCCATGCTCCACTATTTGTGTTGTCTACAAGTTCATTATGGATAAAATTTCCACTGCCTCTTTGTCCCGCCACTGTCTATGTGCCAAAGATACTGTAGTATTTGGCAAATAAGGAACAGATATGAAACCTCAAGCCCAAGGAAAGAGTAGCCAAAACACCTGTGTATTACAAAGGGATTCAGTATTGCAGTTGTCCTCAATGGAATTACATGTACAGGTACATGCATAATGAGAATCATACAGTGAGGTACCTCAAGGTTGTCTCTTGGGCACAGTGCTCTTCAATATCTTCATAAATGATCTAGATCAGGGGTGTCAAACACACATTGTCACAGCCATGTCACGTGACATAACGGGACTTTTTCCCCTTCGCGTGGGTGTGGAGAGCGCATGACGCAGGCTGGGAGTTTGACAGCCCTGATCTAAATGAGGGGATTGAAGGGGCACTCATTAAATTTGCAGATGACATTAAGCTGGTTAGGTATTGCTAACACCTTGGAAGGTAGACTCAAGATTCAGAAGTATTTTGACAGATTTGAATATTGGGCCCTAGCCAACAAGATTCAATTCAGTAGTGGGAAAAGTAAGATTCTACACTTAGGCAGGGAAAACCAAACACACAGATCCAGAGTATACAAAACCTGGCTCAACAGTAGTATCAGAGGGATCTAAGTGTCCTGATGGACCATCACTTAAGTATGAGCCAGGTTATACCTGTAGCCAGGTATGCTACAGCTGCCAACAAAGAGATAGCATTAAGATCACAAGACATGATAGTACTGCTCTATACTGCAATAGTAAGGCCACACTTGGAATACTGCATCCAGTTCTGGTCACCACAATACAAAAAAGAAAAAGATGCTAAGGCCCTAGAAAGAGTGCAGAGAAGAGCAAAAAGATAAGGAGTTTGGAGCAGAGGTGAAATCCAAAAATTTTCCTTACTGGTTCTGTGGGCGTGGCTTGGTGGGCATGGCAGGGGAAGGATATTGCAAAATCTCCATTCCCACCCCACTCCAGGGGAAGGATATTGCAAAATCTCCATTCCCACCCCACTCTGGGACCAGCCAGAGATTGTGTTTGCCAGTTCTCTGAACTACTCAAAATTTCTGCTACCAGTTCTCCAGAACCTACTGGATTTCACCCCTGGTTTTGAGGCTAATTTATACATTGAAACTCTAAGGGAAGTAGCAGCCTAACAAAGAGAAAGGTTAGGGGATGATAGATGGAAGATGATGGTCAACTTCGAATACTTGAAGGAATCTCACAGGGAAGAGGGGATTGATTTATTTTCCAAAGCACTTGAGGACAAGATATGAAGCAATGGGTAGACATTAGTCAAATGGAGATCCAGCCTGGAACAGGGTAGAAAACTGCTGATAATGAGAGTAATTAGTTAATGGAACAGCTTGCCCCCTGAAGTTGTGGATGCTCCATTGCTGGAGGTTTTCAAGAAAACTTTGGCCAACCATTTGTCCAGTATGAAACAAGCCTTAGGCAGTGGGTTGGACTAGAAGACCTTCAAGGCCCCTTCCAGCCCTTTGATTTTATTACTTACATAACTGCACACATATTCACAGCTCAAATTTTCTGTGTCCTCCTATACCCAGAACTGTTTTGTAAGCATGATTTTCTCAATCTTCACCATAAAGCTACTCATGTAAATTGCTTATATCTGTTGAGAATGGGCAAAGAGAATGAGAGATAGGGACTGTTATCACATGCCTGGCAGGAAGCCTTGATACAGAATGTGTGAATAGCTACAAATGTAAGTACTCGTTAAAGAAAGAGTGGCTTTTGAGGTGGTGGGACAGCAAGATATGGCATGGGAACATAGAATTACCTCCTCCCACCAGCATGACTTTATCTCTCACCCCCCCTCCCCCAATAGGCTTACCAGCTATAAATGCTCAAAGGAAAGCTTTGAAACAAGGTTCTTTTATTCCTGTCAATCATCACTAGAACTTTGAGAGGAAGAGTACAGGATGGTATGAAAAGATGGAAACAAATTACAAACTTTTTCAGAATAACCCAACCTGTGTTTGCTCTCTGCAGCCTTTGCTCAAAAGAATCACCATGGCAAAGGGGTTGGGCACATCACCCTAATGAAAGTGAAGGGTCCAAGATATGGTCCATTAGAACATGAATGGTATAGAATCGTGATGGCGAACCTATGGCATGTGCGCTCTCTATGGGCACGCGAGCTGTCGTCCCAGCTCAGCTTTCCCACGTATGTGCGCTTGCCTCCTGCCAGCCAGCTGGTTTTTGGGTCTCTGCCGTGCACACATACATGGGGGGGCAGGGCACGGGCGGACCCTCCGCACATGCATGTATGGGAGCACATGTGGGGGAGTTGTGTGCTCATGCACGGGGGTGGAGCATGTGCAGGGGGCCACATCCTCATGAGTGGGGGCAGGGCGCATACACAGGACCATGCACGCATTGCATTTAAATGGTTTGGACACACACATGCGCATTCACGCACACACACTTTGGGCACTCGGTCCGGAAAAGGTTAGCCACCACTGGTATAGAAGAAATTGATGATCATATAGAAAGCCCATAGATTTCCACACAGACTCCAGTTCTATTTATTTACTTACTTACTTACTTACTTACTTACTTACTTACTTACTTACTTACTTATTTATTTATTGGTTCAATTTATATGCCGCCCTTTCTCCAGAGACTCAGGGCAGCTCACAACGCATTAAGCAACAGCCTTCATACTTTTGTATATACCTGCTTAGTAGGGCTTTTGGGGGACCCTAAGTGGTGTTCTCTCTATAAATCAGTGGTTTCTCTTATATCAATTCACATTTTTTAAAGGTGTCTTTAAATATTGGTAAGAAATGAACTTCAAATGGCAGACTGATGAATGAAATACAGTTGCATGTATTCCACATGCGAAGAAACAATAAGAGAAATCAAGATAATTCTAAAACCATATGAAGATTAAGTACTACTTCTTAAGATCAGGCTTCATTCCTTCCTTCATATTATTTGCTCCCTTTCAAATTGCAAAGGTGATATTATACTAAAAAGTTAACATTTGCTCATGACAATTAAAAGAAGCCCAGGAAATAAACTAATATTGGATTATATCTTCTGCTATATTAGATTATATTACTGTTACGTGCGCCAATGTTTACATATGGATAATTACAGGTAGAAACATCCAGGGATAGTTCATTTGAAAAATACTAACTATTCAAAGATCATTTACTGGAAAATATATACTGGAAAATACATAAGAAAAACCTTCCTTGGTGAAATCAAAAGCAAATTTTGTTTTTGAGTCCAGCATTTTGTTTTTCAGCCATATGGCCTCTGGGATGTTCACTCAAGCAGGAGGGGAGAGCTATCTCCTTCTTATTCTATTCCCTTGCAACTAGTATTTGGAGGAAAAAATATACTTCAAATGTGGTATTTAAGTAGTAAATGAACAATATATATTTTTGAGAATTGAGGAATGACCTAAAAATTATGCTTGGCAAAACTGAAAGAAATAGAAGGTAGGGAAGACAGCAGATGATATAGATCCGTGATGGCGAACCTATGGCACCCGTTCTACAGGTGGCACGCAGAGTCATATCTGTGGGCATGCGAGCGTTGCCCTAGCTGAACTCCAGCATGCATGCTTGCACCAGCCACTGATTTTCAGGCCTTCCAGGCCCACCGGAAGTTGAGAAATGGGCTGTTTCCTGCCTCCAGAGGGCCTCTGGGGGAGTGGGGAAGGCCGTTTTTGCCCTCCCCAGGCTCCTAGAAAGCCTCTGGAGCCTGGGGAGAGTGAAAGACGGGCCTACCAGGCCCACCGTGCCATTGCGTGCCAAAAGTGGGGGCTGTGGGGGGGGGTTGCACTCACATGCGCAGGGCGCATTGAATTATGGGTGTAGGCACGCATGCACGTGACCCACCCACACTCTCCCCGCTTTTGGCACACGACGGCAAAAAGGTTAGCCATCATGATATAGATGGACAAGGACAAAGTGATTATTAGAACTTCTTTGGACAAGCTAGAAATTATTATCAAGGACATGGATTTATTGGTGGGGAAAATTTCTTGAAGCCTGAATGGATACAGTCACCAGGAGCCAAACTCAACACAACCACATCTTTATATTAAGTCTGGAAATAAAAAGGGCACACCAAAGAAGTGACTGGTTTTATCTATGATTAAATTAATGATGGTAATGTCTTCCCTTTATGGAGTTCTGCAGAAAGACACAAAGCGTGTTTGAAAATTGCAACCTTTGCCATATAAATTTTCTGAAGGAGGAAAGAGGGTGGAATACATATCAAGTCACTGACTCTTTTAATCATGGGGGGGGGCTTTTATATCACAATATTTTAATGATATTTTCCACACAGTTAATGGGAATGGGCAAACTAATTACCAAATGCTGTTACAAAGCACTGATTCCTTTCAAGTGAACATAGAATTATATTAGGAGATTTTTAGGGATCACCTCCAAGTCAAAATATTTGACACTAGCTAGATGCCTGTGCTTCACTACAAAACTATGTGATCGGGCGTGATAAATTGACACTTAAAGCCTGAAACTTAATGTAGAACGTGTAACTCCGTAACATCAGAGCGTATTAATATAAGGCAACTGGCGGTTGGAACAGATGGGGAGGGGGAGTTAAATGTTCCAGCCTGCAGGCCAGATGAGCCATGCGCTGGCCACACCCATGCCCAGGATAGCATCAGAGCGTGTTAATATAAGGCAACTGGCAGTAGGAACAGAGTTATTTTCAGGCAGGGAGGGGGAATAGAACGTCTAACTCCTTAGCATCAGAGCATGTGAATATAATACTGTATATGAAATACTAATGATCTGATCGTCATTTCGAAAAATCCATATATATATATATATATATATATATATATACACACACACACACACATATATATATATATTCATGAGGTTTAATTAATTATTGTACAGTTTAGGAAACTTCCCAAGATTTTTTTTTTAAATGTAGAAAATCCAAGGTCTACTCAAGAAATATCACTTAAAACTTCCATAAGTTGTACTGCAAACTTGCATTTAGCAAAGAGTTTCCACTACTACTCAGTCTTGAGCTTGTGAAAAACTAAGTTGATATGTAATTTGGCTCTATCCTTCCCTGCCTCTATCTGTCTGCCTAAGTTGATACGTAATTTGCTTCTGTCTCCCTGCCTCTGTCTATCTGCCTCTATCCTCTAAGGAGCCCAGTGGTGCAAGAGTTAAAATGCAGTATTGCAGGCTGACTCTGCCCATGGCTTGGAGTTCGATCCTGATGGGGCTCAAGGTTGACTCATCCTTCCATCCTTTCGAGGTCAGTAAGATGAGGATCCAGATTGTTGGGGGCAATATGCAAATAATGCTTACATTGTAAACTGCCCAGAGAGTGCTGTAAAGCACTATGGAGAGGTACCCTGTTTTCCCCAAAATAAGACATCCCCTGAAAATAAGCAAATACCACCTCTGGCTGGCCCCAGAGGGGGGTGAGAAAGGAGATTTTGCAATATCCTTCCCCCCGGAGTGGGGAGGAAATGGGGATTTTGCAGTATCCTTCCCCTGAAGTGGGGTGGGAAGGGAGACTTTGCAGTATCCTTCCCCTGCCATGCCCACTAAGCCACGTCCACAGAACCGGTAGTAAAAACATTTGAATTCCACCACTGCAGCGTACCATACTTTTATACAGTATGTGAGGACACTTTCTATTGTGGACCAATAGAATCAAGTCTAAAGTAGACAGATCTTCATTTGATTTGATGCATAGCTTTTACTTAATTGTTGAATCAAGTCATGAAATGGAATTTGTACATATTTTTGAGCAACATGTAGAAGCAAGGTTCAATGACACATCCAATACAGCTTTCACTACTTTTGCAGCCCTTTCATAATAATATACGAATGCATCAACAATATTGAACTTGCAGCACCTGATGTAGAGCTCATGAGACCTGTGAATAAAAACCATGATTGCATCGATCAAATCTATTACATTCCAGTAGAGGACTGTGATGCATTGGTGCTGGCATGGAGAAAGACCTGTACACAATTAAATCCCAAATATTACTGATAAGAAGTGGCAACTGCTAAACCACAACAGTACTTTTTAATTACAATCAAACACATTCATTTTGCGGATGGAATCCAGGAACTAGAATTTTGTCACTGACAAAGCCTCTGTGACTTTTAACCTGAGCTTGCTGAGAAGACAGGACATTTTCCATCTGCTGTTTACAATGACACGATTTATACATAAATTTAATAAAACATTGTCATAATAAAATGGTTTATTAAATTCATATGCTGCCCAGAGTCGCTGGGAGTTGAGTAGAATAAAATGTTTATTATGATGATTGATCACACAGTCAATCAGATATTTAGACTGGATTGGACAGTTTCACTGACCTAGCAAGTTCTTCCCAAGGACCCAAAATAGATAGATGTTGTTTGATGATGTTAAATGTATCATTCAGGATGTGAGTTTTTCCAGGTAAAACATCTTAAATCATTCAATTTTCACTATTGTCCCTTGCTGATGGTAAAGGTAGCACATTTGTCTTGGCCAAACTTCATTGCAATATCTTGCCTGTATATAAGGACAGTCCTGAACTCAGTTGGTGGTTTTCCATACAGCTTCAGAGATAGGAGATGATGGAGGAGATAGGATAACCTGTCAGATCTTTTTGATATTTAATAAGGATGGCCTAACTTGTTCAATAATGTTTACAGAAGAGTCAGTGACAATTAGTAGTGGAGGCTATGACTCCCCTTGAAAGACTCCTCTCTTGATAATAACATCTCCCAGTTTATTACCATTAGCACAGCAACTGTGTCTTTCACTGTGCCATTGAACTTTGCACAAAGCTTAGAGTCCTGGGCCAAAAAATCTGGGATACCAACATTGAGCCACAGGATTGGAAATCCTCAATGTTCATTCCGCTGCTGAAAAATGGTGACTCTAAAGATTGCTCCAATTATTATTATTATTTGTTCAACTTGTATGCCGCCTTTCTCCGAAGACTCAAGGCGGCATACACACAATTATCACACAATTGCTCTTGCCAGATCAGCAAGTTTCTCTCTTAAAATTATACAATCATGTCTAGCAGCAATCACCAAAAGGGAATTACCAGATGTTCAAGCTAGTCTCCAAAGTGGACGTGGCACTTGTGTACTGGATCATGGCAAAATAAAAAAAAAACCAAAATATTATTTACATGTGCTTCATCAACAAGAAAGTCTTTGATTGTGTTCATCATCAGAAGCTATGGAGAACCCTACAATACCTGGGGGTACCAGCACATCTGGTCAAGTTGGTGCAATCACTGTACCCAAATCAGGAAGCCACTATGCAAACATCATATGGAAGCACCAACTGGTTTAACGTAGAGAAAGGGGTAGCAAAAGACCCAGTGTGTATGAATTGACTAGATCACTATTTTTTTCAAACTTGCAACTTTAAGATGTGGACTTCCCCTCCCAGAATTTCCTAGTCAGTCACTATTCCTCTCAGCACACACTTTGCACAAATATCTTTTCATACAAACAAAAAAGAAAAGAAAAAGAAAGAGAATATGGCTATTCAACTTTTAATATTACTTTTATATGGATTAAGCGCTAAGATCTACTTACAAGATGTGCGTTTTTGTTTGTTTGCAATCTGGCATGCTTTTTTTTTTTTGATACTTTTTAATATATTGTTTCAAAGCTTTTGTAAAATCGAGAAAAGATACAAGAGATTCATCAAACTGTGATCTTAACTACCGGTAGATTATTGGAGAGTTTGCAAAAATGCAAACTCTTTTTAGATGGCACCAGGATGCTCTCAAAACTTGCTGGGAAGAAGAAACAAGGAAATAATACCGTAGTTGGTCCACCATTTTTGGAAATATATAATTTAGCTGTTCAAGTTGAAGCCTTTTCTCTTCTTACTGATATACAAAATCCCTGGGTGGGTGGAAAAATAGAATAGAGGATGACTAGGCAGTCTTTATATTAACACAGCTGGAAATAATTTAAAATGTTTTACTAGGTTTAAAAAAAGTCAATCACAGCCAAAACATTTCCACAAAACTTCTTTCCAATTCTCTGCTACTAAGCCTTTTAATGGCAGAAAGGAAAGCTAAATTTTAAACCTTCAGGCAAGGAATTAATACTTTGCTGCTTATCTCTGGTTCCTCCCCATCTCTGTCATTTCTGATCTCATTCACAATTAGAAGACCCCAAACTAGATCTTAGCTTCTGAATTATTTTAATTAGATACAATAAATTAATCCTGAAAATACTATCATAGCTTCCAGAGAAGAAGACATGATGGATTAGAGTGCAATCTTTAAAAAGTATCACGTTTGTGGTTTGCAATTGTGTTGACGATGTTTACTTCATCAGTTTTTATCTGAAAAAATGGATGCAATGCATGAAAGTGTGTGTAATAGTATGTGAGAAATTATTTTGGAAGATTGGACAAATAGATGCTGCCTAGGAATGGTCAGATAAGAGGACACATAGCCCACAGCTACATAGTGGTCAGAGTAGGAGACTCAGGAGGGACCCTCCCTAAGTTACTTGGATATAAGGTGATGGGGGAGAATTATACTTCCAGATTTGCAAGGTTCTGTTAATGTAGCTTTGTAAATAATGGAGAGTTAGTTTATCTGGCCATATTTTCTGCCTAGTCCACCTAGTAAAACTGACATTGTGTTAACCTTTAAGACGATTAAAACACAGGAAGTGGAAGTCTTCACCAAACACATCAACTCTGTGGACAGATATGTTAAATTTACACGGGAAGATGTTAAAGAAAATAATTTACCTAATCAGTGGTGGGTTGCCCCCGGTTCGGGCTAGTTCGCAAGAACTGGTAGTAAAACTGGCAGGAGGCTCCGCCCATTGACCCCGACATCATCAAGAAGCTTCTGCGCATGTGGCCCCATTGTGAACTGGTAGTAAAAGTAAGTACAACCCACCCCTGTAACTAATGTGTACTGTGCTGTATACATTAGAGAAGACATTAACATTGAAGTTTACAGAACCCCCCCCCCCCCACACACACACACAGATCAGTATTTACATTTTGATTCTCACCACTCACTGGAGTACAAAATAGGAGTGATCTGAATCCTACACCACCAGATTGAAGGTTTCCTTACTAGCAAAGAGGGAAAAGAAAAAGAATTAAAACACATCAAGGAAGCCCTCAGAACTTGTACTATCCCAACTGGGCTTTCATCGAATTCAGAAAAAGGTCCATCAGGAGCTCCTCCATAACAGACAAAGGAGAACAACAAATGAAACAACGGCATTATTCCATACATTCTCGGGAACCCACACACCATACATACAAACTTTAAGCACAAGAATACACTATGGCAGAGGCTTGTCCACCCCAAGGATAAAACACCTAGGCACAAACTGAGCAATGTGATGTATGCAGTATAATGCAATGAGACATGTACAGGTCTGTACATTGGAGAAACAAAACAACCACTTCACAAATTCATGGCACAACATCGGAGAACAAACCCACCAAGACAAGATTCAGCAGTCCATTTGCATTTGAAAGAAAAAGGTCACTCTTTTGAAGACAGCAAAGTCCACATTCTGGACAGTGAGGACCACTGATTTGAAAAAGGGGTCAAAGAGGCCATCTCTGTTAAAACTGAACAGCTCTCTCTCAACGGGAGGGGGTGGGGGTGAAACACCACTTATCTCCTGTTTACAACAAAGTCCTTTCAGCAGTTCCAAAAAAGTTCCATAGCCATTTGCACTTTGGTTTAGCTGATCCTGAAGGCATAGGTACACCTCCCAGGGGCCTCAACAACTCCCAGGGAGCTAACAGCCAGATGACTTCAAGTTCAATCAGAACTAAGGATGCTTCTTGGATGAGAAGCAAGACTTCTTCAAGAAAAATACAAAGAAATTCCAGTTGCCTTTTGAAAAAGAACCTTTGGGAAAACCATGACTTAGATGACTGAGAATCTCCATAGACTTGAACTATAACTTTTCTCTTGTGAAAAGATGCTTCAGATAGAAGATAACACATATGAGCTGATAAGCTGAAAAGCTGAAGCTTTCTGGTTTATATATCCTAGTTATATATCCTCTTACCTTGCCATTTGGCTTTATAGTTCTCACTGCCATCCCGTAAGGAGCCTCCTCATGCCCAGTGTATGAGAGACATAGGGCTACCCTACTCTGTTTTATTTTTTGGCAATTTAAAAGGGGTAAACAAGAGAAATTAAATCTCTAGTGCCATCTTCTGGACATATAGTATTGAGATATGGGGGCTAAGAGAATCAGCCCATTTCTTTTTGGAAGATAGATCAATATCATAAGAGATTAATAGCATCAAACTTTAATAAAGGAAAATAAAAAATGAAAGGAGAGAATAGGACAATACATTTTAGGCTTAAACAATAAGCAAAATATTCACTTACAAAAGAAATAAAATATACAGTTTTCTGCAACGGAAGTCAGAGCTTAAAGGGTTCTGCCATAGAAAAATATAAAGGAAAACAGAAAAAAATCTTTGGCAGACCACAAGATGATGCTAATCTGCTCTTACTTAGAGATAACTTAATAACAACAAACCATCTCTTAAAATGAAGAGAAGCTGCTTTATTTTATTATTTTATTTTATTTTATTTTGAATTTGTATACCGTCCTTCTCCCTGAGGACTCAGGGCGGTGAACAGCCAAGTAAAAACATCAAGTACAAATATTAAAATACAATTAAAAGATATATATAAATTTGGCCCCATTAATTAAAAACGATAAACAAAACAATTAAAAACACTTAAAAAATTAGGCCAGCCCGGCTTGCTGGAAAAAAAAGGTTTTAAGGGCACGGCAGAAGGCACTGAGGTCTTGGATTCTCCTTATCTCTGGGGGCAACTGATTCCAGAGGGTAGGTGCCCCCACAGAGAAGGCCCTCCCCCTGGGGGTCACCAGCCTGCACTGTTTGGCTGATGGCACCCCACGGAGGCCCTCTCTGTGGGAGCGCACGGGTCGATGGGAGGTCGTCGGTGGCAGAAGGCGGTCTCGAAGATAGCTAGGCCCTATGCCATGGAGCGCTTTAAAGGTGATAAGCAACCACCTTTAGAAAGAAGCTTGCTCCTCATTTTCCCTCATTCAACAGAGAAGATGGCTTAAGATGTAAGCTTAAATTTTGTTCAAAGACAAAGAAGATAACTGATTTCTTGTGGCTGTAGGATCTTTTCTCTAGTGTATAAAGGGACACGTATACACAAGAACATTTTTTTTAAATTCAAGACAGTTCTAAAATACTGTTTATTAACAATAGGATGTCTGTTTATCCTAAAAGCTAGTCATGATATAAAGCAAAAATAATTACCAGGATCTTCGTATCAGTGCTGAAAAATATTGTATCATAGGATAACAATAATAACCAAAGCGAATCTAAAACACATCCATGAAATATAAAGCAGGAAATAACATTATCCTAAAAATTCTAGTCTCACTTAGGTAGGACAAAACTGGTTCTACTCATTGTGCAAGCAGTAGTGATAACCCTATCACATCGCATTGCATCACATTTATGATATCGGTTTCTGGACAGTTTTCGAGATATAATGTGCAAATATTTATACTGTAAACCCCCTAATTTATATTTTTGCATTGGAAACATGTGAAAGTTAGTCTGCATATCTGTATATGCACAAAATCCTCCTGTCTACCAGTGTATCTAAATAGGAGCAGTGTATCTAAATAGGTTTCTTTTTGGAATAGCAAAAGCATAATGCTTTACAGCCCTCTCTAAGCTGTTTACAGAATCAGCAAATTGCCCCCAACAATCTGGGTCCTCATTTTACCGATCTCGGAAGTGTGGAAGGTTGAGTCAACCTTGAGCTGCTCAGAATCAAATTCCTGGAGTGAGCAATGAGTTAGCAATGACTGGGGAAGGAATGGGGATTTTGCAGTATCCTTCCCCTGCCATGCCCACCAAGCCACACCACACCCACCAAGCCACCCCCACAGAACCAGTAATAAAAAAAATTGGATTTCACCACTGTTGCAGATGTGGATGAAGCCTCAAGACAATGCAAAGCACTTTTCTGGAAAGAATTGCATTGTCTGCATGGCTCAAAAAAGTCTCATTAAATCAGGCCAGTCTTCGTAGGACTAATGAATAGGACTGAATATGTTTTGAAAATAATTCTAAAAGTATACTTTAAAACATTCAGGAGCAGCAGTACAGCACCTGATTAAAGCAACTGAAGCCACAGTCTGAAAAAAGATTCTGCTGCTTTAACGGGTTGATTTATTAAAGCAACTATGTCTTTCATATGATATGTAAAAGCAGCCGTGTTTGTTTTTAGGCTTACACACAGAAGTGGTATTCAGCCGGTTCGAACTGGTTTGCCCGAACTGGTAGCGGAAATCACCCTGGGTCTATGCCATCCTATTTAGGCATGTTTTTTAGGCCAGGCGCATGCAAAACGGTAGGGAAAGTAAGGGAATACTACTCCTGCTTTACACAGATGCCTTCTCTCCCTCCCCCAATTTATAACTGCTAAAAACTGTTGCTGTATCTACCATGCACTTTGAAGCAACTCTTTTGAGTCAATTTTGAAGCATTCACAGACTTACTAGTGAGCATAATCAGTTTTATAAAACCTTCAAGGAGCTTCTGTTTCTTGAATGAATGAAATGGAGATTGCTGTGGTATAATTTTAAAAAGGCAGACTTGCAATTTTGAATGAGCAATTGAGCAATTTTTTAAAATAATTCAGTAGGAGATAATGTTAAAAAGCAACATTTAGAAAAGCTTTCTTAGGACTGTCATTGAGAGATGTGATTGACATTTAGCAGAGGTAAAGAACCATGTGATCATAAGCCTTCATTATTCCATGCTTGTAGTTTTCAAAACCCTATAGGATTTTAGCAGTCAAAACAATCTTGCACTTAGATTCTTTTTTCACTGGTTTTTTTCCCCCTCAGGGCTAGTATATGAAATCTTTGCTAGTCTTAAAGAGTTTTGTATTTTTCTTTAAAGCCCCTAATCCTCCAGGAAGTCTGAAAATTTCAGGTTCCCCCCTCATATTACTAAATAATGTGATGTCACCTCTAGTCAGGGTGGGCTTCAAAATTTTTAGCAAGGGGTTCTCTGCCTGGTTGCTGGGTGGGTATGGCCATGGTGGGCATGGCCTAGTCACCCTCCTGCACCATGGCGGGAGGGCATTTTTGCCCTCCCCGGGCTCTGGAGGCTTTCCTCGAGCCTCCAGGAGGGCGAAAATGGCCTCCCCAGGCTCCAGAGGCCCTCTGGAGTTCTTCCTGAACTTCCGGTAGGCCCGTTTTTCACCCTCCCTGAGCCTCCACGTGCACCCTGAAGTTACCTGCATCCAAAACAGGCAGCATGGGGACTCCTGGGAGGGCAGGGCGGGGTGGGTAGGGCCAGCCAGGAGTGGGATTTGAGGGTTCTCTGAACTGCACAGAATCTTAGCTAGAGGTTCTCTTGAACCCCTAAGAACCCCTGCGAACCCCTAGCAGCCCACCCCTGCTTCTAGTCTTTAAGAGGCCCCCAAATGATCAAATCCTGACTACAAAAAGATTACTTCCCTCAACCACACATATCATAAACCATACCTCTTGCCATCATCCTTAATCTTGTACAAGGAACTTTCTTTTACAGATGCCTCCCCTCCCTGTTGTCT
The DNA here is from genome assembly GCF_059756535.1 of Pantherophis guttatus. Taxonomy (NCBI): domain Eukaryota; kingdom Metazoa; phylum Chordata; class Lepidosauria; order Squamata; family Colubridae; genus Pantherophis; species Pantherophis guttatus. The sequence continues at coordinate 20,808,260 of NC_142069.1, read as the reverse complement.
TTGAGAAGACCAAAAGTCAGGGGAAAAAAAAAGAAAACAATTACACCAGGAAGCTGCTTTAAAAGCCAATTCCAGACCTCTGTCATTACAAAAGCATGTGAGGAAAACAGAAGCATTTTCAACACTGCATTTGCTTTAGATGAATTATTTTTCTTTTTTCTTTTATTTATCACACCATCCCCATGTCCCCTATCTCACATACTCTGAGAAGTTTTCTGATACGTTATATGGAAAGAGAGGCAATTTCCAGGATGAATGGAAATAGTTTGCTTTGTTCAGAAAGATTAATAGAGAACAGAAGTGAGAGGTCATTAGCAATCAGATTGAGTAGCATTCCAAAAATACGGTGTATTTCAAGAGCTGAAAGTATGTAAGAAGCGTAATGAGCAAATCAAATCAAGAATAGGGTTCAGAGCCTCTGGGTATAAATCAGGAAACGTACAAGATGGAAATAATAGAAAATAAGCCTTTTTTATATCGTGCAAATTAAGTTTAATATGCAATGCTAAGATTTAATCATATACCTGCTTGCCATTGTAACTCATTGCAACTGGGACTGCCCTTGACAATTATCAGGAGATTTCAACTGAAACAGAAAAGGATGATGATTTGATGTTTCAAGGTGCTGATCAAGCTGCTGGTTTTATCCTGGGTTACCTGTAGGGCCCGTCTATAGATAAGTAGCATCTGCCCAGTCAAGATATCTGGGCAGATGCTACTTATCTATAGACGGGCCCTACAGGTAACCCAATCTCCTTTTAACGACCCTATAATCCCTTGCGGGGTGGAGTCTGGGCAACTGAACGGAGCTGACTGTTTACTGGCCAGATGCCCTTCCTGTCACCAATGCAGAGTTATATTCAGCAGATATATTCTCAATGTGCCCAGAGAGAGAAATATCTGCCTCTACCTAGGATCGAACTCACAGCCTCCTGATTGTGAGGCGAGAGCTCTACCTCCAGGCCACCACATCATTCATCTGCCCAGCCTGCAACCCTCTGCCAGTGAAAATGGAGGTTAGGAGGACTGCACACAGCCCTTGCAAGCTCCGTTTCCTGTTGCGATGGCCTCCTGCAATTCTCCTGCAGCTCTCCAAAGCTCCCACATTTTTGCTAGCAGAGGCACTGTGTGCCAGTCCTTTGCTGTTTCCAGGGTGGGCCCACGGACCAGATCTAAGCTCCCTGCAGGCTAGATCTGGCCCCCAGGCCTTGAGTTTGACAGCCCTGTTCTAGACCAACCACTTGCCCAGGGCAGGGGACCTTATTGTATGCTGGACAAATGGCTGTCCAATCTTTTCTTGGGCCTCCAGTAATGGAGCACCCACAAAACTGGGAGGCAAGCTGAATCATTGGTTAATTGCTCCCACTGTTGGGAAAATTCTCCTTAGATCCAGGGAGGATCTCTCTATCATGACCTTCCACTTGTTGGAATTTAATCCTTCATTCAACTGTATTTAATGTACTGAATTATAAAACTCAATCTTTTTTTTTTGTAAACTACTCACCTTTAATAGCCAACACTCTAATGGTTACAGCATCAACGTCTCTCTTTTCCATGCCTTCCTTATCAATTGCAATGTCATTGTATGATTTACAAATCCCATGATTTCTAGCCAACATACCCATTGGCCATGTAGGCTGGGAATTCTGGGAGTCATAGAACTAGAAGGCATTAGGTAGCTAAAGTTTGAACAGCTGTAAACGTACAACTTCATACCTTCTGATCAGTGGCTATGGTCCTGATATATAGACCAGTATTCCACACAAGAAAGAGACTGGGCAACCATTCTTTGAAGGCAAGGTTCTTGATATAAAGGAGTGACATCCTAAACCATTGATTTTTTTTTTTTAGTTGTGTAGGATTGTAGAGAGAAGGGTTCAGCCCTCACTTCTCACAAGCTTCCGGGGTCTGTCTAACAGGTTTGTTGCAAAGGCAAGATGAAGTTTATTCATTGCATTTCTTTAAAATATTTCTCACATCTACAGTATCAACTATATAGTTCTGCAAATCCAAGTGGATCAGTCTCTTCTGAGGTAAAATAAGACTCATTTTAAAAAGAGGCCTATAGAAATGCTTTTGACTTTGCTTTCAAGCTAGCACATGAACTCAATTAAGTCAAAATATTGCTGCTTTTTACAACATGCTAATTTTCTCTCATTTTTTTTTTTAAATCCTATGAGGAATCAATGGTGAAATGAACCATTACTTCTCAATAATGCTTCTCTCTCATGCTCCTCTGGAGAAGAAACTTGTTCCACTGCACTTGTCTGAAGCGGATGCTTTTCTTCTCATTACATCTCATGCTTTTATGGCTCCAGTTATCGAACTCCTATTAACTGTTGTTTCTTCCCATTTATTTTATGAACTCCACTTGTACTTTTGAGCAGTTTTGAATCCCTTCTATTTCTTTTCTGGATCCCTGACCAAAGGAAATTGTGCTGCTTCCTCTTTGAGGGTGGACAAAGTTACCATAACTTTCCCCACAACTCCAAGCTGTCTTGAATTGAGTTAGGACATCTTGATCCAGTGGTGGGATTCAGCTTGTTCGGACTGGTTCATGCGAACCGGTAGTTAAATTGCTGGCCCCTCCCCTCCCCTCCCCATCCCGCCCTTTCCAGGAGTCCCCACGTGCCCCATTTTGGCTCCCAGGTAAGTACAGGGAGGCCTCCTAAGTTCAAAATGGGGTGTGGGGGTGCACCTCCCCTGCGGCCTATTTTCGCTCCCAGGAGGCTTCAGGGAGGCCTCCTAGGCCCGAAACAGGGCATAGGAGGGTGGGGGCCCCCTCCATGGCCTGTTTTTGCTCACAAGAGGCTGCAGGGACGCCTAAATGGGGCCCAAAATGGGGCATGGGGGTTGGCATGCTAGGCCCAAAATGGGGCATAGGGGTTGGCGTGCCCCCCTGCTGCCTGTTTTCACAGTAATGTACCCCTGGAGTGCGGAGGGAATGGAGATTTTACAGTATCCTTCCCCTGGAGTGGGGAGGGAATGGAGATTTTACAGTATCCTTCCCCTGCCACACCCACCAAGCCACGCCCACCAAACCATGCCATGCCCACTAAACCACGCCCACAGAACCAGTAGTAAAAAAAATTGAAACCCACCACTGAACTGAATGGTTAAAACTAACTGTTGCTTCTATCGGCAAGCCCACCAAAGCATACTTACATACCAGATGAACTCAAATGGCTGTAAGTTCCTGAATTGTTTCATTCTCATAGTCATCCTGTATGTTTGATCATTTGATGAATGTACTCAGAGGGGGATTCTCATCTCACTTCAGGATATTTCATTCATCTTATCAAAATTATTTAGTCTAGTGCTTTTTTCCCCATTTCTGCACATACTTTATTCTTTTTGTAAATTGCCTTAGGAGTAAGATTAAAGAGTAGCATTAAAATATGGATAAATGATTTTTGCCCCAGGGAATATGGAATAGTATATCCTTACCCACCTAAAGTTTCTACATTCAGTATTCTCCCATGCATTTTTAATGCACTCCTGAAGTGCCAGAAAAATATAGATCACCAGGGCTGTCAGTTGATTAACGAAATCTTAACTGGTAGTTCCTATTATTCTTAAATAAATTAAGTCAAAAATGGCAGAAATGGATGGATGGATAAAATATTCCAAAGGGTCTGAGCAATTCTCTAACAACATACTTTAGATATTTATGTTATTGTGAATTAGGAACTATGCTTTTCTTTTTAATATGAGGCCTGACATCTATGACTCACGGACATATTTATACTGAGAATAATCAATAGAATAATTCATCCAAACTATGAATCTGCTAAGCACTGCAGAATATAGATGAGATATGGGAAGATATGTGATTTACTTATTTTTCCTATGGCCTGATTCTCACCAGGGTGAGAATTACTGACTTAAAGCCTAGTTAAACTAAACTCAGATCAGCATACAATTCCCAAGTCTCCTCCTATTTTATTTGTTGAGTTCTCAAATGTAGAATCAAGAATTAATCTTCCTTCCTCCCTCCCTCCCTCCCTCCCTCCCTCCCTCCCTCCCTTCCTTCCTTCCTTCCTTCCTTCCTTCCTTCCTTCCTTCCCCCCACACCTTTTATAATGGCAGCTGCTTTAGTTTGATAACCTTATCTCTGGAGAAGAATACATGACATTTCTAAATCAATTACATGAACTTGACTTTCATAGAGTATGTGTGCTTTTATGGCAGAATTTGGGAAATTAGAGTTCTCAGATCAATGATATTTTTTCCTTCCTTCCTTCCTTCCTTCCTTCCTTCCTTCCTTCCTTCCTTCCTTCCTTCCTTCCTTCCTTCCTTCTTTCCTTCCTTCCTTCCTTCCTTCCTTCCTTTCTTCCTCCCTCCCTCCCTCCCTCCCTCCCTTCTTGGGTACTCAAGGTGGATAGGGATGATGTCACTCTTGCTTTGCAGACCTATTTTATTTGTCATGCCATCCTTCTTGGCTTTCCAAAGTTTGAAGAATGAAAACGAAAGACATCATGATGTTCAGGAGCAGGAGCAACTTGAGGTCATCCATCAGAGTCAAACACAGCATGCATTAGAAACAATTTGCACTAAAAATCATATATTTGGAAAGGGAATGGTGAAGAAAACCTGAGAAGACTACACATCAAAAGCTTATATTATTTGAGTTAGTCACATTTTTAAAAGTATACTCTAATTCTGTTTAAAAAACATATTTTGGAAAAAAATGCATGCAGATTTGTGTATATTAGGCAGTTATGAATGTGAACCAACTGAAATATGATCAAAAAATAGTAATGGTAGACAAGTATTACATTAAATACAAGTCTGGGCAGGGATGAAATCTAAAAAATTTTCCTACTTGTTCTGTGGGCGTGGCTTAATTGGTGGGCGTGGTGTGGTGATCAGGTGACCCGGTAGGCGTGACTTGGTGGTCAGGTGAGTAGGTGGGTGTGGCCAACAATAATAAAAATAATAAACAAAGTACACAAAACAATAAGAGGTACCAAAAACCAACTTTTACAGTTTACACACACACACACAACACAACACAACACAACAGAACACAACACAACTGACTCACACACAATATAAAAGCAGCTGCACTTGACCCAAAATGGCCCCTGCAACAAGCAGGAACCTCACACAGCCACAAAAAGCTCAAAAATCAAGTTTCACACTTTTTCTATACAAAATGTCACATACAGCTTTGTGAGATTTTGTGTGTTTGTGTAGTTAGAGTGAAACACTACAGAAACACATCAAATCTCAGAAAGAGATTTGCACAAATATTTTATTTTATTATTTTATATTTAGATAAAAGCAGCTAAATTTAAAACTTCCTTAACTTTAAATTGCTATGTCTAAAAAAAAAACTCCTAAAATAACCCTCCAATTAACTATTTTTTTAAAGCTCACCCATCCCAAAAAAAACCCAGTTATTTACCAAATTGAAGGCACAAGGCAGGCAGATTGAGTTGCTCACTGATTGGATTGATTGCAGGCAGGCAGATTCAGTTGCTAGTGTATGCAATTGATTGTAGCAGTCGAAGCAAGGCAGAAAAGGCGAGTGAGCCCAAAAGAAGCAGCAAGTTGCCAAGTAGGCAAGTGGGGACCAGGTGATTGGGTGGGCATGGGCAGTGGGGGGGCAGAGATTTTTGCTATCGGTCCTCCGAACCACCTGCTGCCATCGCCAGCGGATCGCCCGATCCAGTCCGAACCAGGAGCATTTCACCCCTGAGTCTGGGGTAGTCTAAACCAGGGGTCTCCAACCTTCACAACTTTAAGACTTGAGGACTTCAATGTCGGTCAAACAATGTCAACTGGCGGCCCCAGGGGGAGAGCCTTCTCTATGGGGGCACCTACCCTCTGGAATGAGCTGCCCCCGGAGATACGGCGGATCCCGGATCTTCGCACCTTTCGCCGTTCCCTAAAGACGTATTTATTCCAGCAAGCCGGGCTGGCCTAACTCTTTTAAATTGTTTTATTTTTTAAATTGTTTAATTATGGGTCTTAATACAGGGGTGCTTTTAATTGTGGGCCAAATTAATTTAATTGGATTTTAATACTTTTTAAAATTTTGTATTTTTTGTGTTTTATCTGTTGGCTGTTCACCACCTTGAGTCCTTCGGGAGAAAGGCGGTATATAAATATAAACAAATAAATAAATAAACTCCTAGAGTTCCTCAGCCAGCAAAGCTGAAGCTGAGTTGAAGTCTACAAGTCTTAAAGTTGCCAAGGTTGAAGACCCCTGGTCAAAACAGTGGTATGTATAACCATCATTTATAGACACAATACTAACATATTAATATTTTCAAGATTTTTGAGTCCATTTTTAATCATTTAATAACTTTTATGTCAAGCAGCTATGTGTCATTTCCAAATATTAAAATACATTCTTCACTGTTGGAAGTTGTGTATGCTTTGCTCTCTGCAGTAGAGGGCTTCCCTTCTCAGTAGTATGCATCAATAGCAATTATGTGGCTTTTTCACAAGATGGCTACCAGCAGGAGCCTCTTAAGAGTGCCAAATGACATTTTCAAACACATTTCATGGTGAGAATTGCATCTTCCCTTGTCAGATTAGAGGCGGAATCTTTTAACTTTCTTTTCAACGTGAATTTAAAACCTGCCTTTTTGAAAACTGTGAGGGTTACCTGAAGATGGGAGGTGAAAGACTGTTTTCCTCAAGATCAGTCTCACTAAAATGTAAGATCTACATTCACTTTTCCAGTAGCAGCAGGGCAAATATCTTAAAAGAGACAGTGAAGAGATATATTGCTAGTCTAAGATTGTCTTCTTAGACAATCTTGTCTTCTTAATCTAAACATTTTCTTGTACTGGTAACCATGATTACATTTGCTATGTGAGAACTTAATTGGAATGTCCACCTTATTTATAAAGAATCAGTTTCGAATAGACTGTAATACACAATTTCCATTGCTAACCAAGGCAGTTGCTAAGTGAGTTTTGCCCTATTTTACAACCTTTCTTGATGTTAAATGGATCACTGCAGTTCAGGGCTGAAATGCTACCGGTTTGGTCTGGTTCGCCCGAACTGGTAGTAATAAAAGCTACTGGTTCAGGTGAGCGGGTAGTAAAAAAATGCTACCAGTTCAGACAAACTGGTATTTCCGACAGTCAGCTGTGCCGTGAGATTTATATTAGCTAGAAAGCAAGAAATCCTGTTTTCTAGCGAATCTAAATCATGCAGGACAGCTGTTCCCCCCTTGCTGCTCTACTTACCTTCTTAAGCCTATTTTTTCAGCGCTGCACGGTAGGGCCTGTGGTGCACATGCGCGTGCAGCATGCATTTGGCAAGTACCACGCATGCGCGCACATAGCGAACCGGTAGCAGACTTTGGAGCATTTCATCACTGCTGCAGTTGTTAAGTTAGAAACAGGGTTGTTAAGTGAATCGGGCTTCCCCATTGACTTCGTTGGTCAGAAAGTTGTAAAAAGATCACATGACCCCAGGTCATTGCAACCGTCATAAATATGAGCCAGTTGCCAAGCATCCAGATTTTGATCACATGACCACGGGGATGATGAAATGGTCATATGTGTGAAAAATGGGCATAAGTCACTTTTTCAGCGCTGTTGCAACTTTGAACAGTCACTAAACAAATGGTTGTAAGTCAAGAGCTACCTGGATTGAATTAGTCTGTTAGAATGAGCGCATGCCTTCATGTCAGTTTTTGACTTCTATGGGTAATTGTCTTTGCAGTTTTCTTGGCAATCTTTTTGGAAGTAGTTTATGATTGCCCACTTCCTAGGACCGTGATGGCGAACCTATGGCACGCGTGCCACAGGTGGCACGTGGAGCCATATTAGTGGGCACGCCAGCTCAGCTCTGGGGCGCATGCGCACGCTGGCCAGCTGATTTTCGGGCCTTCTGGGCCCACCAGAAGTAGGGAAATAGGCTGTTTCCTGCCTCTGGAGGGCCTGTGGGGGGTAGGGAAGGCCCGTTTTTTTTCTTACCTGGCTCCAGATCCTCTCTGTATATCTTTGAACGGCGAAAACAGCCTTTCCCATTCCTTGGAGGCCCTATGGAGGCTCAAAGGGCCCATTTCCCCACTCCCGGTGGGACAGGAAGTGACGTTTTTTCCTGTCCCCAGCCTCCAGAGACTCCTAGAGAGGCTCCTAGAGACTCCTAGAGAGGTTCTGGAGGCTGGGGACAGCAAAAAATGTCACTTCCTGTCCCACCGGGAGTTGGGAAATGGGCTTTTTCAGCCTCTGTAGGGCCTCCAAGGGAGTGGGAAAGGCTGTTTTTGCCGTTCCCAGATACACAGAGAGGATCTGGAACCAGGTAAGAAAGAAAAACGGGCCTACCAGGCCATCATGTGCCAGAAGCGGGGGGGGGGACGGGGAGGGGGTTGCGCACACATGCGCGTGGGCACGTGCGCGCGCAACCCTCCCCCGCCCCCCCTCTCCTGGCATGCAATGGCAAAAAGGTTAGCCATCACTGTCCTAGGACTAAGAGGATGTGACTGGTTCAAGGTTACCTAGGTGGTTTTGTGCCTAAAGCAGGACTAGAACTCCCAATCTACCAGTTTCTAGCTTCATGCCTTAACTAGTGCACTAAACAGGCTCATTTATGGGCAATCAGGATTTTATTGTGTCTGGTTTCGGAGCAGCAAAAAGCTTTGATTCATTAATTTTGGTAATGTGACTTTGCCTAGCTGAGAAGTGCTCAGAAAGAGATCATTTGTAATAGTCAAATGATAAAAGCAGAGCTTTTCAGCAAAAACTGCTCTGACAAATATATAGGTAAGACCTTTGTAGCATTTTAAAAACAGTAATAGGTTCTTAAGACTTATCATGTGGGACCCAAAGGTTAAGTACAGAACTATCCCGCTGTTGTGACCCAGGCCCAAGTAAGTAGTAGGAAAATCAGTCTGTGAAAAAACAAACAAACTTTATTCGAACAGCTGAGAATTAATTCATTCCCAGCATCGTTCAACTAAATTAAAGCAAATTCCTCTCAACACAAATTCCTCAGTCCTATCTCAAACCTTGGTCCAATTAGGCAAACTGCCAAAGGCCTTTCTTGGCAAACAGTCAGAAGTCCCAGATACAAAAATAAATACAAGACGTAGACGAAGGAGAAGGAGAAGATGAAGCTACCAATGTTGTTTTCCGGCAAAGCCCAAATGCCGTTGGTGGTCTGTTTTAAGCCTTATGGGAGGGGCCAATCATCTCTTGGACCTATTCTCGAGTTGTCCTCTTTGCTTGAGCTGCTCTTGCCTTCTGGCAGCTCTTCTCATGCATGCATTAGGAACAGGCTCCTGCTGTTCCTCTGCCTCACTCCTATCAGTCTCTGGAGGCTCTGGAGTCCGCATATCACTCCCTGATGGCCCTGGCCCCATCTCTGCCTCTGACGCAGAGCCCTCATCCGGGTCTTCCGCAGCCTCCAGGACTGGCCCATGTTCTTCCTCAGCCTCATCGCTATCCGACTCTGCTACCAGCTCCGCAGGCTGCTGGCGGACCACAACATTCGCTCACCTAGAAGTGGGAGGTTAAAAGTGTAGGGTGAGTCTCAGCAAGGATTCCTTCCGCCTAGTTAAAGAGATATGGCAAATGATGGGATGGAACAATGCATGTCCACAATTCTTGGGCATCAGAGGTGGTATTTAGCCGGTTCAGCGAACCGGCTCGTTTGAGCAAACCGGTAGCAGCGACTGTGGGTGGGCCGGCCATTCGCCCCGGTGCCATCCTATTTAACCACATTTTTGGGGTCAGGCACATGCGCAGAAGATGCACGTGAGAGCAAAGCACATGCACAGAAGGCCAGGCACATGCGCGGAAGGCGGGCACAGTGAACCAGTGGTAAGAATATTGGAAACCCACCACTGATAGCCATGATACATTCTCATCTGAGGAAGCTTGCACAGCATAGCTTCATGTTCAATGCTTCAGATAGTTTCTTCTTCTTTTTTTGAATCATCTTTTATTAGTTTTTTCCCCCTAACACACACCCACATATTTTATGAAACAGAGTATTGACCATATCATATCATATCATATACAACTTGTCATATCCAAATATATTTTACTTAGTTACAATTTCTGCCAAAGTGTTCTTTTTCCATATTTTTTAATCAAATCTTAATATTTCTATTCTTGTTTCTATAAACAGTATCTTCTTTCGCCCTCAAATTCTATTTTCTCCATTTTTAATCATATATATTCTCTTTTAATTTTTCATAATTCATTCTTTATCCTAATATATTTAAACATGTTAGGGGATGCCTTTCTTCCATTTCATCTTTTTTGTTTTACAGCAATCTTTCTTCTCTTTCTCTCCCTCTCCCTCCTTTCTTTTCTCCTTCCTACTTCTTTCCTCCTCCCCTCCTCCTTCTCTACTTCCCCTTCCTTTCTCCCCCTCCTCCTTTCTTCCCCCATCTAACCTTCTCCCCTACTCTTATTTCCCCTTCCTTTCTTCCTCTCTTCTTCCCTTTATTCTATTCCTTTCTCTCCTCCTCCCTTCCTTCGATCTCCCTACTCCTTCTTCCATCTCTCTCTATTGCTGTATTCATTTTCAATTCAGTGTTTTTTTTTCCTATGGTGTCTAGGCATCCCTGATTTTCTCTCCATTTATCAAGATTCCCATCATGTTTTTTTTTAATTCTTAGCAATGTATTTCAACTTATTCCATTTTTACCTTAAAATCTTTCAACTCAATTAACCTTCCACCTCTTATTTTCCTTCATTCCTAATTTCTTATTCCCACTTCAATAATTATTTTTCTCTTTTCCTAATATTTCAATTACTTTCAGTTATTTTTCCATATAAACCATTCTGTATCTGCTGATCTATTTTACATTGAACAATATACTCATTTTTTTTTATTGTTACATATATTTCATTTCATCTTTGCTTCAGATAGTTTCTGAATTCCACATAGGAATCATAATCTGTGCTCTTGCTAATCCTATCCCCAATGCTTTTGTGGCATTAGACCGGTTATGATTTGTTCCAAATACAGATAATTTAGTTCTTGTCCACTCTCTGAAAATCAGGGTCCCCCCCCCCCTGTATACTTCAGGGAAGAGAAAGTCCTTTTGTTCTTCTGTTATGCCTTTCCAACCAGTGCATGCTATTTCTTCACAGAGGAGAAAGTGGGGACCTGTGGACCAACCAGCCCTAACCCAAAGATCCTCTCTGTACCAGGTTTCTGATTCCTACAGTTAAATCCCAATCCTTCCAAAGATGAGATATTGCTGGTTTAGGAAGAGATCCTACTACTGTGATAACTGGTTTGCAGTCACATTTGGTAGGACAACATAAGGAAAAAGGCAGACTGGTTTTAAAGCAACCTGGGTATATTTTGTAAATCTAGCAGGTGCTGAGTTTGGAAGATCAAATAATGTGCCCTAGTTGACTCCCTGATGTGAATCTTGATTCATTATTCTTGGAATGAGGGCAATACACACATTCAAATTAAATCAGATAAATGTAGAAACTGAATGTAAAAAAAAAAATCCCTTTGAAATCATTCAAATACATTTCAATACATTTTCCCCACCAAACCAGATCTTACTTTCCAATCACAAATATGCTGTTTGCTGTCACTTGACTCTTAGGTTATTCTTATTTTGTAAGCTATTCAATTTTATTGACATCTGCTTTCATTTTCATGTTAATGTTTTTGCTCAGGTCTCCGAAGAGCCCACTTAGCTTGCCAATTCGAATTTGTGACTGCCACAGAGAAAACAAAATTCCTCCCTTCCTCTGGTGATTTTTAACACTTGCAAACCTCTTCATAATGTTTGGATGCCACAATGAATATTTTATTTATATTATTTATTTGTATCCCACCTGTATCATTTTACAAATAACACAACATATCCAACACACCTTTCTCTTCCTCTTTTCCTCACAACAACAACCCTGTGAGGTAGGTTCCTCCCTTCCTCTGGTGATTTTTAACGCTTGCAAACCTCTTCATAATGTTTGGATGCCACAATGAATATTTTATTTATATTATTTATTTGTATCCCACCTGCATCATTTTACAAATAACACAACATACCCAACACACCTTTCTCCTCCTCTTTTCCTCACAACAACAACAACCCTGTGAGGTAGGTTGTGCTGAGAAAGAGTGACTGGCCCAAAGTCACCCAGCCATTTTGTGAATTACTGTAACTAATTATTGTACTGGAAAAATCAGCATATGTGATGCAAATATAAAAGCATGCATTTATACAAATTTTACTGAATATTCAGTCTTTTCTCATGCTTTGCTGCCCTTACTCCAAGGTTGTCTCAGCCTTCCATCCTTCTGAGGTAGGTAAAATTAGGACCCAAAATAGTTGGCGGCAATATGCTGACTCTGTAAACCGCTTAGAGAGGGCTGTAAAGCACTGTAAAGCGGTATATAAGTGCTATTGCTATTGCTATTACTCTTCTCATCCTTATGAGATGATCATTATGCTACATGTACTTGACATTAAACTCCACTGAACCCTATGGGATTATATCCTTCCATACGTATATACCAGGGGTGGCTTGTACTTACCTTTACTACCGGTTCACATTGTGCCTATGTGTGCGTGTGCTCTTCTGCGCATGCGCAGATCAACTTTGATGATGTCGGGGCAGTAGGTGAAGCCTCCTGCCGGTTTTACTACCGGTTCTTGCGAACCAGTCCGAACCAGGGGCAACCCACCACTGATATATACAATAACATTGCATTGTATCCCTGATGTTTGAGATAACAGTGTGATTCCTCTGAGGGCCTCAGTTGCCATATTTGGCAAGATGATGTCATAGACACCCCTAACAACAACTGTGTAGTTTCTGATAGCAAAATCTATCAGATTGAAAACAAGGGCAGTGAAGACCAAGCCAGAATAAACAGTGCAGAAAATTAATAGAGAAAATAAGAGAAGAATCTAGTATTAAATACTCTTAAATTCGGTATTTAGGTTTGGGAGCAAGGGGCTGATAAGCAGAGTGAGTGTGCCAATTTAGCACTCACATTGATGTGAAAATATATTCTGTGGAATGTTTATTATGTTACGCACCCAGCAGAAACTAAAGTGATAGCACAACATTGTTAACAAATAACGTTACAGGTGTAGACGAGTTCCATGCCATAAATTATGGTTGAGTAGTAAGTTATCTGTTGAATATCATGATTGCTAATGAAGACAACCTTTGCCTTTCCATATGGCTGGGGTGTTCTTGTCTTAATGAGCTCATTCTCTAATCTGTTACTAATGTGCATTAGACTCCTTTGATCCATTCTCGGTACATTCTGGATGCCAAAGATTGTTCTTTTTATCACTTCAGAGCTGTCCTTACCTATTTACTGACATCTGATGTTAACTTTATTTTTTTTTTCCTCATTAATTTCCAGAATGCAGAAACAGCAAGAACAGTGTCAGATATTTGCAGTTCTCGTCTTCACATTTATTTTCCTGCTGGCAGCTGTGAGCACTACCGAGGCTGGCAAAAAAGAAAAAATAGGTAAGTGCAAATAATTATAGACACTTAGAGAGGTGGTGGTATGTTGTAATTTCTGCTTTCATCTCTGGTTTACGGATGGTTGGTATAAAGTGGTCTGTTTCAGCTAAGTGAAAAAAATACTGCACAATGTTGAGTGGGGCTTCAAAGCAGGGAGCCAGATCCTTAGTTTTTATGGAAAGCATCCTCTTGAAGCAAACCCACAAATTGGGTCCTTATGACACTTCACATCTATCCATTAAATTGTGGAATCTACTTTCAAAGGATGAGAATGAACTGGCTCAACTTCCATGCTTTCTCAGTCAGGCCATGAGGCTACCATCCAGTGGTGGGTTTCAAAAGGCTACCGGTTCTCCAGAACTGGTCAGAACCTCTGAAACCTACCTCTGCTACCATCCCGTGAAACAAAGCATGGGAGCTGAATGCAGCTGCTGTGCCCCCCGTAGCCTTTAGTGAACCAATCTAATCAGAGACTGCAAAATCCAAAAGATTTAATTCAAGAATCAGTACCAAATCTCACTAGATTCAGGGGGTTCTTACAGAATATAGAATAACAAAGTTGGAAGGGATCTTGGAGGTGTTCTAATACAACCCTCTGCTCAAGCAGGAGATCCTATACAATTCCAGACAAATGGCTGCCGAATTTCTTCTTAAAAGCCTCCAGTGATGGATCATCCACAACTTCTGGAGGCAAGCTGTTCCACTGGTTAATTGTTCTCACTGTGAGGAAATTTCTCCTTAGTTCTAGGTTGGATCTCGCCTTTTTTAGATTTTTAGATTTTATTGAACTTCTATACCATCCTTCTCCCAAAGGACTCAGTGCGGTGTACAGCCATATTAAAACACATATACACCACAAAATTTAAGAACAATTTAAAAACAAATATATAAAATTTGGCCCACAAAATTAAAAACTAACAAACACCCAATTTAAAAATTCCTATTAGGCCAGCCTGGCTTGTTGGAATAAAAGAGTCTTCAGGGCGCGGCGAAAGGTACGCAGGTCGGGGATCATACGAACCTCTAGGGGCAGCTCATTCCAGAGGGCTGGTGCCCCCACAGAGAAGGCTCTCCCCCTGGGTGTCACCAGTCGACATTGTTTGGCCGACGGCATCCTGAGGAGCCCCTCTCTTTGGGAGCGTATTGGCCAGTGGGAGGCTATCGGCGGCAGAAGGTGATCTAGTATATACCCAGGTCCTAAGCCATGGAGCACTTTAAAGGTGATAACCAACACCTTGAATCGCCGGGAGCCAGTGCAGCTCACGCAGGAGAGGTGTTACATGGATGTGCCATGTCACCCCCATAATCACCCGCGCAGCCACATTCTGGACCAGTTGGAGCCTCCAAGTGCTCTTCAAGGGGAGCCCCATGTAGAGAGCATTACAGTAGTCCAGACAGGACATGATGAGGGCATGAGTGACTATGCGCAGGGCATCCCGGTTCAGAAAGGGACGCAACTGTCGTATCAGGCGAACCTGATAAAAAGCTCCCCTGATAGATTTCCATCTGTTACTTCTTGTCCTGTCCTCAGGTACTTTGGAGAATAGGTTTACTCCCTCTGTGCCAGTCTCTCAAATATTGTAATCTTGCCCATAACAATGCTGAATCTCAATAGATGGCATCCTTGTACATTCTTTGAGCCTCTGTTTTAATTTGGGAGTTTTTGTGGGTGACAAAGTGCCCGTAGAAGTCACACTGCTAACTCCAGTATAATTAATGGGGTGTGTAACCTCATACTATTCCTGCATTTGTAGGAGGAGTGGACACATTCAGTTTTTTGACATTGTGACTCACACGGATAGTTACATGATAGCTATTTTAACTGCAACAATAGTAATACTGATAATTTAGAGAAAAAGACAAAGTAAAATAAATTTTCATGCAGAGTTTATATATAACCAGAATAAGTAGGTGACTTTCAATGCTATTAGCCATTCAGTTCATTGTTGCTCATAAGAAAAGCCCAATTAGGTCTAAAGAGGGAAAGTAATACAATTAGAGTCCATATCAAGAACTCAGAAACATTAAAACAATTCATATGGAAGATATGTGCCAAACAGATTACAGTTTTTATCTAGTATCAATACATGTCTACTGTGGGTTGCCCACTATGAGGTTGTCTACTCTTATTACAGGACACTTAAAATTGGCCTTTTAATCAAAATGTCTCCCAAAAGATAGAATAGCTTCTATCTTTTGATTTAGTGCAGACAGCAAAGATGCTTCTAAGAATAGTTAAATGTTATATATAGAAAACGCCTTAAGATGAAAAGACATATAATTTTCTCATCTGTGATATTAGTTGCTGACACTCTGGAATCCCTTTTAAAATATTCCTTTAATAAACTAAGGCAGCTTCAGTGGAACAAAAGGATGTGCTGTAACTAGATGCAACTAGATCAGTAAAGGAAACCAGGATATGTATTTTTTTTTTAAATAGTTTTTATTAAGCATTTTTCACCTTTAAAAACAGAAAAAACAGAGAAAAACAATAAAAAACAAGACAAAGATAACAATGTATCATATTTCTACAGCCTTCCCAAGTCGGCATATGTATTTTGCTTTTGTAATTCGTCCTTCTACTTTACCTTTCTATCCTTTATAACAACTATAACAGCTATTTTAACCATATTGGTTACGTATAATTTACATTATACTTACACAGTCTGTAGTTTAACTTTGACAATAATTAATAACTTTAATTATTATTTAATCAATATTTATTTCAAACTCCTATTTCTTATTTAGGTTTCTGTTTTCTAGCCACTTATACATTCTATTCCATACTTTGTAATAGTCCGAATCTTCTCTTTCCTTTATTTCCATAGTCATTTTCTCCATTTCTGCACATTCAAGTATCTTTCTGATTACTATTTCCTCTGATGGTGTATTAACTTGTTTCCAATCTTGTGCGAGGGCAATCCTAGCCACCGTTAATATGTATAGTATTATGTATTGCAAGTTCTTTTCCATTCTCAGGTCTAATATTCCTAATAAGAACAGCTCTGGTTTAAATTCTATCCTTTGTTGCATAATTTCTTCCAGCCATCTCTTAATTTTACACCAGTATTTTTTTGCATTGGGGCACATCCACCACATATGGTAGTACGTTCCTAATTTATGGCCGCATTTCCAACATTTGGGAGATAAATTTGGAAACATTTTGGCCAATCTCGCTGGGGGCAAATGCCATCTATAAATGATATGTAATGTTTAAATCACATTTTACTTAAACACCATCCACATATTTTTTTTTAAAGTTGATTACCCCATTCCACCCTTACACTATCTTACCTTTAAATAATGCTGCAGAATTTAAACTTATTGAAAATTGGCAGCAGCACAGTGGATCTACTGCATGGCTGTCTGAAGGCACTGACTGTATTAATTCATTCAGGTATGATCAATCTGTAGTCCCCAGATGCTGTTCAAGTTGCTGGATATTGAAAATCAGCAATAAATGAAGAACGATAGGTTCCTCACTTGTAATCAAAAAGGACATTTTAATCACCATCTACAGTAACTGTAGATCATAGAATATGTGGGTTGGGAGAGACACTGAAGATCATCAGATCCAATCCCCTTCCGAGTGCAGGGATCCACTACTACAGCCTCTTTAACAAATGATAACGGGGGGTTATTATACCAATGTTTCCCAACCTTGACAATTTTGAAATGTCTGGATTTCAACTTCCAGAAATTCCCAGCTTTCCCTACCAGCAAAACAAACTACTCTATCACATGAGAGAGGTTGTTGCAAGCAGCTTTTTTTATCTGAAGATTTTTCCTTATGACCAACCAAAACTACTTTCTTGTAATTGAAACCCATTGTATCTCATTGCTGGAATAACTCCAAACAATTCTGCTTCATCTCTTACAAGACAGGCTTTCAGATATTTAGAGACAGCTATCATTTTCTCCCCACACTTTGTCTTCCCAGAATAAATATACCCAACACTTCCCACAAGTTAAATGGCATTGTGCCACAGACAACAAGATGATGTACTATTAAAAAAAGAAAGAAAGAAAACTTTCAGGTATTTTTTATTGTTATTTATTACTACAAATTCTATGCTGCTCCATTTCCTGGGACCCTGACTGGCTTACAATATTAATACCAGAAAATAAATTTAAATTTAAATTTAAATTTAAATTTAAATTTAAATTTAAATTTAAATTTAAATTTAAATTTAAATTTAAATTTAAATTTAAATTTAAATTTAAATAAATAAATAAATAAATAAATAAATAAATAAATAAATAACACACACACATACATACATACATACATACAGTTATAACTAATCAGTTCAATCCCCCTTCATTTGGGATGACATTTTATTCATCCCCAAATTAAGAATCATATTTTTACAGATTTCAGAAAGTAAAAAAGTAACAATTTCCTCCGCTCAGTCATGTCCGATTCTTTGGGGTGATGCTCCTCACCATTTCCTAGCTGAGGGAACCAATGTTGCCTTAAGATGTTTTTGTGCTGATGTGGTCAGTTTGATTGTAAGTCGAGGCACACAGAACATTATTACTTTCCTTCCAAAGTAGTACATATTTATCTTCTTGCATTTGCTTCCTTTTGAATTTCAGGAGCTGGGACATGGGACAAGTAATGGGAGCTCTCCCCGCTGTGCAGTGCTCAGGTCTCAAACTGCTGACCTTTCGGTCAACAGCGTAGCATCTTAACCGAATGGGGTGGCCTAAATACTGGGGACAAACCATTCCAAAAAGAGGGAGACCATACTGCAAAGGCTGGAGTTGAAGACCTCTGATAATGATATTTCCCCCCTGGGGAGAAGAGACCCTCAGCAAGTCCTTTCTTCCATATTTTACTCAGCAGGCAGAGACAACTTGAAATAGTCACGAAAATATCCAGATCTTGGGTAACACACAACCTTAAAAGTAACTTCTAGTAACTTCAATTGTATCTGGAAGCTAACTGACAGACCATGTAATCCCTGTAGTATTAGTGTTTCATGGATAAACCCAAGGGTGTCAAACTGAAGGCCTAGGGGCTGGATCTGACCCATGGGGTGTTTAGATCTGGCCCACGGGGTCGCCCTGGAAACAATGAAGTACCGGCCTACAAGCAACCTTCCTGAGCTCCATCTTCGCTGGCAGAGGGTTGCAGGAGGTCGTCACAGCTGAAAACGGAGCTCAGGAGCCTCTTTTTGCTGGCAGAACTATAGGCACCCCTGACACGAGTGATGTCAAGCTGGCCATGACCCTCCCAGCCCCAAGGTCAAATATAACCCTGATGCGGCCCTCAATGAAATCAAATTTGACACCCCTGGATAAGCCTAAACGTATCCATAACTAACCAGTTTGCTGAACATTGCAAAAGGTGAAGCTTCTGGATTATCTTCAAGTACATGAAGATAACTGCACCTCAGTGGAATCGGATTTCAATTCACATATGCATACACTCAAATAGGTACCCCTGCGCTTTAACCATTGTTCTTCACTAGCTTTTTCCTTTAGATTCAGAAAAGATATTCAAAAGTGTGATAGATCCCCAGTATGGAATTCTAAGGGTTTGATTTACTTAGACTTGTAAACCCTAAATCCATTGGTTAAAATGAATGGTGCAAGTGCAACTCCTACCTTTCTATCCTTCCTGACACTTGGATAGAGTGATGGAATCACCCTTTGGGTCATCCTAGAAGTTCATTGAGGAAACAGGTTTTTAGTTTTTGATTCCGGGTTTGTGCTTAAGATTTGATGGTTTTATAGTTTGTGGTTTTACTATTGACATGAACCAGTGGTGAAATTCAATTTCTTTTTACTACCGATTTTGTGGGGGTGGCTTGGTGGGCATGGTGTGGCTTGGTGGGCATGGCAGGGGAAGGATATTGCAAAATCTCCATTCCCACCCCACTCCAGGGGAAAGATACTGCAAAATCCCCGTTCCCTCCCCACTCTTGGGGAAAGGATATTGCAAAATCTCTATTCCCACCCCACTCTGGGACCAGCCAGAGGTGGTATTTGCCGGTTCTCCGAACTATTCAAAATTTCCGCTACCAGTTCTCCAGAACCTGTCAGAACCTGCTGGATTTCATCCCTGGCGTGAACCTCTCAAAGTTGTGTTTTAAGATGGACAATCATACAAATCTTTTAAATAAACACATTTTGTCATTCTCCTCTAGTAGCCATCATATGATCTTGGCTAGGCAATGAAATCTAATTGATTGGATTCTATCTCTGTGTCTGATCTGACTGCATGGCTGCTTGCCTATCCATCAATTCACTTTTTTCCCTTCTTAAGTGCTGCATGGCAGACTGATGAAAGTATCTGCATTTACTTGTTATAGGATGCATTGGAAAGTATATAAAGCAGGGGTGAAATCCAGCAGGTTCTGACAGGTTCTGGAGAACCAGTAGCGGAAACTTGGAGTAGTTCAGAGAACCGCTAGCGGACATTTTGAGTAGTTTGGAGAACCGTCAAACACCACCTCTGGCTGGTGGGGTGAGAATGGAGATTTTGTAGTATCCTTCTCCTGCCATGCCCACCAAGCCACGCCCACCAAGCCACACCACACCACACCCACAACCCACACTCACAGAACCGGTATTAAAAACTTTGAATTTCACCACTGATATAAAGGTCTTATATAAGGGTCTAGTGAAAGACTATTTCTATTTTCCACTGGCTCCACAGGCATGTAGCTCCCAAAATAACCAAATGCAGCTCCTGGTTTGAGAAGGTCACCCATCTTCCTAGGAATAGCCAAGAACCAGGCGTCAGTATTTTCTAAGAAGAGCCAAAACCAGGTGCCAGTATAGCAGAGAGTCTGGATACAACGGCATTTATTTTCTGCTTGCTTTGTTCACAGCTCTATTACAGATATTACCAGTTTTGTTGAGCAAGCTCATCCATGCTATTTTTCCCCCCATGGGACATATTCAACAGACATAACATTGTCAAGTGCTTTGTGCTTTGTTTTAGGACATAGAGAAGCCATTAATTTTTTCCTTTTTATTTTTTTTTTTGTGATAAAGAATCTAGGGACTTGCCAAAGTGACAAGATGCTGATGGTGTGTTTCACTCTAAGTGGCAATGGAGGAATTAAGTGCAGTAGAATTTGACAGCTTGGACTCATTGGTTTATGATGAGGAAGACATGTACAGCACTGCACCTGGAATAAGTGTCTGACTCAGTAAAGTTCCTAGAAAGGTCAAAACTTGACATGACGGGAGGACCGGTTCAGTATAAAAGAGCCTCAGAGTTTTATAATAAGTTAATTGAAGCCATTTTAAGAGCCCCCCTGTGACATTAATAAATAATTTGACAGCAGCTACATTATGTCCCTATAGATCAGATGTGTCTCAGGCATATGAAAGATATACCGTAGTAATTATCGTAACATTTAACATTATATAAAGCAATTATATAAATTGTTTGCAAACCTGGCCAATTAAAGTTACAGATTGAGTGAAATAATTGTTTACCCGTTTTATGTTTCTCTTGGAGGTTCTCACATTCTCTTTATAGAAGCACATATTTTTAATATTTAGAAAAGTTATAAAAAGGGCAATCCAAGACTGATGTATGGTGTTCTAACATCCTGTTTTATAGTTTCATAAAAGATAAAGATAGAACTCAGAGCTTCCTTGTTTTGCATTTTTTGGAACGATGGGGTTAAATAGTCACAATGAAGGACTTACAGTAATAGCAATAGCAATAGCAATATAATAATATAATATAATATATAATATAATATAATAGCAATAAAATAGGACTAGGGGAGACATGATAGCAGTATTCCAATATCTCAGGGGCTGCCACAAAGAAGAGGGAGTCAAGCTATTCTCCAAAGCACCTGAGGGTAGGACAAGAAGCAATGGGTGGAAACTAATCAAACAGAGAAGCAACTGAGAACTAAAGAGAAATTTCCTGAAAGCTAGAACAATTAATCAGTGGAACGACTTGCCTCCAGAAGTTGTGAATGCTCCAACACTGGAAGTTTTAAAGAAGATGTTGGATAACCATTTGTCTGAAGTGGTATAGAGTATCCTGCCTAAGCAGGGGATTGGACTAGAAGATCTCCAAGGTCCCTTCCAACTCTGTTACTCTATTCTATTCTATTCTATTCTATTCTATTCTATTCTATTCTATTCTATTCTATTCTATTCTATTCTATTCGCACTTAGACTTATATACTGCTTCACAGTGCTTTACAGCCCTCTCTAAGCAGTTTACAGAGTCAGGCTTTTGCCCCCAACACTTTAGGTCCTCATTTTACCCACCTCGGAAGGATGGAAGGCTGAGTCAACCTTGAGGTGGAATTTGAACTGCCAAATTGCAGGCAAACAGCAATCAGCAGAAGTAGCTTGCAGTACTGCACTCTAACCACCATCGCGGCTCGTAAGCTTTGCATATGTTTAAGAAAAGTGATTCACAATGTACTGCACAGAACCTCAAACTCCTGGAAATTGTCCATTTTCAGTTAGAACAGCTGTAAAAATGTGTCAGCCTTTTGAAGTACTAAATACAGGAAACCAAAATCACGAACAGCAACACTATCTTTATTGTAAGGCTACAGGACCAGAATCTTGCAAGTCTGAATGCACTGATCCTCTCCAATGCCCTTACTTATTATTTATTTATTTTGTCGCATTTCTATGCTGCCCAACTCCCAAGGGACTCTGGGCGGCTTTCCAAAGAACTGGGGACAATCCTTTCTGAGGTACTTTCTCCATCCGCATTCTTTCTGGAGGCTGAGATATCTCTTGTCAGACTATTGTCTAGGCTGCAGTTCTTTCTTCAGTGTCCCAAAGTTATTCTCAGATCCCATTACAGAAAGAACTCTTGATTTTCATACCTGGGCACCAGGGTTGGGTTCTACTTACCTTTACTACTGGTTTGCAGAGGGGCCGCGTGTGCTCGCCCGCTTTGCTCACATGCGCGTGCTTTTCTGCGCATGCACAGAAGCGTTTTGGTGACGTTGGGGTCGATGGGCAGAGCCTCCCGCTAGTTTTACTACCGGTTCTATAGAACCGGTGTGAACTGGGGGCAACCCACCACTGCTGGGCACCAAAATTTATTTGTTTGTTGGTTTGGGTTTTGGGCTGGTGTACGGTTTAATAAAATTAAACATTAAAATCAATAAGATTTAAAAAATTAAATTTATACAACAACATTGTCTCCTGCTTTTTCCTTATGACTCTTTTCAGAGAAGAAGGTGAAAAAATCTGATTGCGGAGAATGGCAGTGGAGTGTCTGTGTTCCTACAAGCGGAGATTGTGGCCTTGGGACCCGTGAGGGCACTCGGAGTGGAATTGATTGTAAGCAGACAATGAAGACCCAAAGATGTAAGATTCCCTGCAACTGGAAGAAGCAATTTGGAGGTAATACCCAAGGGATTTTGATTAATCATTATTAGAGACTAACCTATTATCATTTTTAAAAAACTTGCAATTTGGGGAAAAAAAGTTTCCCCTTTTAATAAGCAAATTTTTTTTAAAAAAATATTTAATATAAGCATTAAAACCCAACCAACCACCTATTTATTTAGATTATTTAAACCTGTCTTTTTCAATGTTGAAATATATTAGAACAGAATCTTCCAGAATTTCAGCCAACAGCCTGGAAAGACAGAAAGGCAGGAAGACAGGAAAACAGGAAGAAAGAAAGAGAAAGAGAGAGAAAGAGAGAAAAGCAGGAAGACAGAGAAACAGAAAGAGAGGAAGACAGAGAAACAGAAAGAGAGGAAGACAGAGAAACAGAAAGAGAGGAAGACAGGAGGAGAGAAAGAGAAAAAGAGAGAAAGAGAGAAAGACAAGAACACAGAGAGGCAAGAAAGAAAGAAAAGCAAGCAAGCAAGAAAAGCCGGGAAGAAAGAAATCAACAACCAAGCAAAAACAAAAGAAAGACTGAAAAACAGAAAGAAAGGCAGTCAGAAAGAAAGACATTTCCAGCAGGCAGATAGGTAGATAATTCGGTCTCACATTCATATTAAAAAACTTCTTATTCTGTTTAATGACTTTGTTAGTAGTTAATGACTTGATCCAAACATTTAGCATATGGTATATTTAATCAGGCAGGGAAATCTATTTGGCAAACTTTCATTCCTCTCTTCAAGTTACCAAGAAAGATGAATGAAAAGAAAGGAAAGGAAAGCTTATTTGGAGTATTTTATGGTGTGTTATAAAGGTAGTCTCTGACTTATGACCACAAATGAGCCCAAAATTTCTCTTGCTAAGCAAGACATTGTTAAGTGAATTTTGCCTTATTTTATGACCTTTCTTGCCACAGTTGTTAAGTGAACCACTGCAGTTGTTAAGTTATTAGCATGGTTGTTAGATAAATCTTTGCTTGTCAGAAGGTGATCACATGACACCCCCCCCCCCCCCGGGACATTGCAACCATCATAAATACATGTCAGTTCTCAAGCATCCAAATTTTGATCACATGACCATTGGGATGCTGCAACAGTCATAAGTGTGAAAAATGGTTATAACTCACTTTTTTCAGTGCCATAACTTTGGTCACTAAACAAATGTAAGTCAAGAACTACCTATAAAGGCATAGACACAAACTCACTTCTGAACCTCTAGCACTTGGTTATTACCCAAAATAGCTAATAACATGTTTATTAAGGCTGATATTAGAAAAATATCAGTTTTTGCAGTTTTCAATACAAGAAAGAAAAATTTGATCCAGAATTTATTGGCACCAGCTGAATAATATTGCTCAGCTCAATTCCTTGTCTCCTCCTCTTGCAGCCATCTGGGCTTAAAGAATTGCTGCTTTGTCTCTTCCAGCCCTAGAATTTTTATTTTTGTTCTTCATACCTTTCCATGTGGAAACATTCCTCAGCATATCTGGCAAGAGGAGGAAGTGTATTTTGTTCCTCAGGATGTATACTTGCTTTAATTATGCCACATGCCCGTCTCTGTAAGTTATGGGGCAGTTTGTATGAACGTCCTCCATACTCTGTTTCCCCCAAAATACAGTCTACCCTGAAAGTAAGTCCTAGCTTGATTTTTACATGTGCGCCCAATATAAGCCCTACCTCCAAAATAAGCCCTAATTAAGATGCCACCCATTCCAGAGTGCACGGGTAAAAATTAAGCTAGGGTGGGGATGGGGGATGGACCTGCCCCATTACTTACCTTTGGACAGTTGTAACCAGGCCTCGCACACCCCGACACCTGCCTTGCCGGTCCATTTCTTCTGCAGCCAGCAAGGCTGACTAAGGCTTTCCTGAAGGCACCTGCAGCTGATAACAAAGCTCCGGATCAATCTGGACCTCTGTTATTGGCTGCAGAGGCCTTCAGGAAAGCCGTGCCGGCCACAGAAGAAGAAGTCCCTGAAGGCCTCTGACAGTGAAAAGGAGGTCGGGGGTGACGCACGCAAGTGAGGTTAGTCAGTGGATGACTTCCCCTGAAAATAAGACCTGGTACTTTTTTTGGTGGCAAAGAAAAAAAAAAAAGGAAAAGAAAAAGAAAAAAAAGACAGGGTCTTATTTTCAGGGAAACACGGTAGTCTTGGTCCAAAGATCATGATATGACCTGTATTTTGTGCTGAAAATGGCTGAAAATGTGGGAATTGGAACTGTGATGCTACCCCATGTGCTTTTTGCCACAGACCCTTGGTTTACAGTGAAATAAATTGATAAAGGTAAACGGTAAAGGTTTCCCCTGTCCAGTTGTGTCTGACTCTAAAGGGTGGTGCTCATCTCCTCTTCTTAGCCCAGGGAGCCAGCATTGTCCAAAGACACTTCCATGGTCATGTGGCCAGTATACACTGAGGTGCACGGAACATTGTTAACTTCCTATCCAAGTGGGAACCTATTTATCTACCTATTTATCTACCTATTTATCTACTCGCATTTGCATGCTTTCAAATTGCTAGGTGGGCAGGAGCTGGGGCAGGTAACGGGTGTTACATGGCATTTGGGTCTTGAACCCGGGCTGTCAGCTTTGTTATAGTTTGTTGCAGGAAGCAAATCCAGAAAGCACGCACAGGTAACTGATTCAGCAGGATTCATTAATTTCTCTTTATATACATAATAACACATGAGACATATATACAATACCAAGAGTGGTTCTTCCAACGTGGTAGAGAGGACAAGCATACACAAGCAGAGAAGAGAAGAGTTTCCAGTTTCAGTTCAGCAGACAGACTAGTTTAGCCACGCCCAGGCTCCAAACTGTTTCAGTTTCCAAACAGCGCTCATTGGCTGACCCAGTTGCCATGTCTATTCATTGGCTGACCTTGTTGCCTATTCCAGTCTATGAATGTACTCTGGCAAGCTTTCCAGCTGACAAGTTCGGCATCTTTAACCCCTGATCCATTGTGCCCCCTAAAATAAATTAATACAAAGTATTATTCTAAATGAAGAGTAGAAACAAGCGTGCTTGTAGTTGAAGTTATACACCAGATGAAATATCTCCCTAAAGAAGACCTCCAGAGAAGGTACCAAAGTAATGTCCCAAGTCAAGGAGTTCCACTGTTTAATATGGCCACTGCATTTTTTTCACTTCGGAGCTCCAATCCCTGCCTTTTCTAAATGACTAAATAACTCTTAAGAGTTGATAGAGGTGAGAAAACATGATTAAAATCTTGGTCTGGGGAAATTCTGAATCCTGAATAGAATAGAGCTGGAAGGGACCTTGGAGGTCTTCTAATCCAGCCCCCTGCTCAAGCAGGAGAACCTATACCATCACAGACAAGTGATTGCCCAATCTATTCTTATAAACCTCCAGTGTTCGAGCGCCCACAATTTCTGGAGGCAAGCTGTTCCACTGGTTAATTGTCCTTTCAGTTAGGAAGTTTCTTCTTAATTCCAGGTTGTTTTTCTCTTTGATTAGTTTCCAACCATTATTTCTTGTCCTGCCCTCTGGACAATTATCTGAAATTATTTCAGATTAGGGAAAATTTTTCACTGTACTTGTTAGAGTGGCTTAAGTTACAGCTACCTATCATAAGGGATCCTGAGGAAGATGGTCTCTTGTTCTGTAATGAATGGATAAATTATGTCATCAGTGCATTGTTAACTCATAGGGGCTTTGTCTGAAGTGGTGTAGGGCAGGGGTCTCCAACCTTGGCAACTTTAAGACTTGTGGACTTCAACTTCCAGAATTCCTCAGCCAGCTGGCTGAGGAATTCTGGGAGTTGAAGTCCACAAGTCTTAAAGTTGCCAAGGTTGGAGACCCCTGGTGTAGGGTTTCCTGCCTAAGCAGGGGGTGGACTAGAAGACCTCCAAGGTCCCTTCCAACTCTGTTATTCTATTTCTCCGGACCACATAAATAGAATTTATCCAGGATGATTCATTTTCAGACTGGCCTTTCACATATTCCAGTGGTGCATTCATTTCCTCCATACGTGGATTCATCCACCTTGCTACTGGTCAACCTCTTCTTCATTCTTATCCAGGCTTACATTTTTTCCCCTTACAATCTGAATAACAGCTGATCATCCATACATGAAAGATAAATTTACCCAGCTCCTCAGCATTCTATGGACTGCACAGGGATCAGGCTGAATTCGAACCCAAGGGATTTTTCACATGTCTTGTATTGCAATGACAACAGAAGAACCTTTTGGCAACAGAGGGTTTGTAGAGCACCCTAACATCAAAAGTCTCAATGAAATTCAAAGGTAGGAAGATCATAGTGTCAAAGTGATAATAGATTCCATGTATTTTTAATACACGGAGGACAACTTGCACACTGATTTGCAGCCAAAGTCTTATTCTTATTATTCTATCAACTGCAATGGGGAACCTTAGCTATGGTTCTGTTGTAGAATATGTCCTTTCCACCTTCTTGTTCACCATTCTTGGGGCTTTCCCTTTTGATCTTTCCTCCCATTCATCTACCCTTAGCACAAACATGCCATAACAGCATTTTCTTCGGCCTCATTCTCAAGGCACACTGCACATTTTCAACTCAAGAATGAGTCAGATTGAAGTTGTCTTCAGATATATCAATGTTAAAGTAGGAATTTCCCCATTATTTGAACACCATCCAAGGTCAGCCTCAAGGCATGCAACATATGTTAGATTTTTTTTTTATCCATGACCTTGCAGGGAAGACAAATGACTAGTGAAAGAATGGCAGGATAAAGTTAGGAAATGGAAACAGCAGGTTTCTAGATAATAAAGGTCTCTATTGATGCAGGAATGAGTGAATACCACTTCAATTCAGATATGGGGAGCTGTTGAGCTCTCTTGCTTACCCTGCTAATTGCAGAATTTCATGGTAGCCTAATCTATAGGGAAGACTTCAACTTCCTCAGATCTTTCATCACCAATCTCAAGGTAATAGTGATGGGACAGAGAAACTTTGCCACCACAATAATACTAGAGAGCTCCAATTACAGCACAATAAAAAGTTCTACTCTACTCTATAGAAATGTTCAAGATGGGTGGTGGGTTTTTAGCTTCCCACCTTGTTTTCTTGACCCTACTCCCTTCAATTCTTTGTATTTAAAGTTCTGTCATAGTGAATCCACTTCATCATCTAATGAAAGGATATGTTCCACAAAAGTTACCTAATCTTTAGAAGGCGCCACCAATGTCCAAAACTTTGTGGAGAAGAAGGAGTTGAATAATACATGTGGCAGGGGCATTTGGTTGGGTGGGATGGGGTTAATTCTATGAGGACGAATTAAACTTTAGAATTCCCCTTTTAATTTGGTTTCCTGGAAGATTTCTTGACTGGTATCAGACTTTATCAGTGTTCTGACCCAGGCTTCCTGAGCCAGTAAAAAGCACACAATTAGTCCCCAAAACCCTCTTTTTATTTCAATAGCTGTGAATTCTGTTCATTCACAGCCCATAATGAGTCACAAATAGTTTGTAAAGAGTCTGATAGAAGTCTGCCACAGTCCTTTGGGATAAGGCCGATAAGCTTTATCTCCTTTGACATGCTGCCAAAGACCTAATTGGCAATTAGCTTTGCAAGGCCACACAGAGCACAGAGTCCAAATGGAGCTTCAGAATTTAAACCGACCAGAACGAACAAAGTTGCTTCCTACAAAGGCTTATGTGCCTTTGCTCCTCCTTTATGTCTTATGGGAGGGGCCAATCATCTCCTAGCCCTACTCCCAAATCGTCCCTTTTGTCTTAACTGTTCTTGCCTTCTGGCAGCTCTGCGCATGTGCGCACTGGGAACAGGCTCCCCCTGTTCTTCTGCCTTGCTGATGTCAGACTCTGGCAGTTCTGGAGTCAGCACATAACTCCCAGATGGCCCTGGCGCTATCTTTGCCTCCAATGCAGAGCCCTCATCCGAGCCTTCCCCAGACTCCAGGACTGGCCCATGTTCCTCCCCAACCTTCTCAATGTCTGACTCTGCTGCCAGCTCCACGGGCCACTAGCGGACCACAACAATCAGTTGAAGTGAATAAATGTAAGATGAACTCTTTCCAAACTCTTTAGCAGAGTGATAAAAGTTAATAGATGTATACCTGGATTTGATCCTTTCTACAATCTTCATCAACAGTGTATCTGTGGTGGTGATGGGGATTGTCAAAAATCTCAAGATGGTGGCCAGAACTTTGCAGCTGAAAACTTTCTCCATAAATACACAAAGAAGAGCGGGGCTTTCATCCCATGGTTGTGGCTGTTATCTTTTTTTGACAACCCAACCCTACCACTGATCTTTATTTTATTTAGTTGTGTGTTTAAATCACTCTCTCCCAGTGGTGCGTTTCAAACATTTTTACTACCGGTTCTGTGGGTGTGGCTTGGTGGGCATGGCAGGGGAAGGATACTGTAAAATCTCCATTCCCACCCCACTGCAGGGGAAGGATACTATAAAATCTCCATTCCCATCCCACTCCAGGGGAAGGACACTATAAAATCTCCATTTCCACCCCATTCCAAGGGAAGGTTACTGCAAAATCTCCATTTCCTCCCAATCAGCTGGGACTCAGGAAGCAGAGAATAGATGGGGGCAGGGCCAGTCAGAATTTTTGCTACCGGTTCTCCGAACTACTCAAAATTTCTGCTACCGGTTCTCCAGAACTGGTCAGAACCTGCTGAAACCCACCTGTGCTCTCTTCCTCCCTCCCTCCCTCCCTCTCTCTCTCATAGTTTATTATTCACTTCTTTTGCTTGGATTCTTCTAGTTCTCACTATTTCTTTTCCCTTTGGCTTTGTTTTCCTTTATCCTGCCTTTTTGCTCTTTACAATTGAAAACAAAGATGAGCTTTTCAATTTTACTTTGTTACTGTATCATCATTTTTGTTTTTACTACTATTTATTTTATACATATTGGACTATTTTATCTGGATTCTATAATGGGTCTAAGGTCCATTTTGACAGAATACAGAATAACAGAATTGGAAAGGATCTTGGAGGTCTTCTAGTCCACCTCTTTGCTTAAGCAGAATATTCTATACTATTTGGGATAAGTGGCTGTCCAAATTCTTCCGAAAAACCTCCAGTGATGGAGCACCCATAGCTTCTGGAGGCAAGCTGTTCCACTGATTAATTGTTCTCACTGTCAGGAAATTTCTCCTTAGTTCTAAGTTGCTTCTCTCCCTGATAATCTTCCATCTGTAATTTCATGTCATGTGTTTTGGACAATTGGTTGACCCCCTCCTCTCTGTGGCAAACCCTCAAATATTGGAAGACTGCTGTTATGTCAACCCTAATCCATCTCTTTGTTAGATAGAATTACTCAGTTCCCATAACCATTCATCATATGCTTTAGCCTCCAGTCCCCTTTATTGTCCTTCTCTGCTCTGAGCAACTTTTTTGTATTGTGGTGACCAAAAACTGGATTCAGACTTAGACTTAGACGACTTAGAATAACTTTGTTGTCACTTTAAACGTACACTAATTGGCATACATTAAAATACATTAAAATGAAATTTTGTTGCATACAACTCTCAAAGGGTCACCACCTCCAATATACACTACCTAAACATGACAAAAAAGAGGGCCACGATGGCTCAGTGGCTAAGATACTGAGCTTGTCGATCATAAGGTTGGCAGTTCAGTGGTTCGAATCCCTAGTGTCAAGTAACGGGGTAAGCTCCCATTACTTGTCCCAGCTTCTGCTAAACCTAGTAGTTCGAAAGCACATAAAAATGCAGGTAGAAAAATAGGGACCACCTTTGTTGGGAAGGTAACAGCGTTTCGTGCGCTTTTGGCATTTAGTCATGCTGGCCACATGACCACGGAGACATCTTCAGACAGCGCTGGCTCTTCAGCTTTGAAACAGAGATGAGCACCGCCCCCTAGATTCGGGAACGACTAGCACATATGTGCGAGGGGAACCTTTACCTTTACCTTTAAACATGACAAAAACAAACAAACAAACAAACAAACATATACCCACATACCCACATATATTATATGACACAGTGAAACAACACAGCCTAGTTCGGATGTAAACATGTACATGGCAAGAAAAATAAATCTTGCGAGTTTACCAGAAGGATGGCATAGGGAACAAAGCTGTTACAGAATCTGGTAGTCCACTTCAAAGTACCAGTGCAATATAAAGTGGTACTACCACTTTGTAATAAAGTTAGATAGGAGAATTTTGAGGTAATTCTAGGATGATTAGCGGAATACAATAAGATTAACAGAACTTCACGGCAAAGGTATTTGTACATCATTCTCACATTATTTTCTCCTCCCCTCCTTTCAAAAGGCATTTGCTCTATAGTAAATTTTTCTTGCGATTCTGTTACCAGGCATTCAGAGAGCTGTGATTGTGACATCAGTATGCAATTCGCATCCTGGGATTGTGAGCACTCCATTTCCATCTTGTTTATACCTCTGTTTCTAATGAGCTGGAGCCAATACCTTTCGGGAGTGTGTTTGAAATCCTGCTTAATTCATTTGTACAAATTCAATTTTCGAGCCCATGATGCAGTGACAGTGGAAGTGGTTTTATGGCCCCTGCCATGAAAATCTGCCTTATTGCCTGCATTATTCTGAATAAAAGCTGGATGAAATATCTTTGTTATTATACAGAGCCTTGCTTTTATCAGCTGCTGATAATAAAAAAAAGTAACACGGCCATTTATTTTTCACAGCGGAATGTAAATATCAGTTCCAGGCATGGGGAGAGTGTGATCTAAACACCGCTCTGAAGACTCGAACTGGAAATCTAAAACGAGCTTTGCACAATGCAGAATGCCAGAAGACGGTCACCATTTCAAAACCTTGTGGGAAGCTTATCAAACCCAAACCTCAAGGTAATATCTTTTTTTTTAAAAAAAGAAACAATTGGATTAAAGGCTTTCCCATCAATGCTCCTAAATATAATCCTTTAAAATTTGTGTTTGCCAAGGAAATAGAGTTCCGGTATCCAAGATTTCTATTCAAAGGATAAAATTATGGAGGAAAACCCTCACAGAAACTGTTGACAAAGCAGACAGTTCTGGTCTAAATGGATCCGTGGTTTCATCCAGGTATCATGCTTTCATGGAGAAGTATTTGGATGGTCCAATAAATAAAGGAATTTAGAACGTGTCAATCTGTGTGTGTGTGTGAGAGAGAGAGAGAGAGTGAGATATATATCTATCTATATATCTCTATCTATCTATCTATCTATCTATCTATCTATCTATCTATCTATCTATATCTATATCTATCTATCTATCTATCTATCTATCTATCTATCTATCTATCTATCTATCTATCTATCATCTATCTATCTATCTATCTATCTATCTCACTCTCTCTCTCTCTCACACACACACAGATGTGTGTGTGTGTGTGTGTGTGTGTGTATGTGTGTATGTATGTATTTTTCTTCAACCGGGTATTTTCCTACGTAAACCAAGTTTGCAGCCATAGCTCAGTGAAATCACATCCACTATCCTAGGCTTCTTCAGACAGCAAGCAAGCATTTTGCTGCCTATTGGGAGACTAATATAGATCTATTTCGGACTGATCATCAGTTAGCCACACCCTTACCATATATTCCCTCTCTGTAGAGGCTAAGTATTTGCTTCCCGGTTGAAGAAAAATACAGTTTCTGTGCATATTCTTTTATGTGCATATTCTTCCCAGCCAGGTTTTACCTACGTAAACTTAGTTGTTCTACAGCCCTAGGTTCTGTGAAATCTCATTCACAAGTTTCTGGGCCTTTTTTCTGCTGACAAACTGCAACTCTGTGTTGCTCTCTGGGAGACTCAGATAGCTATTTCTGCCTCTTAAGGCGTCTTCAATGTATCTTTTTTCCTTTTTCGTAGGCTTTTATGTATATAAAATGTGCATATGAGAAGTGGGTGTGAAATGAGATTTCACAGAACCTAGGGCTGTAGAACAACTAAGTTTACGTAGGTAAAACCTGGCTAGAAAGAATATGCACATAAAAGCCTACGAAAAAGGAAAAAAGATACATTGTACCTTTACAGGGAGGATATCTGAGAAGTGGGTGTGGCTCACCGAAGATGCCTTAAAAGGCCCAGAAACTTTATAGGTCTTTGGTTATTCGGGTCTTCTCCCATGTAAAATTGGAACTGTCTTGGCGACGTTTCGACGAAGTCTCATTCATCATCTTCAGGCTGGTGTTCTCGGCTTTGTGCTTCCAGGAGCAATGTGAGATCGCAGCTGTCTCTTCCTTTTAACTGCTAGTGGGGGTGTGAGCTGATTGGGTGGGAACTTGGCTGTGTTCTGATTGGGTGGAGGTGTGTTCTGATTGGTTAGGGGCTTGGCTGTGCTCTGATTGGATGGGGGGTGGTTGTGCTCTGATTGGCTGGGGGTGTGTTCTGACCAAGGACCAGAAGCCAGACCGCAGCTGCATCATTAGCCACTTTAAACCCCTCCAATCCATACATGAAGCAGATTGACACCCACCATAAAGAGCTCGCACGGCCACAAACACGAAGCCAAACAACAACAATGCAGCTCACCAGCTCAAATCCCCCTGCAACTCAGACTAAGCTGAGCACAACCAAGCCCCCACCCAAACAGAACACACCATATCGTCACCGCTACCGGCTCGGCTGAACCGGACCGAACCGGGAGGAACCCACCACTGCTCTGGAGGCCGGCCTTCCTGAACTTCCAGTAGATCTGCTTTTTGCCCTCCCTAAGCCTCTGCATGCACCCTGCACTTACCTGCATCCAAAACGGGGCATGGGCGGGGCGGGGCGGGTGGGGCCAGCCAGGAGTGGGATTTGGGGGTTCTCCAAACTACATAGAATCTTAGCGAGAGGTTCTCCCGAACCCCTGCAAACCCCCAGCAGGCTACCCCTGTGGCTAGTGTGACTGGGAATTGTAATACAGCAACAGGTAGAGAACTTCAGGTTCCCTATCCCCATACACTTTGTGTTTGGCAATAAGAGGAAAAATAGCAGTAGCAATAGCACTTAGACTTATATACCACCTCACGGTGCTTTTACAGCCCTCTCTAAGAGGTTTACAGAGTCAGCCTCTTGCCCCCAGCAATCTGGGTCCTCATTTTACCCACCTCAGAAGGATGGAAGGCTGAGTCAACCTTCAGCCTGGTGAGATTTGAACTGCCAAATTACAGGCAGATGAAAATGATGGTCCATCAAGAGTGCCAATTTCCGTTGGAAGGAATAAGCTGTCTTTTAATTCTTAGTACCGAGAGAGTTTTCTGTTTTAACATAGGTGTACCTCTGCCGACAGAAGAAAAACAGGCCTTTCTCCCTTAATTAATTGAGAAGTGTAATGAGCTCTGCTGCTGCAACAGCAGGTGGTGTGTACAGTGTGAATAGTGGGAGTGGAGGTGGAGAGATGTGCTACTGTGTCTAAGACAAGGTATTGTGCGTCCTTCACGAAAGGTGCGCGGCTTGGTTGCTTATTTGCTGGCTCACTATTGCTGCTGTTACCTAACATGCTATACAGAGCTTAGTCAAATACCAGAGGCTTCATTTGGTTTACTCAGCTGGTTACTGAGATGAAGATTAGATGGAAACTGGAGATGGCAAGAGCTTTCCTCCTTGGTAACTGCTCAATTTTTCAACCTTCAGGGAAGACATTCTATACGCAATGGTGCAGATAAGTAATAATTTGAACTTTAGATTTAATGTTGCTACATCTCATTCCTCTTTAGATGCCAAATGTCTTGTGTTTTACATTTTTTTCCCCAAAATTGGTGAGCTGGTCCTGCTGCATTCTCCCTTATTCTTTTCATTTTGTTAAAGAAAGCCTGGATCTCGCTCTGCAGAACTCCCCTCGTGGCCATGGTCCATAAGATTTTTTTTCTCCTGCTAAGATTCCCTTAAGTTGCAAATGTCTCTAGAAGGAAGAAATTGCCATTGTCCCATCTAAACTGAGAATAAAGTACATGTTAAGCCCTTCAGCTGCAAATATCAGCTTGCCTCTGAAAAGTTCTAGACAAACTTTTTTTTTTTTTGATGTTTTGGAAACTGCTCGTGTCTGAGTGGGAAGGAGAAAAGAGAGGCCTTGTACTCAGTTTAGCCGTGTATGGGCCTAAAGTTTTTTCTAGTCTGGATAGATTTTTTGTTGTTGTTTTGACTATAATTGCTTCTTAATAGTGCTCCCACACTCTTTATGTTTCCCACAATTCCAAACTATTGGCCTGTGTCTTGGATTCTATCAAGATATACCTTAGTTAGCAAACACCATCTAGAACATAAGTCTAGAAAGATCCTTTGGATTTAGAGCACTTTGCAGGACGGGCTGCCTGGTTTTAAAGTCTCCAAAGTGTATTTCTATTAAGACATTTCAAATATTCCACTTGGTCAGTGGTGGGATGCTGCCGGTTTAACAACTGGTTCAGTGATTGCGTGCGCGTGCCTAACACGTGCTACGCACGCATGTACAGTTTTACAAATACTAACCTTCTGTGTTACCACTTGGGAGTAACAGCTGAGGCGCGGCAATCCACTCTACCGCGCCAATCAGCTGAGAAGATAAAGGTAAGTAAAGTGCAGGGGCAGGTGGGCAGGCCAACCTGATCGTTGAAGCGAACTGGTTCGCTCCCAGATGATTGTTGGAGCTACTGGTTCGCCCGAACTGGTCTGAACCAATAGAATTCCACCTTTCCACTTGGTTGGGGTAATGCATGTTTGGAGGAGAAGGACATCAAGTCCTATTCCTGTTTCCTTTTTTGTGATTCTTGACACTCGGGGAAGGTGCTCACACCTTTATATATTGTTAAGGAATGTGTCCCTGAGAATGGATAATGATCACTAACAGGTGATCTCTTCTAAGGACAACCATTTGAATTTTCAGTTACTTATTCAATACCTCCTTTCTGGAGCAGAGTGGAGAAAGGTGAAATCTACCGGTTCCTTCCCATGAACTGTATATCTTTAATTCATTCATGGGGAGAATATTTGAGTTGGTATAGAATCTCTCATAAGATATACATCCTAATTTATTTGTTCTTCTTTGTTTCACTTTTATATCACTTCCTCTGACCAAGAAAATGAGTGTGAATATAAGTCACATTTAATATTACATATAGCTCCCCCCCGTGAACTCAATAGATACTTTAATACCTATAGTGTACTTTAAATTTTACATTGAAATTATGTTAACGTGAACGAAAATAAAGAATATTTAAGAGACTTTGTACATTTTATGGATGTCAAGACAAGATTGAATTTCTCAGGTGATTTTCCAACCAGGCAGTGAGAAGGCTTTCTCTTGGTTAGTTTTGACATAATTGTTGTGTCATGTACCTCTAGATGAAGTTCTGATAGCGCATCTTTTGTGATTGATACTCCCAGTTTCTTTCCTTGGCTGCAGTTTCATAAAAGTGACAAGTGGTACGTTCCACCTGACTTTCTGGTCTTAAAAATTAATTTGCTTGCTTTTCTGTTTTTCCTGTAGAATATTATTAGACAATTGTATAAGGCAGGCATCTCTGCTAACTTCCTGGATCAAATTCGACCACTAGGTGTCCCTCTTGACAGTTACTTTCCCCCATACCCTTGGGTATTAAGGATGTCAATGTATTATTGAGGTCTGTCACCAGGGGTTGCTGTTTGCTATCAAGTCTTTCTATAAGTCTAACAGCAAAACTCCAAATGTAAAACAGTCCACATTTACACAGGGACGTACTTCAAGCATTTCTCTTGTAGACATTTGCTCCAAAATTTGACATGTAAACCGTCACAGTGCAATATATCGATCGTATGCCGAGTCAGCTAATAGGCATTCACTTTCATCCATGACGACAGTGGCCACATTCTAAAATGAAGAAGGTTTCTGTTCCTTTTGTGAGCCTCAGCTTATTTAATGTCCTTAAAGGGAGGAAGGTTTATGTAGATGGGTGTGTTTGTGTAGATGTCTGGGAAAGTGAGTCTGGGAAAGGAGAGATAAAATTTTTCTGGAGTAGTTCAACAGGTGCAATAGCAATAGCAATAGTACTTAGACTTATATAGTGCTTCACACTGCTTTACAGCCTTCTCTGAGCAGTTTGCAAAGTCAGCATATTGTCCCCAACAATCTGGGTCCTCATTTTATTCCTCTTGGAAGGATGGAAGGCTGAGTCAACCTGGAGCCAGTGAGAATTGAACTGCCGAACTGCAGCCAGCTGTCAGCAGGAGTAGCCTGCAGTACTGCATTCTAACCACTGCACCACCACAGCTCATTAATACAATTAGTTCTTCTGAAATATAAGCTCTTGCTGGATCAGGCTAAAGGCTCAAATAGTCCAGGATTTTGTTTACAACCAGATACCAATAGAAAGTCCATGAAAAGAATGTAAATGCAGTAACTCCCTGCTCCATATATGAATCAATAAGCATTCTGTCTCTCTCTCTCTCCCCTTTCCAATTTCATTAAAGGAAACAGTAGAAATGTAGATGGCAGTGGTGGCGAACCTTTGGCATGTGTGCCAGAGGTGGCATGCAGAGCCCTCTCTGTGGGCACATGAGCCGTCGCCACAACTTAGCTCTGGCGCACATGTGCGCATGCCTCCCGCCGGCCAGCTGGTCTTTGGGTCTCTGCCACACATGCGCGGGGCTGCACATGTATGTGCATGGGGGCGCATGATGGGGGGCCATGCATGCATGCATGGGGGGCTGCGCGCACATTGCATTTTGGGGGTGCATGCGCTTTGGGCACTCAGTCCAGAAAAGGTTAGCCATCACTGATACATGGTCTTGTTGATGCTATCTATTCCATCATAGTCATTATCTTTGTTATTTTGGGAAGAAGGAGAATTGTGTCAGGACAATTTGGGGTTACCCAATTCACTGCACAAGAAGAGAACCCGGCCAAAGGTTGCCTCCCCACCATGTGAAAAATTGCAAAGTGGCATGACAAGGCTTTCTTGTTCCATCCTTCTTCTCTTTCCATGTTGAATAGCCAATATCATGACTTTCCATGAGCCAGTATCACGGCTTTCCATGATATTGACTCCAAAGATGGCTTTAGCTCAAGAAGCAAAGTGGTTTTTGAAAGGAAGAAAGCCTTTCCATCTTACAGTATTTGTCTCTTGTTGCATCTATAGTAGTAGCTCAGATTTTCCCTGGAATCCCTTAATGTGCAGCAAAGTCTTTCAGAGGTTATAGGACACAGCAGAGAATACAGGCAGGAAACATGGTGGACACCCATTCATTGCATGTGTTTAAGTGAAGATTAAATAGCTATCAGAATTTAGTTTGAATTCCAGTTCTAAATGAGCATGGAATCCTTGACCAATCCTTATAAATCTGTTTTCTGAGCCTTGGCTACAGAAATTGAATTTTATTTGTGTAAACAGCTCAAACACCAGTATTTCAGCCATTTAAATTGATCAAACTATGATGACATATCATATTGACACTAAGTAAATGGAAGTAGCTTTTCTTTTTAAAAATCTGCATAAACATGTTTAAGATAGATAGATAGATAGATAGATAGATAGATAGATAGATAGAAAGATAGATAGTCTTTTCAGTATTCTTTTAAAAGTCCTGCAATATAAATTGAGTTTAAACAATGTAAAATGATTGAACTAAAATGCTGAAATGCTTAAAACCTATGCTTGTTTAAAGCTCTTTCATATGAATTCTATCATAAAATGCTGGATTTTCTTCCCTTTGATTTTGTGCTCTCAGTTTCAGCTGCTTCTGTGATTATTGTACTGCTTAATCTATAATGTGGTTCATTAGATGGATGCATGAAAAGGTTAATCTTTAGCATTACTAGAGGCAAAGAAATAAGCTGCTGCTTCAAATAATTTGGTAGGGAAATGAAGGATTTTTCTGATACTGGCAAGGGTTGCAAACAAATCAGACTTAACTAAAATGGGATTTCTGCATTCCAAACCAACCAATGACCTAAGTCATTGTTGATGAGCCATATGTTTATATTATGGCTCATAGTTATTGTTTATCTGCAATAGTACCGTGTTTCTCCGAAAATAAGAGCCCGTCTTACATTTTTTTGAACCCTGAAATAAGGGCTTGGCCTTATTGCCATGCGCTCAAAAACCCGATTGGGCTTATTATCAGGGGATGTCTTATTTTGGGGAAAACAGGGTAACGTGATCTGAACTGTTGTCTTTTGTTAACCTAGGTTTAGAGTTTCATGTGTTATATCAGGGCTGTTAAACTTGATATCATTGAAGGCTGCATCAGGGTTGTGTTTTACCTCAGAGGGAAGAGTGGGTGTGGCTGGAGTGTTTATGTTTTATGTTTTTATGTTTTATTTGATTTGTATACCGCCCTACTCCCGAAGGACTCAGGGCGGTGAACAGCCAAACAATAAAATAACATAGATACAAAAAATTTAAAAAACCAGATAAAATCAAATTAAATCATTTTGGCCCAGACAAATTAAAACACCCCAATAATTTAAAAACAGATTAAAATTTACATATTTAAAAAGGGAAGAGATTAGGCCAAGCCCGCCTGATGGAATAAAAAGGTCTTCACAGCGCGGCGGAAGGTGCGCAGATCTGGGATCCTCCGTATCTCTGGGGGGAGCTCATTCCAGATGGTAGGTGCCCCCACAGAGAAGGCTCTCCCCCTAGGGGTCGCCAGCCGACATTGTTTGGCTGACGGCACCCGGAGGAGTCCCTCTCTATGAGAGCGTACTGGCTGGTGGGAGGCTATTGGTGGTAGTAGGCGGTCCCGTAGGTAACCAGGTCCTAAGCCATGGAGCGCTTTAAAGGTGGTAACCAAAACCTTGAAGCGCACCCGGAAGACCACCGGGAGCCAGTGCAGCTCGCGCAGGAGAGGTGTCACATGGGCGCGCCATGTCGCTCCCATTACCACCCGTGCGGCCGCACTCTGCGCCAGTTGGAGCCTCCGGGTGCTCCTCAAGGGGAGCCCCATGTAGAGAGCATTACAATAGTCCAGGCGGGAGGTGACGAGGGCATGAGTGACCGTGCGTAACGAGTCCCGATCCAGAAAGGGACGCAACTGGCTAATCAGGCGAACCTGATGAAAAATCCTCCCGGTCACGGCCGTCAAGTGCTCTTCTAAAGACAGCCGTGAATCCAGGAGGACGCCCAAGTTGCGAGCCTTCTCCGTGGGGGCCAATGATTCACCCCCAATAGTCAGTGATGGCATCAACTGACTATATCGGGACGTTGGAAACCACAGCCACTCGGTCTTGGATGGGTTGAGCCTGAGCCTGTTCCTCCCCATCCAGATCCGTACGGCCTCCAGGCACCGGGACATCACTTCAAGGGCATCGTTGGGGTGATCCGGGGTGGAGATGTACAGCTGGGTGTCGTCAGCGTACTGATGGTACTCCACCCCGAAACCACGGATGATCTCGCCCAGCGGCTTCACATAAATGTTGAACAGGAGAGGCGAGCGGACCGACCCTTGCGGCACCCCACATATGAGGGGCCTCGGGGTTGACCTCTGTCCCCCTGTCAACACAGACTGCGACCGGTCAGAGAGAAAGGAGGAGAACCACCGCAACACAGTGCCTCCCACCCCTAACTCTTCCAACCGGTGCAGCATGATACCATGGTCGATGGTATCAAAAGCCGCTGAGAGATCTAACAGGACCAGGACAGAGGAGCACCCCCTGTCCCGAGCCCTCCAGAGATCATCAACCAACGCGACCAATGCCGTTTCCGTGCTGTACCCAGGCCTGAAGCCCGACTGGAACGGATCCAGATATGCTGTTTCATCCAGGTGCTGGGGGAGCTGTTGCGCAGCCACACTCTCAACAACCTTCGCCACAAAACGAAGGTTGGAGACCGGACGATAATTTACCAACATTGCCGGGTCCAGGGAAGGCTTCTTGAGGAGAGGCCTCACCACCGCCTCTTTCAAGGTGGCAGGAAAGACACCCTCACCCAACGAAGCATTTATAATCCCCTGGAACCAGCCTCGTGTCACCTCCCGAGAAGCCAGCACTAACCAGGAGGGACACGGGTCCAATAAACAAGTGGTCGCGTTCATTAGGTAATTCCTAATATGAGATCTTATCAGTGTCCGGTCAAGTGGGTGTGGCCACGGTGGGCATGGCCAGCTCAATGTCCTGCGGCCCTCTGCCAGCCAAAACAGAGCCAGGGAGAGCCGCACGCCAAAAATGGAGCCCGGGAGGGCCGCGCGCAGCCCTCAAGAGCTCCGTTTTCGCTGGCAGAGGCACTGTGGCCTGATCCTTCACTGTTTCCAGGTTGGCCCTATGGGCCAGATTTAAGCACCCTGCGAGCTGGATCCGGCCCATAGGCCTTGTGTTTGACACCCCTGAGTTATATGAACATACTCACTCTACTGTATGGGAAATGCTTCCTTCACTCCCCTTTTTCTACCTTACTCCATCCTTCCAGATATCCTAGAATGTACTTTTCTCCCTCTCCCTATATAGGGCCAATGATTTTTGCCTGGGTATGATAGGAATTTGGTTTTCTAAACAAATGTGATAGGAGTTGTAGTTCAACACAGCTGGAAAATCCTAGTTTGAAAACAGGTGTTTTCATACATACTTACAGTTAATGCTTAACAATGGCTCCTTTCCTAAGGGTAGGAAATGGGAGCTAAAGGAATGTGTTACTTTGCCAATTCTTATCTGAGCTGACCTGATCTGTAAAATACATCTATCAGGAATTAGTTATCATTATATTTATACTTTCCAAAGAGTGGTGTAGTGGCCTGGAGATGGAGCTCTTGCTTCAAAATCAGGAGGCTGTGAGTTCAATCCTAGGTAGAGGCAGATATTTCTCTCTTTTTTACTTTTAAAAGCATTTTTTCGGCCGAAGAGGTTGTAGAAAAAATGCTTTTAAAAATTAAAAAAAAAGCACCTCTGATGATCGCACGGCTCAGCTGGGCGGGGGGGGGGGGGGCAGGGATTTTTGCTACCGGTTCTCCGAACCACCCGCCACCATTGCTACCGGATCAGGCAATCTGGTCTGAACCGGGAGCATTTCACCCCTGCTTTTGTCTTCAAATAAGTCTTCCCTTTTAATTTTCTCAAATGAAATGTTTCTATCTAATCTGTTGTGCAATTTAAACAAGGATTCTTTTGCTCCTTGAAACTGGTAGGGTTTTTTTTTTTTTCCAAAGTATTGTGAAGATGCTAGGATGGTTATCAAATAAAGGAATAAAGAAAAGGAAATATAACAATATAAAAACAAATGTTTCTCAGAATCAACCATCGGAAGATTTATAAGCTATTGTTATTTGTAAAGAATAAAGGAAGCAAGCAAAAGAATTGCGGTATGAGTGACCTGTAGTTTGATCACCAGTAATGATGTTTTGAATCCTTTCAGGTATTTTAGAGACAAAAAAAAATCTTATTTTTGAATTGGTTCCACTGTGAATCATATCTGAGCATAACCATGATAGAAGTCCCATCACAGATATTAGTCATCAGATGCA
Source organism: Pantherophis guttatus (assembly GCF_059756535.1). Classification (NCBI taxonomy): domain Eukaryota; kingdom Metazoa; phylum Chordata; class Lepidosauria; order Squamata; family Colubridae; genus Pantherophis; species Pantherophis guttatus. The sequence continues at coordinate 20,766,128 of NC_142069.1, read as the reverse complement.
AGGCCAGTTATCAAATAAAGGAACATAGAAAAGAAAATACAGCAATATAAAAACAAATTTCTCAGAAACAACTAGCGAAGGATTCACATTTCTCTATTATTATAAAGAATGAAGAAGGCAAGAAAAAGAATAAGAAATTATACTTGCTTCCTTCCTTCAAGATATTTGTGTTTGAAGAATTATTTAAAAAATTGGTTTAAGCTTATTGCCTAAAGAATTATTTAAACAATAGGCAAAATTCTCAATTCTCAATAGCAGATATATATTAATTTTTCAGCAATGACTCAGAAGTTACATAGATTTTTTTTTAAGTGGAAGATGTGGGTTCCAGAAAAGAACAATGTCCTCCACCATGATATATAGTAAAAAGGGGATCCATTAAAAGGCACTGTCAACTTTGAAATGGATCAAGCCTGCCGCCGCCATCGTTCCGTTTCTCTGATTGCCACATAGTGTGAGAGGAGGGAAAGTCTGGAATGTCAGACCAAACAACAATAACAGATCATTCTGTGGGAACCAAGGTCATCTCAACAGGTGTTGGCCAGAGACTGAGGGGAGTTACCAAGAAGATGACCGAACACCTAATTGGACAATGTGACCCGTGACCATGAGGGAGGGAATTATCTATTCTTTAATTATACTGAAACCGCGGGAAAAATTTAGAGCTGGTTTTTTTTTTCATTCATGCCCAAATGATGTACTCAATGAAACAGTTCTTTGAGAAAGCTGAAAGTCTTGTAGTGCTGAATTGGTTGGGCTCATTATTCAGAACCTTGGTAGGCATTTTTCCAAGTTCCTGCAAACTTTGAGTGAACTCCCCTCTTTTGCTTGGCTTGGTGAGACATGGGTGTCCAAGGCATCGTGCAGGATATATCAGGTGCAAAGGATCAGGACCATACATTAAGTTGCAGTTCAAAGAATCTATTGCTCAAGGCTCTACATAAACATCTAGTCAACTAAAGTTAACTAGACTTTAGATATTAAATTGTCACCAGATAACGGTCAACAGAATTCAAGAGGGGGTTGGACTTGGATCATTTGTGGGAATATAACAACTCTAAGCTGATGACATGCTTAACTCTGCCTCCCAGCCTTCTACCTGCTCTTCTCCTACATGATAGGGATAGGCAATCCATGGTATGTGTATTATAGAAAACTTACCCAACTTTTATAGTCCTTGGATCTCAAACAAGTAGTATGCATTACATCAGCATTATCACAAATTGTGATTAAATTGAACAAAGTGCAAAATTTATGAAGATTTTCATTGGGTGGCTGTTTGCATCTTTTGGTGAAAATATATACGGTGCTGCCAAACTATCTAAACTTTCTACTTTGGGAAACTGGAAGAAACGTGAACTCTAAAAGGGAGGCACATCTTTCAAGAAATACCAACTGTTGTTGAAAATGACAAACATGTCACAGTCTTTTTTCCCCCCTTTCTCTGATGTCAGGTCATTATATTGAGAACTTTTCTATTTGTGCAGCAGGAAGACAGTCATATAACTTGCAGATGTAGTGACACCATAATATAATGATATTTTACTAGAGAAAAGAGAATGTGGATGTGCGGGTCTAGTTTGTATGTTTGGATAGGTTACATGAATATGCAAATGGATTTCAATCCACTAATAGCTTTTTTTTTTGAATCAAGTTTTTTTGATTTTTTTCTTTCATACACCCACATATTTTATGAACAGTGTATTGACCATATCATATCTTATACAACTTGTCATATCCAAATACATTTTACATAGTTACAATTTCTGCCAAAATATTTTTTCCATACTTTTTTATGTGCTTATTGTATAAACCACATCTTCTTCCACCCTTAAATTCTTATTTCTCCATTATTAATCATATATATTCTTTTTTAACTTTTATATTGATTCATTCTTCGTCCTAATAAATTTAAACATGTTTGGGGTAGCCTTTCTACCATTTCATCTTTTTTATTTTACAACAATCCTTCTCCTTCTTGTCTCTTTCCCTTCCCTCTCTTCTTTTATCCTTTCCTACTTTCTTTTTTCCTCCTCTCCTACTCCTTCTCTACTTCCCCTTCCTTTCTCCCCCTCCTCCTTTCTTCCTCTCTTTCTAACCTTCTCTCATACTCTTATTTCCCCTCCCTTTCTTCCTCTCCTTTTCCTTTTCTTCTATTTCTTTCTCTCCTTCCTCTCTTCGCCCCTCCTTCCATCCCTCTACTCCTTCTTACCATTCTCTTTCCATTGCTATATTCATTTTCAATTCAGTATTTTCCTCTTTGGTGTCCAGGCAACCCCTATTTTTTTCAATTTATTGAATACATTTCTCAAAATCCCCATCCCATTTTTTAATTATTAACAATGTATTTCAACTTATTCCATTTTTATCATAAAACCTTTTAACTAAATTAACCTTCCACCTCTTATTTTCTTTAATTACTAATTTCTTATTTCCACATCAATTAATTATTTCCCTCGTTTACTAGCATTTCAATTTTATATCACAATTTCAGTTATTTTCACATTTAAACCAATCTATCTTTCACATTGCATCTGCTGATCCATTTTACAATAAACAACATATTTCTTCTTTTTTGTTTCTTACATACATCATTTACTAACATTTCAATTTTGTTATCTTAATTTCAGTTAATTATTCTATTTTACAGTAATCTCTATACTTCTTTTAATTTACTTCTTACATACAATTTCTACTACTAATACCATTCCCTTAAATCAACAAATAAATGCTTTAATTCCCTTTCTGCTATCCATTATTCTTCCCCTTTTAACCATTTTCTTTTGCTCTCTCAAGAATTCCATTTCTTAATATTTTTCTCCCTTTCTCCCATTCTCTTATTTCCTTCTTTTTCTTTTTATATTTATTGTATCTTTCCCCCTAAATCCTTTCTCTAGTTTTTAAGATTGTTACCCTCTTAATTCTCCTCCTCAATCTTTTCCCATTTCCTTCTTTTCCCTTCTTTTTTGAGGAATATTCCCCCCTATCCATTTTTATTTTGTCACTGTCAATCCCAGTGTAATTGTCTATTTTTTTATCTTCAATTATTTCCCCTTCAACATTATGTTCTTGCTTCTCATTTTTATTCTTTTTCTTTTTCTTTTGTATTCTAACCAGTTCTCTGCTACTTTATTTCCCTTAAATGCTTCATGCATCTTCTTAAACATCTCCGTTAATTCCTCATACTCATATTCCCAATTTTCCATATTGTCAGTTCAAAGAAGAATTTTTTTTAATTTTAGTTTATATTCAAGTCCATGTAGTGTCTCTCTTTTCTTTTTTCTTTCCAAATAGTATCCAATTCAAATATTTATTTAGACTATTCCAGTTTGAGGCTTTATTTTTTCCACTTCTTTTCAAAGTCGTGCTCCAGCTGTTTAAACAAATACTCTTTAAAATTTCCCACAGTAGTCTAAATCCTTTATTTCTTCAACTTCTAAAGCTATCATTGTAGTGCTTCCTTTCCACCAGCCAGTGGTGGGTTGCTCCCGGTTCGCAGCAGTTCGCAAGAACTGGTAGTAAAAATGTTTAGTAGTTCGGAGAACCGGTAATAACATTGGCTGGCCACACCCCCGAACCGGTCCCCGGCCCTGTCACCGCTTGCTTACCCCGCCCAGAGGCTTTTTTTTTACTTTTAAAAGCATTTTTTCTACAACCTCTTCTTCTGAAAAAGTGCTTTTAAAAGTTAAAAAAAAAGCTTCTGATGATCGCGTGGCTCAGCTGGGATCTCAGAGGCTTCTAAAAGCATTTTTTTCCTGCAACCTCTTCAGCCGAAGAGGTTGTAGAAAAAAAAAATCCTTTAAAAGCCTTTGGCGATCCCAGCTGACTTGCCTGATCATCAGAAGCTTCTAAAAGCATTTTTTTCCTGCAACCTCTTCAGCCGAAGAGGTTGTAGAAAAAAAAAATCCTTTAAAAGCCTCTGGCGATCCCAGCTGACTTGCCTGATCATCAGAAGCTTCTAAAAGCATTTTTTTCCTGCAACCTCTTCAGCCGAAGAGGTTGTAGAAAAAAAAAAAATCCTTTAAAAGCCTTTGGCGATCCCAGCTGACTTGCCTGATCATCAGAAGCTTCTAAAAGCATTTTTTTCCTGCAACCTCTTCAGCCGAAGAGGTTGTAGAAAAAAAAAATCCTTTAAAAGCCTCTGGCGATCCCAGCTGACTTGCCTGATCATCAGAAGCTTCTAAAAGCATTTTTTTCCTGCAACCTCTTCAGCCGAAGAGGTTGTAGAAAAAAAAAATCCTTTAAAAGCCTTTGGCGATCCCAGCTGACTTGCCTGATCATCAGAGGCTTCTAAAAGTATTTTTTTCTGCAACCTCTTAAGGTTGTAGAAAAAAATGCTTTTAAAAGTAAAAAAAAAAAAAAAGTTGGCCAGACCTCCAAGAAAGGGGGAAAAGATATGCAACTAATAAGCCAAAACAACTTCCAGTTCTTCCAGTGCCTGCTTCTTCATCAGTCTAGTAGGGCTTCCATATCTGGGCTGCAAAGATACAGAAGACGACTGTATTTGGCAGCAAAGAAAATTAGCACCCACCCCTCTTAAAAGAATGAAATATTCTAGGAAATATTTAAAAGGCAGAATATTTCCCCTAAAAGAGAAATAAAAATCTTAAAGGAAACAGAAACTCAGCCCCAGCTCCCTGCCCCCAGCAGATATTTTGGTTCCAGCTTATCTACAAGACAAAATACCTTCACCCTCAGGACATAATAGGACAAGCCTTCTATCCATCTAGCAACAGAGCTTACGACATGGCACCTGGGGATATTACATCACAGTTCAACCAGACTTATCTCAGACAAACTCCTAGGATTTGCACATGACCCATACAGCAACCAATAGAATACCTGCCCTTGCCACAGGAACAGGAAGCTCAAGTTCAAAGCCCAAGAGAGGGTTTAAATAACACTCACTCTTCACTCCATGTGTTCAACTGCACCAGGACCATGTGCTTAATGGTTCTGCTCCATTAAACCAGCTTTCCAAGCAGCCTTCATGTTTCCAGTGTCTTTCTCCCCACTTGGAACTGAACCCAGATGGACATTTCTTCCAACAACAGCAAAGAGATATTAACAATTTAACTCTTCTCTGCCATTTAGTGAGTGTTTGGGTCTTTACATGCTATTGACCAACGTGGCTGCCATCTGCACAGCCTTAAATATATTGTTCAAGCTTTGCAGTTCCAGTAAGAATCAGCATTCTTACATATTGTCTGTGTCAGCATCATTCTGAATGCTGAGCCATTTATTGCTCCTAATGGAAAATAACAAAATCTGATTAATCCAATGAATCAAGTTGTGCAGCACATTGTTGGGAATTCTCCATTCCTTTTGCCAGGACATACAATACTACAATGGTCTAGTTGCATCAGCAGGTTGGATCCAAGAATTGACATATTTTACAAGAAATGTGAGGTGCTTTTATAGAATCTAATACAATTCACAATTGTTTGTGTTTAAGCCAACCCCAGTCCCTTTGCCTACTGAAAAGGAATAAATGATAACATATTTTAAATTTGATTTCCACAAAATGTTAGTTATTATACTTCTCTTTTTTACCTTTAAACTCTGTGTGGCTATACATCCTGCGGGACAAGTTTTCAACTGGCTTCTTCCTAAAATTTTCATATATCATATAAAGGCCGTGACATTAAAAAAGTCTACTTGTATCAATTCAGAACTATCTAATATTGGGTCCACACTATTAAGAAAAAATGCTGAATATTCAGATGTGGTACCCAACTGCACTGACTTTGGTTAGCTGAAAAAAAGTCATCTGATTTAACAATGGCACAAATTTATCATCATTTTGCACTTTTCAATACTTACCCACAAAAATGGGTTGTTTCTGAGTGCTCCGGTACTGCAAATAGGTAAAGATAATATTTGGACTTCTCCAAGGCATCTGTGGTTAGTTTTTTTAAAAAAGAAAAAAAATACCTTCTAAACTAGTTTTTGCTTCATTAGAAATGCCCCATATGCTGTAATTTCTGTAGTTTTTCAAAAGATTTCTTCCCGTTCAAAAGAAGCTTCTGCTTTATTCTCAGGGTGCTTGACATATTCCTTTTAATCTCATTTGGTGCTTTTAAAAAAGTGTTACTAAGGGTTGCTACTGCTGACATTCTCTTTAGTTACATAGCTTTCACTTATCTTGAAGTCTGTCTGATGTCCATATTTCCCAATTTCCTCAACAGAGACATGGGATGAGTTTTCATGGATTTAAGGGAACTGGGAGAAATCAGGAGACTGAAGAACTCAATGAATTTCACAATGAAAGAAGGGACATTCACATAATCTTTTTTTTAAAAAAATATGGAAAATTATTAAAAAAGTACAAACAAAAAATATAGCAGTATGGATAGAATTGCAGAGAGTAATATAATACATATAGAGTTTTAAAGCATCAATTTTCGCCTAATAATAGTACAAACCTCCATTAAACCAAATCACCAAAAAAAAGGAAAAATTATCCAGAAGAAAGGATTCTCAACTGCCATACAATATTCCTATAAATATTTACCCACAGTCACACTAAGATTATTATTTTATATTCTTAAGATTCCTTTTTTGCAGCCAAGCATACCTAATTTGGTAAAGAAGCTCTTTGGTTCAGTGGTGGGTTTCAAAAATTTTTGCTACCAGTTTGGTGGATGTGGCAAGGTTGAGGGCATGTGACTGAATGGGTGTGGCCAACTTGATGTCACTCATGCCCATTTAGTCACATGACCACCACCCCCACCTAGCCATACCCACAGGAAAAAGTAGGAAATTTTTGGAATTTCCACCTATCTACCCCCGCCCTCCCTTCGCCAGTCACCCCCATTTTCCCTCCTTTAGCAGCCCTGGCTCTAGCCCTGCTTCCTCCCCTCCCCACCACCTCTTTTTTCAGGCTGCTTACCTTCCACAGCAGCTGGTCCAGAGTCCGGAAGGCAAGCTGACCGGAGTTTTCGGCAGCCTTCAGACAGCTGCCACTGCTGGAAAGCAGCTGGCAAAGAAGCCTCCCAGCTCTTTGAGAGGTGCTTTGTGGCTGTGGCAGCTGGCTGCAGGCCACCGAAAAGTATCGGAGGTTGCAGAAAAAGCTGCTGCCGTCGCCGCTATTTTCTTCATGCATGCACATCCCATTGGACTTGCAATGGGATGTGCGTGTGCGAAGAACATGGTGGCGATGAACATGGTGGGGAACTGGTTTGGGGGTGCAGCCAGCTGGCCATCACTACCAGTTCAGCGACCTTGGCCAAATTTCTACCAACGGTTCGTGTGAACCGATGGGAACCGGCTGAATACCACCTCTGCTTCGGTTCCATCAAATAGTAAAAGTTGAATTTTTCCTGACAGACTTGGTATGCCTTAACATGGCAAATGATAGCTCAATTTTGTTTGAATCTCTTCTTGACCCATTGTGTTAACTTCATGGAAGAGAACAATGAAGTGAACATAATACCTAAACAAAAATAGGAACTTTTAAGGTGAAGACTTTGACAGCAGAGTACAAGAACTGATGTTAAGAATATCATTCATTAATCTTTGGTCAAAATCCATAGTTCTGAGTTTTCCTGTTTTGACTTCATTTTTAATCCAATATGAGTTTCAGCAATTTAAACTTTGGGGTTCTCAGAATTCCATATATGTACCCTGTTTTCCCCAAAATAAGACATCCCCTGATAATAAGCCCAATCGGGCTTTTGAGCGCATGGCAATAAGGCCAAGCGCTTATTTCAGGGTTCAAAAAAATATAAGACAGGGCCTTATTTTCGGGGAAACACAGTAGTTGTTGTATATTTTAACATTATCAAATATAATTTACAAATACAGTCTACCTTGCTGAGACAGCATTAGAGGTAAGGGTAGTAATTGATGTTAGGCTCCATAAAATTTCACTGCCTACTTAAAAAAAAAAGAAAAGGAAAGAAAATATCTGTCAGTTCTTTATTTTTGACCAAATTAACTGGCATCTATTGATATATTTGGGCATTTGATTTGGATAACATCTGCAAAATGTCAAAGCAATTGTTCCTTGTGTGGTAATTTGGGAGGAATAGTTAAAGTTTGGAAGTAGTAAAGCAAAGAGATTGTTCCCCCTTTCCAATATTATCTGGCGGAAAGGTGGTGCTATTAGCATTAGCATTATGCTAATGCTATTAGCATTAGCAAGGATAGCATATCCTTGCTATTCTTGCACATTTCCCACACCATTGTTTTAGATTAGGCAGGATGCTGGAAAGAACAAAGTAGCTTGTTTCATTTGTCAAATTTAATTCCAGGTATGAGTTTTGTGGTTTGTTCTTTGCATTGCTGAGGATGGCACTGGCATCCACGGGAGTAGATATGTGGCTAAAGATTGCATCTGGTCCTGAAGTGCTAGTCCACTGGTTACTTGTCCTCACTGTTAGGAAGTTTTTCCTTAATTCCAGATTGCTTCTCTCTTTGGTTAGTTTCCAACCATTGTTTCTTTTCCTGCCCTCTGGTGTTTTGGGGCACCAGAGGGCAAGTGGCAGCCCCTCAAATACTGGAATACTGCTATCATGTCACCCCTAATTCTTCTTTTCTTTATACTAGAAATAGAGAATGTGTGGAAAAGGTGCAGAATGGGCTGCTCATCTGCATAATGAGCATATTCCAAAGATTCCCCAGTAAAAAAGAAAGGAACAGTGGCCAGGTAACTCAAAGCATTTGTGGATGCAGGTGTGTGTTTCAGAGCCATGCAGCATCTTCTCATTTGCCTTCCACTGTTGGACTACAGCCATTTTTCTCCAAGGGCTAACTGGTATTTTTTGGGTCCTCCACCAGCTAATCCTTGAGACAAACACTTGCATGCCAAGTATAACCGGCTGTTGAGATAAGAAAAGCTGGGTCTGGATCATAGTTGAGTTCTATCTCTTCCCTCCCTCCATTTCTTCCCACACTATTAATATCCTTTTTTTAAAAAAAGGAGAGGGGAGAAAAGTATATCTGGAAAATAATATTAAATATCTGCGTAGGTGATGAAGGACATACATTGCCCATTTTTAAATCACACATTTATTTTTAACATTTCTTTTGGCAGAGGGAGAAGGCAGGTGTGGAAAAAGCCCCCTTCCTGCAGAAAGCAACACCCGCTAACTTGCTCTTTTCCTATGGCTGCAAGATGAATGGTGGTTTTGGCTGCTCCTTCTTGTTCCTATCCCAACCAATTCATCGGTTTTGAGTAGACAAGGGAACAAACCAGAAGTGACAGCAAGGTCAGGGATTTTCTGAAGGTCAATAGCAAATCTTATAAAGCTTATGGGCTTTAGAAGGCAGGTGGCTATTCTTCTCCTGACTGAATACCTAGTTCTTTTACCTTGGCAATACTTCTACTGTAATCTTGGGGGAACAAATGCTCCATTAAGAGGCTCTTCTCAAAGTTTAGAAAAGTATCAGAGGCTCTTCCAAACTTTAGGTTTAGAACCTAAATCTGAATCCCTGGAAGAAGCTACTCACTTAATGTCTCTGTGACACACAATTCTTGTTGCCCACTTTAGATTCATGGTTCAGGAGTGCTGAAAGAATTCATCCATCATTTCCTACAAAAGACCGCAGCAGAGAATGTCAGAGTTGAAAAGGACTATTTATTTCATCAGGTCCTAGCCTGTAAAAAGTGCAGGAACCATATTAAAGTATGCCTGAGAGAACGTTCTTCAGCCATTCTTGAACAGAGTCAGTGAATGGGAGATCACCGCCACTTTAAACAATTGTTATTGTTGAATTGTTCTAACTACTGCAACACTCCTAACCAGTGGTGGGATTCAAATAATTTAAAAACCAGTTCTCTAAACTAATGATTTCTTCCAACAACCAGTTCACCAAACTGCTCAGAAAGTTAACAACCGGTTCTCCCGAAGTGGTGCGAACTGGCTGAATCCCACCACAGCTCCTAAACCTCAATGGCTAGGATGTGTCTCCCTGTAATTGAAATCTATTATTCTACCCCCTGCACTCTAGAAATACTTTCGCCTTCCGAGACTCTTACCTCTTTTTTCAATGAGTTTTCTCAAACCTAACCATATATTGTTCTGTTATGTTCTTGGTGCTCTCTAAGTCTGGTTGCTTGCTTGCAAATGCTCCATTACTTAAGTAGGTAACCTGATCACTAACACTGATGATATTACCTAGTTGGATAATTAAATCAACCAACCAATCAATCAATCAATCAATCAATCAACCAATGGAACAGCTTTCCTTTGCCTTGTGGGAGCTTCAAAATAAATAAATAAATAAATATCTGTAAACAGTGGTGAAATCTATTTTTTTTTTACTACCAGTTCTGTGGGCGTGGCTTGGTGGGCATGGCAGCGGAAGGATACTGCAAAATCTCCATTCCCACCCCAATCCAGGGGAAGGATACTGCAAAATCCCCATTCCCTCCCCACAACTGGGGGAAAGATATTGCAAAATCTCCATTCCCATCCCACTCTGGGGCCAGCCAGAGGTGGTATTTGCCGGTTCTCCGAACTACTCAAAATTTCCGCTACCAGTTCTCCAGAACCTGTCAGAACCTGCTGGATTTCACCCCTATCTGTAAGCAAACAACCATGCTCAGAGCCCTGAGCTACAGATATTCTTGTCTGTTGGATATGCAATTCCTTTAATCTCTTCTCATAGGACTTAGTTTCCAGCCCCTTTTATCAACCTTGTTGACTTTCTTTACAGCTTTTTCAGTTTTTCTGATTCCTTCTGAAAGATAGCTGGAGCTGGGTGTAGTAAGCAAGGTAGATCCTGGCAGAACATAGCAGAATTATTATTTTCAGTTATTTGGACATTCATAAAATTGCTATTGCTTTCTTGGCAGCCGTGTCACGTAGCTGAATCATATCTAATCAACTATGATTCCAAGATCTTTTCCACACATACTATAACAAAGGTGCCTCCTGCTTCAGAATTGTATATTTTTCCCATAAGAAGGAAGCTATATTTATCACTGTTACATTTCATTTTGTAATTTTCAGACCCCTTCTTTAACATGTCAAGATCAATTTAAAATTTGTTTTCATCCTCTAAGATTATTAGTTATCCCACCGATTGTTATGCTCTTTACAAACAAACATTCCTTTCATCTCTTCGCTCAAGTCATGAATTTATTTGTTTTTTGCTTGTTGCTTTGTTGACTTTTTGATTTATATAGTCACCTGCTTGATATACAACTCAGGAAGGTATAAGTTGAAGAATACTCATTGCAGAAGAAATGTTCTAATAGAATGTATCTGTGTGAGATATTGACTGATCTTTTTCTAATGGAGGCATATATCTGGAAGAAGCACCATTTAAACAAATTGAAAGTCATCAATTGTTGTTCTGGGCAAAACTGCTATTTCAGTAACTGAAGGAAGATGGTATGAATTCCAGGGCTACCTCATTTAGCTAGCTGCTAATATTAAAAAAAAGCCCTGGAAATATGGGTCCATTTTCTCTCCAAATGTTTTTGGAACTGGGCATTCTAGGAAATCTAAAATGGTTGCCCCCAGCCAGTAAAGTTTTGTGGTCAACTCTTCCTATGTCATCCCTTTCCTATGGAATTGCTAGCTATGAGACTTTGTTCTCTTATTTGCCAAATAACAAATTCAGGTCTCCCAGTTTTTTTTTTAAAGCAGTAAGCATTTAAATACATGTAGAGTATCAATATGAAGTATGCACTCACTTTTAATATAGATAAATATTTATGTTTCAGTAATCAGACATTTGAAAAAAATCAGGGTGCTTTTTCTCTGGATTACATTTGCAGGATCTTGAGGCTAAATTGGAAGAGATGGAATATACAAACAGATTTTTCGTTGACTGCATGTGATAATCTTTACACACACACACACACACACAGATATATATATATATATATATATATATATATATATATATATATATATATATATATATAATGTTTTCTCTTTATATACAATATGTGCTTAAAGAACAGCGTACTGTCTGGACCAATTTGTTTACATAGTAATACTTATTAAGTTTCTAATTTCTACCTCTTTTATCCAGCCATTGATAAAACAAGTCCCAAGTTTGAAAGTATTTTGTGTCTTCTTTTTCTTTTATCTTCAGTGTTAATCTGTCCATTTCTGCACAGTCCAATATTTTTTAAATTATATCTTCTTCCATAAGTGTTCCCTCACTTTTCCAATGTTGTGCAAATACAATTCTTGCTGCTGTTAAAACATGCAATATCAAATATACATTCCCTTTATCATATTTTTCTGATATTATGCCTAACAAAAATAATTCAGGCATACAATCTATATGCTATCTACATGTGATAGTCCTGAGTACATTGTACAAAATAGTATTGTGAGGATGGTGGGCGTATCTCTTGTTCCTGGGATCTAATAAATGCTCATTCTTTCCTTGCCATCATCTTTCTTTTTGACGATGTTTTGATCCTGTTCTTATTCTTCTTGTGTCAACAGAACCCAAGAAAAAGAAAAAAGAAGGCAAGAAGCAAGAGAAGCCACTGGAATAGGGAAGCTATGCTGGCCATGAAAATGGGACTTCCTTGAATGTAATTGGTTAACAAGTTTCATTGACACCTAGTCCTTTTATCCAGAAGTTATTTATAGCTTAATTGTACAATAGGGAAAAATAAGCATACAAATGCACCCCCTTTTCTCTCTCTCTCTCTCTTTCTCTCTCTTTTTTACTCCACTGTTACAAGTTCTCCAACTTGTTGATCTTCCAATGAGTCAGACTACAGCTGTCACCCATTGTCTTTCTGGCTGGGCATGATGGGAGTTGTAATGCAACACACCTGGAATGATCCAAGTTGGGGAAAGTTGATATTCTAGTATTTTAAATGTATAATCTTAGTGGCATGTGTAGAAAACCTCAATAAAGGCAGCAATATCATTTAGTACATGAGTGCCATTATATATGCGAAAGTATAGATTCCTTTTAAATTCCTCTTTTATTCTGCCAAGTCCACTTTGGTTCTGCATGTTTGTGACTTACATGGGACTCTCAAGGTGTAGCCTGTAAGGGTTTTATGATGTCATAACGGTCTGGGCAGACAGGCCTTTTTATGTATAAAATAGACAGAACTTCCTCCACCAAGTTTTTATGTTTCGTAATAGCAAGAGTAGATTTCTATATGCAGAGTGTACCAGCACTGAAATAGCTAACTTGGTTGTAACTTACAGCTTTTAATAAAACATTTTAAAACTATAGTCCATCATGATTTTTTTTTTTTATATCCTTCCTGAATACATTTCCCATCACAGGACAGAATTAATTCATGGTAAGCATGAAAATTCATTTCCACTACTTCTGGTAACTCTTCTGCTATCAAACATTGAAGCAAAGGCTGCAGATCCAAAATATGTTTTTTCATCCCACTAAGATGGACGGAAGCATTTGTGACTTGATGGTGTAACTCCATGATAGCAATAGCAATAGCACTTAGACTTATATACTGCTTCATAGTGCTTTTACAGCCCTCTCTAGGTGGTTTACAGAGTCAGCCTATTGCCCCCAACAATCTGGGTCTTAATTTTACCAACCTTGGAAGGATTGAAGGCTGAGTCAACCTTGAGCTTGGTGAAATTCGAATTGCCAAACTGCTGGCAGGCAGTGATGAGCAGAAGTAGCCTGCAGTACTGCACTCTAACCACTGCGCTACCATGCATGATATTATTCAATAGAGGGAGGTAGTCCTCAACATATAACAGTTCTTTTAGTGACTGTTCAAAGTTACCACAGCACTGATAACAGTCACTTATGATAGTTTTTCACATGACTATTGCAACATCCCTATGGTCACATGATCAAACTTCTTTTTGCTTGGCACCTGGTTCATATTTATGATGGTTGCAGTGTCCTGGAGTCATGTGATCGATGACCTTTTGCATCCTTCTGACAAGCAAAGTGAATGGGGAAGCCAGATTCACATGACAGATTCACTACTAATTTAACAACTGCAGTAATTCACTTAACGACTGTGCAAGAGAGGTTGTAAATGGGGCCAAACTCACTTAAATAAATGTCTCACTTAGCAACAGAAATTTTGGGCTCAATTATGGTCGTAAGTCAAGAACTACCTGTAGTAGATGGTATAATAGCTGTAGTAGTGGGTTTCAATTTAGTTTGTTACTGGTTTGCTCGCTCACGTGACGCTTCTGCGCAGGAGCGTCTGGGTGGGCGGGCGGAGCCTCCTGCCACCGCTGCTACCAGTTTGCCCAATCCAGAGTGAACTGGTAGCAACCCATCACTGAATGATGATATTGATGAATTTAACATAACTTTTGGCCAACTGAAAAGCAACCTTTATTTCCCACATGATCTTGCAAATAATTGTTAGTATTTGAACTGCTACTGGAAAGTATGCATTTGATTATTTCCCTCATCCTATAATGTCCTTTCCAAAAATTTACAAATGTCGAAAGTCTCTTTATCCCCTCATTTCATGAGATAGTTGTTTTCTTTTTTAAAAAATGAGTTAATATTAAAGAGACTGCTTTGGAAAAAAAAATGGCTAAGCCTAACCCTTTCTTGGAAATAAATTTTATGTCCTGACACAGACTACTCCCAATTAAGAAAGACAAGGAAAAACTGCAATGGTTAGTAGACACCAACAGAAATAATCAGTCGTAAAGAAAGGAAACCTGGATAGGAAATGAAATATACCCTTTACTCATTTGACTGGAGGAAGAGATGCAGAGCAAACAGAGAGAATTCTTAAAAGTTATGAAGTTTTTTCCAGAACCAAGAGGTCAAAGACTACTTGAATGTCGCAGTAGATAAAATTAGATTTAATGGATTTATGTTAATAGAAAAGCCAGTGATGATGGAATATTGTGATATGTCCCTTAATGCTGAAACCATGGACACAAAAACCTAGAAAAGAGAACAAAAAGACATATTTGCAATTTAAATCATAGATAGCACTCATATCAGAAGCGCTGAGGCACTTGCGGGTTGAAAGGATTAGCTGGTGACAACCCCATTGCCTGCAGGACATGCAGTTTTATGTCCCCGGCAAGAGCTGGAGTGAAGTATGGGAGCTCAACCCCTCCCCATGGCAGCATTCAGGTCTCGAACGTGGCCTTACTAACCTTGACCCCAGCGTCCTAATCACGTGAGTCAACATGCTCCTATAAATTGTCGATAGAAGACAAACATTCCCACCACACACTTTAAAGTGCAGAAAAAGAGTACAGAAGTAATAAGCAACAGAAATTAGAGGCAGAAGATAAGAAAAGAACTATAAGTAACTTAAGCTTACAGCAACAGTACATTATGCTTCCTCCTGTCTTTCTATCCTTGCAAAAACATTCTTGTTTCAATCGCATTCATACAGGGCTTTTCTTTTCTCTGTGTTTAACTAACCCCTCACCTTTACTTCTATGCATTTATTCAGCCATTCCACTCCACAAGATCAGGCCACCTTCGGTCAGATATGTTGTATCTTCCGGTGTTCTCTTAGTTTACAGACATACAGCATAACGATTTTTCTTCCTGGTTTACCATTTAGTCCTCTATATTCTGAGTCTTAATCTTCTAGATGCCATAATCATCACCAGATGAGTGATGCGGTGATTAGGACGTGATTGGGACGCGGTGGCTCAGTGGCTAAGATCCTGAGCTTGTCGATCGAAAGGTCAGCAGTTCAGTGGTTTGAATCCCTAGTGCTGCGTAATGGGGTGAGCTCCGGTTACTTGTCCCAGCTTCTGCCAACCTAGCAGTTTGAAAGCATGTAAAAAATGCAAGTAGAAAAATAGGGACCACTTTTGGTGGGAAGGTAACAGTGTTCCATGCGTCTTTGGTGTTTAGTCATGCCGGCCACATGACCACGGAGACGTCTTCGGACAGTGCTGGCTTTTCGTCTTTGAAACGGAGATGAGCACTGCCCCCTAGAGTCGGGGAATGATTAGCACATATGTGTGAGGGGAACCTTTACCTTTATTCTGAATCTTAATCTTCTAGACGCCATAATCATCACCAGATGAGCCCAGGATACTGACTTCTGCAGTTTACAATGACTTTAATCAATTAAGGCTTTCACGTAATGCATTTTTTAGTAAGATTCAGAAAGAGTAAACTGGTTGATTAAGCTTAGCTGTACCCAAGCCACCAATTCATCAATCCTTGCTAGTAGTAAAGAAATGCCAATTAGCTTTAGCATATTTCAGTCAAGTACAGTCAAACTCCAGTTTTATTTTAAGCGTGCTTTATTTATTTTGCATATGGCATACAATGTCAGGAAAATCTACACATGCTAGACACAATGCAATCCTGACAGCCTAGATTGCGAGTTCATTTTTTTTAAAAGAATTTTTTTTTTATTTTTAAACAAACAATTCATCATTAATTAATCAGTGTAACATCTGGGTACAAAATTTTTTTGTGTCATCATATTCAACATTTATCATCATTTTCTTAGTACGTATTTATCTTTCCTCTTACATTTAAATTTAATGTATTACAACATATTTTCCCCATATTTCTTATTTTTACATTGCCTATTGTCTATATTCAGTCTCTATCCATTGATAAAATTGCCCCCATATGTTGTAATACTCCGATTCTTCTTTCCCTCTAATTGCTAATGTTAATCTACTCATTTCTGCACATTCTAATATTTTCTTAATTAGCTCTCCCTTTGCAGGATTTTTTTCTGCTTTCCAATTTTGTGCAAATACCATTCTTGCTGCCATTGATTGCGAGTTCATTCTGTTTGGCGCTTGTGCACTTATCTTTGGTGGACTGCAGGGGGCAAACTTTCTTTGCACCAATTAGCGACACTCAGGTTGCTTGGCTCTTCCAGGCTCCTCTGCCAGTCTTGCTTCGCCTCATGTCACGACGCCTCATGTCACGAAGCCATCTTAGAAACAACTCCAAGATGTTTCATCTAGAGCAGTGGTGGGTTTCAAAATATGTACTACTGGTTCTGAGGGTGTGGCTTGGTCGGCGTGGCATGGCTTGGTGGGTGTGGCTTGGTGGGTGTGGCAGGGGAAGGATACTGTAAAATCTCCATTCCCATCCCACTCCAGGGGAAGGATACTGCAAAATCCCCATTTCCTCCCAATCAGCTGGGACTTGGGAGGCAAGGAATAGATGGGGGTGGGACCAGTCAGAATTTCCATTACCAGTTCTCCAGAACTGGTCAGAACCTGCTGAAACCCACCTCTGATCTAGTGACTCTCTACAAGCCAGTGTACAGTTATACACATCTCATCAAATAGCAATTATATACACATAGATTATTGGTACACACTCAGGATGTAAAATATAAATGAACAAACAGTTCATGTAGTAAGTCAGGCAACAACTTTGCCCAAAATGCCCCTTCCAACTGCTCAATTGGTCAATTGGTCAATTTATTTATTTATTGAAATTATATGGCCACCCAACTCACAAACCTGATGATTCTGTGAGACTTAACAACTTTAAAATCCACCACACAAACCATAACCAACCCTCCCTGTTGATTTCCTTGTCAACAACTACAAGAAAATCAACCATTTGAACCATCTCCATCTCTGTTTGTCATCTCCAGGCCTGACAAAACTAAATCTTCAAGGCCTTGCAGAAAAGCATAAAGGTGAGGGCTAGTTATATTTCAGGGGTGAGGGAGAGATGATGTTCTACTTCTTACACACACACACACACACACACACACACACACACACACACACACACACAGAGTAAATGGTGTTAGAGACAGAAAACTAGGACTTGGCAGCTTCAAGGGCCAATTTGAAACCAGAACTGGATTATTACTCAAGTTGGTACAAGCAACTAAGGTGGAAAAAGTCCTATTTGGAATCAGTAAACAAGTAGACATCTATATTAAGCGTGTATTTGAATTTACAGAAAGATATTGTATTTAAGTTTTTGCTTTGTGCTGTTGTGGATTTAATAAGACAAACACAACTTTTGGGTTAATCAGAGACAGATTTTATATATATTGCGCAATAGGTTCAAGGCTCTGTACATGAAGCGTTGAACAAAGACAGGAATTAGGTACACTGGTTTTATACCCTTCTAGACAAAGGATTCTTTGAAGTCAGCCGTTCATATGGTCCTATACATTTATCAATTTTAATTGACATTACAGAGTTTATTTGCAAAACAGTCATAATTCTTTTTGTAGATTACTGAAGCATATCTTTTATCTTTTGACGATGGACAACTTTTAACTCATGTGGATCCCCTTGACCTAACCAACCTTTAAGCTGTATGTCATTAGAATGTTCCTTTCTTCTGACAACTTAGAGGCCTCCTAGAGGAACCAAAAGGATTTTGGCTGAGTTTGTACTTTTTCCAACCGGATGCATTGCTTTTTAGAATAGAGTGAATAGAAAGTCAGTGGTCATCCATCAGAGCCCGCTTCATTACATTATTTCCCCCTCTGAAAGTTTTTCAATGCAGAAACTTTCACTATTCTCATATAAGTTTAACTTCTGAGTATACAAGATTCCAATAAACAAATCTACCATATATAGGGTCTAACAAAAGATAATTAATAAAAGTAAAGGATAGGTAGTTCTTGATTGTTTTTCTACTCTCTTGATTCTTGGGGAGATTCTCTACCTTTTTCTACAGGTTCCATTTCCTCATATGGGTCTGCCTCAGAATCTTTCTGTTCTTCCACAGGATATGGACCAAGTTGATTAAGAAAACGTTCTATCAAAGCTAGTTCCTTTTCAACTTGAATCTCTTTTACTGTTCTTATTTATAGATGTTTCAGCATAGGGATTGCACAAGGAATAAAAGCTAGGCCTGCCACAGCCATATTAATTCACCCGGATCCAGACAACCAAGAAAACCACATGTCAGTTGTTTATAACCTCTGACCTATCTTGGAAGCCCTATCCTGCAATTCCTTGGCAATTTCTCTGACCACACCTGATTTGTTACATGTTCCTGTCCAGTTTGTTGGTAAACACAAATATGCATCCTTTCCACATAAGAAGATTTATGGAAAAGGCATGCACTCAGTAGTTCCTTGCATTAGTCCAGACCCCTAAGTCCCTGCCACAAACATTCCTGCCAGTGGTTGCAATGGGACTTCCAGTGAGAGGTCCTTCTGTTTATCTCTGAGAATTGGTCCTTCAAAAAACATATCGAGAGGTAGTATTTCCAGGTGGAAAAAGAATACACAAATCTGATTTGGACTTCAAGTTGAACCAGAGCGAAAATTCCGAAGGTTGAAATGGTCTTGGACAGATTCCATCCACCCCCTTTCCCTTCTGAAAGTTTATTTCTGGTAGCCTTTGTTCTATCCCAGAGTTGTGGTTTGACAGGAACAGCATGATAAGATGTAGGGCTAGCAGATAAACATAAGCAGCATTTCTGACCTAGGGTAGGGTCATACTGTTTAACAAGATCTTGACTTTATTCCAAAATTCGTGATATATAGTCTCCTCTATGCAATTGTTGCAGAGGCCCATTTTCCTTATCTATTCCCCCCTCAACTGGGTATGTCAAGATAGGAACCTTAGGTGGTGGAGTTGTCTTAGGTCTAAGGTAACGGCCTCGTGCATATACAATGCGTTTTTGGCGTGAGTGAACTTGACCTAAAGTGTAGTCATCTAGGGAATCAATGTTCCCTACATGGTTACTTGAGAATGCAAGAGCAAATAATGTACAAAGCCATAGGCAAGACATAATCACTGTGGTGTGTAGCTCACAACGTCAGGGTCAGGGAGAGAGTTAGTGGTGCGTGTGGTTTGGGATATAGCAGTAGCAAGAAAAATCCTAGATCTACCACAAAAAACGTTCCTTATATATGTAAAACAAAATTACTAGCAAGATTAGAACAACAAGTACCCACAAAACGTACTCCCAAACTTCTAATGACATTAACATGTGTAAGAAAGTGTTATATTAAAGCTAATAATATGTATATGTACAATGTGAAGGCAGTTGTCCTCTTTACAAATCTTCTGCCGTGCGTAGAGAATCAGCTTCCGGAGTGATTCAGCAAGGCTGATGGTCACCTGGTATCAGTCTCATCCAGTGGATCCAGGATTGTCCTCCTAAGATCTTAAAAATACAATTACAAAACCAATACATCTGGGCGAGTGCGCAAAGGAATCTGAGCAGTTGTAGTCCTTTTCAGTGGGGAAACAGCATAGGCAACCACTGAAGTGCAGGCTGTGTTGGCCTCCGTTCACGTAGAGATTCACCAAAAGATATAATTTTGGACCAGAAGACCAAAATCTGTGCAAGCAATTGCTTATTTCCTTTTCCATTTCTTTTCTCATGCCTTAATTATTTTGAATTATGGTACTCCTTTTTTGTGCCCTGCACAATGTTGCCTCTCCTAAAAGTATAAAGTAGGTAGATAGTTACATAGGTACATATATGTATCTGGTAGATACATAGCATGCAGGGGTGGGCTTCAAAATTTTTAGCAAGGGGTTCTCTGCCCGGTTGCTGGGTGGGTGTGGCCTATTCGGCCACCTGCACCATGGCAGGAGGGATGCTTTTGCCCTTCCCAGGCTCCAGATGCTTTCCTCGAGCCTCCGAGAGGGTGAAAATGGCCTCCCCAGCTCCTGATGCCCTCTGGTTCCAGCCTTCCCAAACTCTCCAAGACCCATTTTTCACCCTCCCCGAGCCTCCGCGCACACCCTGCACTTATCTGTATCCAAAATGGGCTGCGTGGGGATTCCTGGGAGGGACAGAGCAGGGTGGGCAGGGCCAGCCAGGAATGGGATTTGGGGGTTTTCCAAACTGCACAGAATCTTAGCTAGAGGTTCTCTCGAACCCCTGCGAACCCCCAGCAGCCCACCCCTGATAGCATGTATGTTTATAGAAAACAAATATACAACTCTTACGTCATAAGAAAAATACCTGCACAGCATAGATCTATCTGGAATGAAAGAACATCATAGTTATATTTCCGTACACATTTACCTGAAAAAAAGTCCTACTAAGCAAAATGACTTGAAACATCAGATGCTTGAATGTTTGCTAAGAACACCCACAATCTTTCTCTCTCTTTCTGCCCCCACATCCCTATTATTCCACCTTCTCTGACTTTTATTTTCTCCCAGGAAATTTTTTTTTTTTTAAAAGCACACCGAAACCTTGAAACAGTTATAAGGTTGATTTAACAAAGGTATGACTTCTGTGGATTGTTTATTTTTATATCTAAGCAGAGAACGTGACCAGATAGCTAGTTCAAAAGCTCATCAGGAGGGAAAAACCTGTTTGTAGCCAGGGACCGCAGCTCTATTTAATATTTTCTTCCTTAGCTGCTTAAGAGAACAGTGGGCAGCATGGTAATATGATGAAATCTAAGAAGGAGTGATATGATACTAGTGAGATTTTTAACTTATTTTATTTTGCACTGTTTTTATGGAGAGTTTAACATTTCGCAAATGCATTCAACCTATTCAAGATTTATATCCTAGATAAGGTAAAGGTTCCCTGCGCACATATATGCTAGTCATTCCCAACTCTAGAGGGCAGAGCTCATCTCCGTTTCAAAGCCGAAGAGCAAGCACTGTCCAAAGACATCTCTGTGGTCATGTGGCCAGCATGACTAAATGCCAAAGGCGCACGGACTGCTGTTACCTTCCCACCAAAGGTGGTCACTATTTGCTACTTGCATTTTTTACGTGCTTTTGAACTGCTAGGTTGACAGAAGCTGGGACAAGTAACGGGAGCTCACCTGTTACGCAGTATTAGGGATTCGAACTGCTGAACTGCTGACCTTTCATTTGACAAGCTCAGCATCTTAGCCACTGAGCCACCGTGTTCAATATATATCCTAGATATAGTACTGTATATCCTGTATTTTGATTTCCCACTGAAAAATCAGAAGAGAATTGTCTCATTATATGACCATTGTGGATAGAAATAGAGAGGGGATTCTTACAGACTCCCTAGATATGGGTGGTAGGGTTGGGTATCAAACTCTAATCTACAAGAGGATATGAGTATATCTTGGATGATTTTATCTCTGACAGGACCTTCTTGAAGGAATCACATGAAAAAGATGAACAGGTGACCGAAGAAAGATGAGTTTGGTCAGCACTCCACAGTCATTTCGTCACCAATACTGTATTTGTCTTCCTAGATTTATTGATTTATTTTTCATAGAATAGAATAGAATTCTTTATTGGCCAAGTGTGATTGGACACACAAGGAATTTGTCTTTGGTGCTTATGCTCTTAGTGTACATAAAAAGACAAGATACATTCGTCAAGAATCATAAGGTACAACACTTAATGATAGTCATAGGGTACAAGTAAGCAATTAGGAAACAATCAATATCAATATAAATCGTAAGGATACAAGCAACAAAGTTACACTCATGCAGTCATAAGTGGGAGGAGATGGTTGACAGGAACGATGAGAAGACTAATAGTAATAGTAATGCAGCCTTGGTGAATAGTTTGACAGTGTTGAGGGAATTATGCTGCCCATCTCTCATATAAGGTGACTCTGAGTGACTTGCCAGTTATAAAATAAGTAGAAAAATAAGTAAAAACTAAACATTTAAACTACGCAGATTAAGATTTTAAAACTGTACTGAAACCAGAACGAAGAGACAAATGGGATGGAGATGAAGTCTTCAGGGATAAATCAGATAGGAAAAATCAGACCATATGAGCTAATTCGACTTTATTGTAAAATTATATTACCAGAACATTGCAAGTCTGAAAGTACAAATGTCCCACTGTTCCCTTTACAGCCTGAATAGTTAGAGAGGGTCTTTTCTGAGCTGCTTTCTCTACCCATTATGGAACTTCATGCTATGCCCACTCTTATCTGTTCGTTCCCTAGGAAGCATCTCTTCACCCGTTTCTCAAGTCTTTCTCACATATAATCACAATTAATGACTCAGAGCATCTCAATAGCATTACCCATCTTTTGCCTGATCTCATTACTGTTAGTGAGACAGAACAATGGATTTTGGCATAATAAGAGTTTTATTATTTATACTGTGCCTTCAAAATCCTGGTAGCAGCCTAGACAAGTGCCTGCAGCTTTCTTGACAGTGTTTTTGGATGTGGTTTACTATTGCCTTCTTCCTAGGGCTCAGAGACAGTCTCCAGCCATTAATCATCTAGTCCTAAGGCAAGACTAGAATGCATGGTCTCCTCGCTTCTGGCCTGGCACTTTAACACCACATAGATAACTAAAGCATCCTAGAAATCACTAAAAAGAAAATGATCCATGACAAGATCTACCACCATTGCCTCCTGTCTGTCTGTCTGACTGTCCGTCCGTCCATCCGTCTATCTATCCACCCACCCACCCACCCACCCACCCGTGACTGTGTGTGTAAATGTATATGTATATATGTTATATGTATACACACACACACAAACAAATATTTTCCCAATTGTCACATTTTCCCAATTGAAACATTTTCCCAAGTGAAAATATGGTTAAACGGGAAATTGTGACAATGGGGAAAATGTGACCATCCTAGACCAGGCTAAGTCCAAAAATGTCAGGAAATTTCTAGAAGCCTGGCACTCTGACAAATCAGCCATCAATAGACTCATGCAACATCTATAGCAGGGGTAAAATCCAGCAGGTTCTGACAGGTTCTAGAGAACTGGTAGCGGAAATTTTGAGTAGTTCGGAAAACCGGTAGCAGAAATTTTAAGTAGTTCGGAGAACCGGTAGCAGAAATTTTGAGTAGTTCGGAGAACTGGTAGCAGAAATTTTGAGTAGTTCAGAGAACTGGCAAATACCACCTCTGGCTGGCCCCAGAGTGGGGTGGGAATAGAGATTTTGCAGTATCCTTCCCCTGCCATGCCCACCAAGCCACGCCCACAGAACCGATAGTAAAAAAAAATTGGATTTCACCACTGATCTATAGACTATGCAAAAGAGACAATCAACCACCCCAAAAGGGAACAAAAAGACTCCAGCACCTCTCCACCAGCAATCAGCACCCAGATCGCCATAGATTAATTCCAAGGTTAACTTCAGACCAACAATCAAATAAGCAATACCCGAATCAAGAAACTGCCAAAGAGCCATCAGTAAACAGCCCAATCAAAGAATCTCTCAGATCTCCCCCCCCCCCACACACACACATACACACACCAGCACTGACAGGGCAAGTCACCAGAATATAAACTGACAGCAAACAACACTCCTTACTAGCACTGATGATGTTACCTAGTTAAATATTACCCTGCTCGGCTAATATTCATTCTAATGCCTTGGAGAAATCTTTTCTCCAAGAATATACTCTGAGAATATACAGTATTTATGTTCATAAGAACAGGTACTAGGGCACTCTTACTTTATGCAGTCAATGAGATTGAAGGTTGATAGGCACTTCCAAGTTCCACCGTTGTCCCAAAGGATTTGTTCTTATGTTTGTGTTGCACTGTTCTGCTTACAATATGGCCAATACGCTCCCAGAGAGAGGGACTCCTCAGGGTGCCGTCGGCCAAACAATGTCGACTGGCGACACCCAGAGGGAGAGCCTTCTCTGTGGGGGCACCTGCTCTCTGGAACAAACTGCCCCCAGAGATTCGCAGGATCCCTGACCTACATACCTTTCGCCATGCCCTTACGACTCTTTTGTTTCAACAGGCTGGGCTGGCTTAGAAATTGAATTTTAATTGGGTGTTTGTAGTTTTTAATAGAAGGGCCAAATTTTATATATTTTAAATTGTTTTTAAATTTTATGGTATATGTTTATTTTAATATGGCTGTACACCGCCCTGAGTCCTTTGGGAGAAGGGCGGTATAAAAATGTATTTAAATAATAATAATAATAATAATAATAATAATAATAATAATAATAAAGTATGGTTTAAAAGTATGGTTCATTGACATTGCAATACCTGGTGATGCACGAATTGAAGATAAGCAGCAAGAAAAAACCACAAAGTACCGGGACTTACAAATTGAAGTTGAACAACTGTGGAAAAAGAAATTGTGTGTTGTCCCGATTGTAATTGGAGCCCTCGGAGCAATACCCAAAGGGCTACCCCGCTATTTAGAAATCCTAAATTTGCCGGACTTGAACATTTTGACTCTACAAAAAACCACCTTACTCGGAACAGCTTACATCCTCCGACGATACCTTAACAGTTCCTAGGTCCTTGGTTAGGACTCGAGCTGCTGAGCTATTAACCAGCCTCAAAGGCTGTGAATCTCACTAAAGATTAACCAATAAATAATAATAATACAAGGATAAACATCCCATCCCAGTTACAATCCTTTTCTAAGGACTAAGAAGTCTTTAGAGCATTGAGTGTTATGCATTGCCTTGGGGATCAATGATCTAATGCTAAATGGGGACAGCTTTAAAAATAGATTAGCTATATGAACAGAAGTGGGATTCACATACTTTAGCAACCGGTTTGCCCAGCACTGGAAATGTGAGCGCGCACATCACAAAACACCGCAATTTGCTCACGCGCGCCATCCACACATGCATTCGATGTCAAACAACACGGCAATTCGCTCGTGTGCACCGTCCATGCATGCATGCAGCATCAAAAACACAGCAATATAGGATGGGATTGCGCCCGGGTGGGTGGGTGGTATGGGCTCACCTGCAGTCGTCACTACCAGTTTGCCCAAACCAGTTTGCCCAAACCGGTTTGTCCAAACTGGTCCGAACCGGCTGAATACCACCTCTGTATATGAATAAATATAGACTTGTTTTCTCCTGCTTTACACAAATACAGGCATTCCTTATGAGCCCTCCAGTAAAAGGAAGCTCTCAGGAAGTTCTCAGCATCACACAGTCTCTTGGCCAATCAGTTTCTCCCTAGAAGAGGAGAAAACAAGTCTATATTTGTTCATATATACTCTTGGCTCCTCCCTACCTTAAGATATTTTTATGACCCATGATGCTGCCATGGGCTTCCTAATAAGCAGGCTCCAAGTGGAAAATGCATTCAATGGCAACATTTGAAGAAGAAAAAATGGAAATCCTCACTTTAGTAGAGATGGAACATTGTGTTGTGGTCTGCCAGCAGCCTGCGGAGCTGGCAGCAGAGTTGGACAGTGAGGAGGCTGGGGAAGAACATGGGTCAGTCCTGGAGTCTGGGGAAGGCTCAGACGAGGGCTCTGCATCAGAGGCAGAGAAAGGGCCATCTGGGAGGTACGTGCTGCCTCTGGAGACTCCAGAGTCGGACCTCAGCGAGGAAGAGGAACCTGTTCCCAGTGTGTGCATGCGCAGAGCTGCCAGAAGGCAAGAACAGCTAAAACAAAAGGGATGACTTGGGAGTAGGGCTGGGAGATGATTGGCCCCTCCCATAAGACTTAAAAGAGGAGCAAAGGCACGTGGGCCTTTGCAGGAAGCAACGTTTGTTCATTCGATTCAGCTTAAAGCTTGAAGCTCTGTTTGATTCTGGACTCGGTGTGGCTTTGCCAATTAGGTCTTTGGCAGCGTGTCAAGGGAGATAAAGGTGGGTGATTATCCCAAAGGACTTCTCCTGAAGGACTCTTTATAACTAATTGGGACACATCTGTGAATGAACAGAATTCACAGCTGTTGCAGTAAAAGAGGTTTTTGAGACTACTTGTGTGTTTTAATAACTCAGGAAGCCTAGGTCAGAAAACATTGTTGAAACTTTTGCAGGGAATGAAGAAGAGATTTACACTTTCCTCTTCCTGCGATTCTGAAAAAAAAAAAGCCCTCTCTTTTGAAGCTGTTACTTGTTTGAAAAGCACCTTCCCTCTACTGTCAATGTTTGGTTTCCTCCTTCTGTGCCTAGCTGTTTCGCAGAAGTGATTTTCCATCAGGATAACAGCGGGAAACCAAAGGAAAGTTTAAATTCATCTTTCCAGTCTGGCGAGATGCTGATAATTATCACCTCCCCCCACTTTATTTAATGCCATATCAAGTTTGTCCAGAATTCAACAGGGCTTTGTTTTCATTCGTTGCTTATAGGAGAATCGGCGGTCCGATGAACATCGAGTTTCCATAAATTCAAGTGAATATAGCTAATCTGAATGATTGTCAGCATTGCAAGGTAGCCCCTCCAAGAAGCAGCCCTAGAAGTGCTGGCTTTAAATTTATCGTAAAGTTACATTAACAGAATCTTGCAAGTCAGAAAATACATCTCCCTCTCTCCACACACACCCTTCTTTACGGTCCAAGAAACTAGGGAGGGTCCTTTTGTTTGTCATGCCCATTTCTTCTATGGACTCAGTTTTCACTTGTCTGGCCATTGTCTAGCCTCTGGCTCTCCCTCCTGTCTTCCAAGGTAATTCTGAACAGAAAGTTGTTGATGATGGGAAACAATGCTGTAGAACAGGGGTCTCCAACCTTGGCAACTTTAAAACTTGTGGACTTCAACTCCCAGAATTCAACTCCCAGAACTCTGGGAGTTGAAGTCCACAAGTCTTAAAGTTGCCAAGGTTGGAGACCCCTGCTGTAGAATATCTAGTTCAAATCTCACCAGGCTCAAGGTTGACTCAGCCTTCCATCCTTTTGAGGTAGGTAAAATGAGGACCCGGATTGTGGGGGCAATAAGCTGACTTTGTACAAAAAAGAACAGCACTTTGGGGGGGGGGGCGAAAGCCCTACTAAGCAGGTATATACAAAAGTATGAAGGCTATTGCTTAACGCATTGTAAGCCGCCCTGAGTCTCCGGAGAAGGGCAGCATATAAATTGAACCAATAAATAAATAAATAAATAAAATCTACATTGCGCACCATTAATGCATGGTATAGATATACGATAGATATTCTACAGCACTGTTCTCAACATCAGCACATTCAAGAAGGGAGGACTTCAACTCCCAGTATTCTCCAGCCAGGACACTACCAGAATTCAGGGAGTTGAAGATCACACATCTTAAAGTTGCTAAGGGTGAGAAAATCTGTTCTAGAATACCACAACTTTCCCCTCTACTCCATTATTGCCTTAGAAATGTATTGCTATCATTACTTTATCTCATGGGAGTCAAACTCGATTTCATTGAGGGCCACATCAGGGTTGTGTTTGACCTCAGGGGCCGAGGTGGGCATGGCCAGCTCATGTCACTTGTGTTGGGGGGAGCACCTGTGATGGCCCGAGTGCTAAGGCAGGACTTCTCCCAGACCCTCCCTCATTATAACCTTCCTTCCTTCCTTCCTTCCTTCCTTCCTTCCTTCCTTCCTTCCTTCCTTCCTTCCTTCCTTCCTTTTCCTTCCCTCTTCCCTCTTCATTCTCCTTTCTTCTTTCTTCCACTCTTTCCTTCTTTTCCCTTCCTTGCTCTCTTCCCATCTTCCCTTCTTTTCCTTTCTCTTTCCTCTTTCCCTTTCTCCTTTCCTGTCCCTTCTTGCATGTCAAATGCAAAAGGGGAAACATTTCTTCTTTTGTTTTGTTTTGATTTTAGTTTGTTTTGCTAGCCCTCTGCCAGTGAAAACGGAGCCATGCAGCCCCACTGAACTCCGTTTTCGCTGGCAGAGGCACTGCGGGCCAGTCCTTTGCTGTTTCCAGGGCAGCCCTGGCCCCCGTGGGCCAGATCCAGCCCCTGGGCTTTGAGTTTGACACCCCTGTTTTATCCTTATCATAATTTTGTGAAGTGGGCCAGGATCTGATGGCATTGGCCTGAGGTGGACCACATTTTCCACTGCCCATACTAACAATTTCATGATTCCTTACCGTATCTTATCTATAGTAGCTCTATTAGTCTAAGCATTAAAGGATAGCATCCAGAAAGTTCTAAAAAAAATTAAAATATCCTGAGAACAAATAGAAAACTACAAATACACTTGCCTCCAGATGATACAGATTTTGTTTGCAAATTTCCTCAGCATGCACAAGTTTTGCAAATCATTTCCACTTCCGTAATAGATTTTATACATCCTTTTTATGAGTATGTGCACTTTTATTAGCTTCCCTATAATATACTGTAAAACATTTATTATGGAATGCATTGTAAAATTTGAAAACTCCAGACTGAATGATAACTCAGTTGGTTCGTGCAGTGGCTTGATAATGCAATATTCAAATGTGGACGAAACGAATTTCCTCCCCATTGAAAACATCACCAAAGATTTTCAAATAAACGCCAGTCATTAGTTGAGGGGGCAGGGACAGAGCATTTACAGGTAGTCCTTGACTTACAACAGTTCAGTTAATGACCATTCAAAGTTACGGCATCCCTGAAAAAAGTGATTTATGACCATTTTTCACACTTTTTTTATTTATTTTTTTAATTTGATTTATATGCCGCCCTTCTCTGGAGACTCAGGGCAGCTTACAATGTGTTAAGCAATAGCCTTCATACTTTTGTATATTTTATACAAAGTCAGCTTATTGCCCCCACAACTGGGTCCTCATTTCACCTACCTTGGAAAGGATGGAAGGCTGAGTCAACCTTGAGCCTTGGAGAGATTCGAACCAGCAGTAATTGCAGGCAGTTGTGTTAATAACAGGGTGCTTAGACCACTGTACTATCAAGGCTCTTACTACCTTACAACCATTACAGCATCCCCACGGTCATGTGATCAAAATTCAGATGCCTGGCAACTGACTCATATTTATGACGGTTGCAGTGTCCTGGAGTCATGCGTTCAACTTTTGCAACCTTCGGACAAGCAAAGTCAATGGGGAAGCCAGATTCTCTTAACAACCAGGTTGTTAACAATTAAGTTACTAATTTAACAAATACAGTGATTCTCTTAGCAACTGTGGCAAGAAAGGTCGTAAAATGGGGCAAAACTAAGTGGAGACATTTCTTCACTTATCAACAGAAATTTTGGGCTCAATTGTGGTCATAAATTGAGGATTGTATTTCCATCTTCTCTTTAGATTTCTCTTTTAAAATGGCTGAAAAGGTTATCTGTATACTCCGTTTCAGTACTAATTGAAATCTATCGACGGACTGTAACTTGCATCATTGCCCTCGGGCCACTCCCAGCATTCCATGGGTAGAACAGATATATCTGAGAATTCTGGGTATTGAAATCCATACACAGGGAATGTCCAAGTTGGGGACATTGGGCTGTTCTTGAATGGATGCAGAAGTTTCCTTTCTCACAGTCTTAAGACTGTAATGTGAAAATTGTTTCCTCTTTGCTAGTAGCACTTTTTGGGTGGGGAATTTTTTTTCTTAGCTTGATTTCTCTCCATGTCCCAGAGGCTAAAATAACCAGACTATTTCTGAAACTCAGTACTGGCAAACCCTAAGAAGATAGAATAACAGAATTGGAAGGGACCTTGGAGGTCTTTTAGTCCAACCCCTTGCTTAGGCAGGAAACCCTACACCACTTCAGACAAATGGTTATCCAACATCTTCTTAAAAACTTCCAGTGCTGGAGCATTTACAACTTCTGGAGGCAAGTTGTTCCACTGATTAATTGTTCTAACTGTCAGGAAATTTCTCCTTAGTTCTAAGTTGCTTCTCTCCTTGATTAGTTTCCACCCATTGCTTCTTGTTCTACCCTCAGGTGCTTTGGACAATAGTTTGACTCCCTCTTCTTTGTGGCAGCCTCTGAGATATTGGAACGCTGCTATCATGTTTCCCCTAGTCCTTCTTTTCATCAGACTAGACATATTCAGTTCCAGCAACTGTTTTTCATATATTTTAGCCTCCAGTCCCCTAATCATCTTTGTTGCTCTTCTCTGCACTCTTTCTAGAGTCTCCACATCTTTTTTACATCGTGGCGACCAAAACTGGATGCAGTATTCCAAGTGTGGCCTTACCAAGGCATTATAAAGTGGTATTAACACTTCATGTGATCTTGATTCTATTTCTCTGTTTATGCAGCCTAGAACTGTGTTGGCTGTTTTGGCAGCTGCAGCACACTGCTGGTTCATATTTAAACAATTGTCCACCAGGACTCCAAAATCCCTCTCACAGTCACCACTGTTGAGCAAGTTACCACATATACTGTACCCGTGCCTTTTGTTTTTCTTGCCCAAATGTAGAACCTTACATCCCATACATCTGATTTTTTTTTCACTTTGATGTTTCCCCCCTGTTGAGGCCATGTCTTCCTGCTGTCAGTTGAGATGCTTGGCAGGTTTGGGGGCTGGAATGAGGCACGCATATCAGAACTGTTTTGTCAGTGGATCGATTTGAACATGCCCAGCACACCATCACTGCTATTCATTCGCTTATCAGTCCACTTTTCCAACTAAGCAAGTCTTTTGGCTTATCGGTGGATTAAAAAAAGAGGTCTGTCTATTTTGGTCAGGAATAGAACAGGGTGGTGACAGGAATCATTTGGCACAGGAAGAAAAGATTTCAGAGAAGACAATGTTAAACAGTCTGTCTGCCTGTCTGTCTCTGTCTCAGCTGTCTGCCAAGAGCTTGTTACTTGATCTAATCGTTAAAATGTGACGTGCTCAAAAACCCAAAAGCAAAGACGATAGGTTGGGTGCAGACTTAATTAAAGTGCAGCAATTAAAACTTGGACTTTAATTAATTGATGCTGCTGTTCTCTTCCAATAGGTTTTGGTAGCCAATGGCTGCCTGATCTTTTCTTGCCCAAAAGGTTTTAAATAAAAGAGAGAGAGAGATCATGGAAAGGCAAGCTCTGAGAATTTATTATGGATTCAAGATTTTGCAGAAGACCAAGGTCAGATTCCAGGTTCAAATATCCCCACCTTTTTTTTTTTAAATTGTTTTTCATTTCAGAGAGAAAACTGAGCATAGTCCGAGTGAAGCCAATTTTGTACTGCCATGACTATTGTCATATTGGGCTGCTATGGACAGGAGATGATCTGGCTTCCTTCCACATGAAAGAATGAATCCAAAAGGACTTCAGAGAATGGAAGAGTTTGTTCTTTGAAATATTGCGTGCGCTTCTTCGACTTGATCTTTACACCTCAACATTCTGAGTGGAAATTGTGTTTATAATGTTTATTATTAAGTTTGGATTTTTATTTGGGAGGGGGGGGTGACATTTGGCCTCCTGAACTAGTTCTCATAAAATTCTAGACTGTTTCCAAGAAAAGTTAATAAATGCAGAAAAGATTGATGAGGGGAAGATGGGGAACGCATAACCTGTATCATAAAATAAATTCTTCTTTTTCAACAATTCTCTTATATAAATATGCCACAGCAGGCTGTCTTATCAAAGAGAAGGTAGAATTTGACTTTGCATTCCTTGGTGAGATATCATCTCACGAAACTCCCAGCCTGTTTTAAGCAATCAGGGAAATAAACACACAGAGCTGAAATAAATGCTTCATCTCTGTTCTGAGAATGCTGCCTTCGGGAACTTTTTCCCCCCCCACAGTTACTTGAGGCTAATACAGTAGTAGCTTTTCCAAGACCAGATTTCCTAAGAAATGTATGATCGAGATATTACCTAGTAAGAATTTCCCAAGTGTAAAAGTTTGAGAGCTTAAACCAGGGGTGAGTTCTAAATTTTTTTACTACCAGTTCTGTGGGCGTGGCTTATTTTATGGGCGTGGTTTGATGGTCATGTGACAAACAATTCTTTAGGATTTATAGAGGTACTGGTCTACCAGGCTTTTAGCTGCTTGCAGAGCTGCGGTCTACCCATTTGTTTTTGGAGCGTTCCGGTCTACCTATTTGTTTTTGGAGTGCACTGGTCTACCCCCACACTGCCTTTTACTGCTGATCAGCTGTAAGGCGGCCCTTTGAAGCGCCACAGCAAGTGTTTAAACAGTTTTTTGCCACTCTGCCACCACCAAGAGCATCGGAAACCGCTTTCAGGCAGTTTGGCCTCAATTGCCAATCTACCACCTCTGAGCGGTTTACAAGGAGTGGATTGGTTCTAGCCGATCAGTTGGGAGGCTTCTTGGCTTCTCAATTTAAAGCTACAGTATCTTGTTTTTTTTCCTCTTCTTTGTCAAGTGAGCCCTGATTTTTTCCTTCTAGCCGATCAGCTGGGACTCGGGAGGCAGCAAATAGATTGGGGGCGGGGCCAGGCAGAGGTGGTATTTACTGGTTCTCCAAACTACTCAAAATTTCCACTACCAGTTCACAAGAACCGGGGAGAACCGGTAGCAACCCACCACTGGCTTAAACCAATGAAGTTACAATGATCCAGGATCCAATCTGGGTCAGTCACTGGAACCAAGGGTGTAGTCAGTGGTGGGCTGCAACCAGTTTAACAAACGGTTTGGTGATCGTGCGTGCACCTAGTACGCTTACACGCAGCATTCATACAGCAATTTGAAGCTCAGCTACTTACCTTCTAAGGCAGCCCCAGTAAGTAGAACACTGGAGGAAATATAGGATAGGATAGGGCGGGTGCAGGTAGGCGGGGCCAGTTGATTGTTGGAACTACTGGTTTGCCCAAATGGGTCCAAATCGGCAGCAGCCCACTACTGGGTGTAGTCTTCCAAGCTTCTGGACTCATGCTGGAGCCCATCTTCAGGGAATTTCTCTCTACACATTCTGGTAGAGAGACATTCCCCGAGGATGGGCTTCAGCACAAGCCTGAAAGCTTGGAAGACTAAACCTCTGGCCCAGGTGACTGACCCAGATTGGATCCTGCAAATTATCCTGGGACACATATATTTGCCTTCATTGGTAATATGGTTGATGACTTTGTGTCAACCCTAGATAATGACCTACAGGCAAAAGGTTGGGATGAGCAGTTGATGTAGCAATGGGGACATGGGCAGTAAATTGGCTTGTAGAATTAAGTAGATGCCATGTACATCCTTTCCTTATTTATTTATTTTTATTTATTTAGGGAATTTATATTGCTGCCTATTCACACATGGCGACTCAACACGGCTTACAGAATATAAAATCTCATATAAAAACAATAAAACTAATAAAAGAAGAGTCGTATAATAAATTAATATAATAAAATCACCCCCCCACACTCTCATCCTGGCCGACAGCACCTCACACGAGCCACTTAATGGGCTCCATCCCGCTCTGGGTTCCCCAGGCCCGCTGGCAGAACCAGATCTTCAGCGCCTTCCAGAAGAGTGCTAGAGTGGGGGCCATTTTACTCTCTGGGGAGGATGATGGTCCGCTGGCAGAACCAGATCTTCAGCACCTTCCAGAAGAGTGCTAGAGTGGGGGCCATTCTACTCTCTGGGGAGGATGATGTTCCAGAGAGATGGGGCCACCATGGAGCAGGCCCTTCTTCTGGATCCCACCAGTGTATCTCCCTAGGACCCACAACATTCCTTGCCTCCCCACTCTGATAAATAAAAGCTTAAATAAAACTAATTGTCAACCAGGCAATTGAATGAATCGTGAAGATACAGAGGCCAATTCTCACTTTGCTCCAAAGCTCACCAGGTGATATTGGGCTAGATGACCATGCCATAGATTTTCCATTGATCCTCATTCAAATTTGATGTAAATTCATTTATTTTAGAAACTATGTGAAATATTGTCAAGGGTAAACCAGGCAGGGGACATGACAAGATAAGCTAATTCTGCATTATTATAAGGCTACATTGACAGAATCTTGGAAGTCTGAAAGTACACATTTCCTGCCACCATCTTTAATCGTTTGACCAATCAGGGTGCATCCTTCACATGTTTCTTTCTCTGACCATTAAACCCTTGGGGGTTCCCCCTTCTCTTGCCTCATAGTTTCTTAGGCAACATTCTTCCCTTTATCTCCCAATGTCATCCATTCATTCCATTACAAAGCTGAAGAATGTACTGACCTAGGCTTCCCAAGAGCATGAAGCAGGCTCCTTGTCCCAACAAAAATCCCTTTTTATTAAGTTACTGTGAATTCCTCTCATTCACATCCAGCAAAGTCTTTCAAGGGAGAATTTACAGTCACAGCCCTTACATGGCTTGGAGAGCTGCCAGGCCGATATCTTCAAAACTTGGCAAGAAGTCTCTGAGAGTCACAAACCAATTAAGCGAACTAATTGTCTCCTGCAAACTCCCCTCCCCTTTTGCTCCTCTTTATTCCCTATGGGAGGGGCCATTCACCGTCCACCTGTGGCTTTACTCCTGAGTCGACCCTTGTTCCTTAGCTGTTCCCTTCTCCTGGCAACTCTGCGCATGCGCACACTGAGAACAGGCTCCAGCTGTTCTTCTGCCCCACTGATGTCTGACTCCGAAGGCAGCTGACAACTGTCAGACGGCCCTGGCCCCATCTCTGCCTCCAACACAGAGCACTCGTCAGAGCCTTCCCCAGACTCCAGGACTGGCCCATGTTTCTCCCCAACCTCCTCACTGTCCAAATCTGCTGTCAGATCCACTGGCAGGCCACAACAAATAAAATGTTCCAGATATTTTCATGCTGGGCTCCAGTACTATAGAACATATTTAATAATGAGGCAGCCAGTGTGAGAGTGTGAGTGTCCTGTTTTTCACTACACTATCATGTCTTTGTGATCTCTATTTTTCTTTTATTTATTTTTTTACATTTCTGTTCAATCTCTAGGGAACAAAGTGGAGGGAAGCTCTTGCATTTGCCTTCTCTTAAAAACATTTGGATAAATTGCTCACCCGGCTCTAAATAAAATAGGACAATTTCCATGTTTCCCTGAGGTTTTTTTTTTTTGGAGAAATGATACAAAACCAGAATAAATAAAGAATAAAAAATATAATCACAACATTTCTTGGTTACTCTAACAGGCAACCAGGGATTACCCTTCTGATCATTAGCTGAGCCAAAGAAAGATGCCAAGTACTGAAACAGACTCCATATAAAAAAAACATAGATCTGTGCTCACCTGGTTACAATTTTGTCTAGTAGGTTTTGCACATTGATTGTATTACTGAGACTTTTGTTTGCATTTCCTATTAAAAATGCTCAATTTTTTAAAAAACTGGTTACATTTAAAAGAGTCGCCTTTGGTGAGATGGACAGCATATAAGTTTAATAAATAAATGAAATG
Source organism: Pantherophis guttatus (assembly GCF_059756535.1). Classification (NCBI taxonomy): domain Eukaryota; kingdom Metazoa; phylum Chordata; class Lepidosauria; order Squamata; family Colubridae; genus Pantherophis; species Pantherophis guttatus. The sequence continues at coordinate 20,730,444 of NC_142069.1, read as the reverse complement.
CTGCCTCCTACTAAGGCAGCATTTAACATCCAGCTGCCTGCAATTACTGCAAGTTCAATTCTTACCAGGCTCAAGGTTGACTCAGCCTTCCATCCTTTCTAAGGTAGGTAAATTGAGGACCCAGTTGTGGGGGCAATAAGCTGACTTTGTATAAATATACAAAAGGATGAAGACTATTGCTTAACGCATTGTAAGCCGCCCTGAGTCTCCGGAGAAGGGCGGCATATAAATCAAATTAAAAATTAAAAATAAATAAATAAATACAAAACAAATACAATTTAAAAACTGCTGAGAAAAATGAGCTGTATTTAAATCTTGATTATCAGTAAGGGGTGGCAGAGGTGAAATTTAGCAGGTTCTGACAAGTTCTGGAGAACCAGTAGCAGAAATTTTGAGTAGTTCAGAGAACCGGCAAATACCACCTCTGGCTGGCCCCAGAGTAGGATGGGAATGGAGATTTTGCAGTATCCTTCCCCTGCCATGCCCACCAAGCCATGCCCACAGAACTGGTAGTAAAAAAATTTGGATTTCACCACTGCCTAGAGGAATGCCTGTCGGCCGCTGGCCCCTTCAGCAGCCAAATAAGAGGAGGAGGAGAAGGAGGCATGGGAGTCAGGGTCAGCATCAAGCCAACCTGAGAGTTCCAAGCGAGAAGAGGAAATGGAGCTGGCAGAGAGAGAGAGACAGAGGCAGAGCCTGGACCATCCATCAGCCCTCAGATGGAAAATCAACAGCCCCCAGGTCTGCAGGTGGCTGATGAGGAAAACAAAGAACAGCTGGGTCCAGTGCCTGACGTGCGGATGCTCAGAAGGCAGAGGAGAGGAGAACAGTGGAAATCCATGGGCAATCCTTGGGAAGGAAGAGCCATCACTGCTAGCGAAGCCCCACCCTCGCTCTGGGGATAAAAGGCAGGGAGTGGAGATGAATAGATCTGGCAGACAACTATTCATCTGTCGGCGGGCCGGCCTTGTTAGCCTGCGTTGAGAGAGAAACTTTTTGCCAGGGCTGCCGGCATTCCTAATAAAGGAATCTTTGAGTTAACTTCAGAGGGTTTGTTGTGTTTGGGGAGCTGGGTCAGTACAGAATGTTTCTATTCGGCTGAAGGCAAAGCACTTACAAGCCTAATTTTTTGCATTGGTAGCTTGGAACTATAGTAGTATACGCAGGATAATGTTTGTGCAATTGAATTTCCAGCAGCCTCCTTATATTTCTTTAGCTCCCAAATGCTGCGTCTGACAGTAAGAAAATGTGGCAGAAGAGGAGAAGGCAAAGCACGGAAGGAAAGAGAGTACGGTTGGTTGAACAGAATTAATGGAAGTTGAAATGGGAAGAAATGGCTTCTATGGACCCCACTTAAAATTTCTGTGAAGATGTTTACAGAGCTTCCAAAGAGAGGTTCCTGCTCATTTTTCTACTATAAGACAAATTTTGAAGCTCTTCCACATGACTCAATTCAAATTGTCATAAACAGAAGTGAAGAAAAGAAAAAGCTTCAAGCAATTTCCCACTGTAATTCAGCTCGTTTTCCCTGCATGGGTGATTCCTGTCAAAGCAATCCCTATGGATATAAATAGATTGATGGTCCTGAAAGATACATGGGTGGCAGATGATCCTTGAAGGATGGAGGGCAATATCATCTGTAATGATAATTGGGGGTTTGCTGCTTCCCACTCCATAGTAGTTTTCTCAGGAGTGGCCTTTTAAACTAGTAGAAAAAGTTATGAAAACCATGATCTTTTTTTCTTTTTCTTTCTTTCTTTCTTTCTTTCTTTCTTTCTTTCTTTCTTTCTTTCTTTCTTTCTTTCTTTCTTTCTTTCTTTCTCCTTCCTTCCTTCCTTCCTTCCTCCATCTCTCCCTCCCTCCCTCTCTTTCTTTCTCTCTTCTTCCTCCCTCCCTCCCTCCCTCCCTCTCCCTCCCTCTCTTTCTTTCTCCCTCTCTCTCTCCTTCCTTCCTCCCTTCCTCCCTTTCTTTCTTTCTCTTTCTTTTCTTTCTTTCTCCTTCCTTCCTCCCTTCCTCCCTTTCTTTCTTTCTCTTTCTTTTCTTTCTTTCTCCTTCCTTCCTTCCTTCTTTCTTTCTTTTTCTTCCTTCCTTCCTCCCTCCCTTCCTTCCTTCTTTCTTTCTTTTTCTTCCTCCCTCCCTCCCTCCCTCCCTCCCTCCCTCCTTTCTTTCTTTCTTTCTTTCTTTCTTTCTTTCTTTCTTTCTTTCTTTCTTTCTTCCTTCTTTTTTCCTGCTGGCGTTCTTTGCGAGGTGTTGTGTTGTGAGCATATGGAGGGAATGTTTGGATAAAGTCAATTGTTTCTATAGAAAAGTTGTATAGCTGTTTTCAGCTACATCTCTTGGGGCAGCAGATGGTAAAATAAAAATTAGAAGATCTTGCAGAAAGAGAGAAAGAAAGAAAATAAAACTGCAGGAACAGCAATTAAAACAAAGTTATAACGTGTAACAGAACAGAGGAAAATGCCATAATCAAAGCATATTCACATGCTGAGTTGCTCAGTGGGTTAAAAAGCCTTCACCTAATGCCAACTTGTTATTACCCATCCTTCAGGAAGTTCACTTGGAAATAGAAAACATTGATCTCAGTAGGGTTTATATCTGTACATGAATAGAACTGCCTTTCTAGTCTTTGGCTCCTCTACTGAATAAATATAACATAAGTATCTTTTCAGTAAGTGGATCTATTAACATCATAATCTACAGCAAGTTGTACCACCTAGTCCATTTTGGCTGTTCTCAGAAAGAAAGCTAAGAAGGTTTGAATGTGACTACTATTGGAATGGGAAGCCACCTGACATCTTTAGATATTCAATGTTTTTTTAGTAACTAACTGCAACTATAATAGAATTATCTATGGAGATTCTCAGTCATCCAAGTCAGGGTTGTCCCAAAGGTGCTTTTTCAAGAGGCAACTGGACTTTCTGTTTTTTTCTTTGACGGTGTTTCACTTCTCATCCAAGAAGTGTCTTCAGCTGAAGATGCTTCTTGGATGAGAAGCGAAACGTCTTCAAAGAAAAAACAGAAAGTCCAGTTGCCTCTTATAATAGAATCAATGGGCTTATAGGGGGATACAGCAAAACATCTCAAATACTTTTACTGGAATATATCTGTGCTAGCCATTTACAAATCAAAATGGGACTTCATTCTAATTTGTTGTCAAGCTGTCCATGCTTAGCCTTCTTCTCTCCTAAGGCTCAATCTCCAGAGGGCAATAGGAACAGTGGTTCTCAACCTTTTTCTTCAACTTGGATCCCCTTTAAATATCTTTTGTGGCCATGGACCATGGCCATGGACCCCCAAGACTGATTATTTAAATCATCAAATTTCTTCAAGCCTTTGTGGATCCCATGTGATGACATCATGGACCTCCTATCCTATCATTGCATTAAGCAAGGCTTTGTGAAGACAGCAGTTGTGGTAAATTAGATCCCCCATACTTTCAGGGCATTTGATGGTAGCCCTTAAAGTTACTTGTGAGAATTCCATTTATTTTTGTGATCAGAGACAATTTGAAGGCTACTTGTCACTAGCATCTCTCTCATTTCCTCTGGATGTATTTGTCGGGCAACTACACTTCTGGTCTTCACGGGGAGTGTGGGGGGGAGAAGTTTATGAAAGCCTACATTACTTAAATGTATTCTGCACACCTCCTGAACAAAGCAAACTTCAAAGTAACCTTTTGCACAAAAGGCAACATGAAAGAACCTATTGTACAGGCCTCCAAGACTCCCAATGATTCCCTTTTTATTCTCTAATAAATAAAAAAGGAACCTGAACTAGGAAAGGCGGACAATCTAGCATTATAGATTACAAGGAGCTTTTGACACTGCCTGCTCCCTTATCTCTGCCCTCAAGGCCCCACTTGAATGGACCTATTCAGAAGCTAGCAGCCATGTGCTATAGCTAAACACAGCTACCCGAACAAGTTCTGTTTTGCATTGTTCAGCTACCTCTTTCCATTAAGGTCAATATCAGTCTGTCAAACCTGTGGCTTCAGTTTGCATTGTGAGCAAAAAAAACAAACCAAACCAAACCAAACCAAACCAAGCCCTATTCCCCCATTTATATTTCTTTTCTGTAGAATTGGAGCACCTGAGAAAGAAAGTGGTGAGCTAGACAAAGATCCAAAATTGCACTTTTGCATTGCAAGAACTGCTCTCTGGTTGTCTTGGAGTACAATGCCCCAAATTCTGGCAGTTTGGTCCAATCCATATTTCATCTGAAGTTGATGTCCAACTTCAGAGGTACTTCAGAGTTGGTTTCGGATGGCAGAACCCAACATTTTTGTTTATTCACTTGGGAATACGGTTATATGAAAAGTTACAGATGTTCCTTGGGTAATGTAAAAGCTGACTTGCATATCCTTAAATGTATTTGATTGCTTATTTGTTCCCTATGACTATCATTAAGTGTTGTATCTTATGATTCTTGATGAATGCATCTTTTCTTTTATGTACACCGAGAGCGTATGCACCAAGACAAATTTCTTGTGTGTCCAATCACACTTGGCCAATAAAGAATTCTATTCTATTCTATTCTATTCTATTCTATTCTATTCTATTCTATTCTATTCTATTCTATTCTATTCTATTCTATTCTATTCTATTCTATTCTATTCTATTCTATTCTGCACACTTTCCCCACAAGCCACATCTAAAACTTTCATGGTATGTAAAAATGTGCATTACATATGGAATGCAAAATGGTATACCATGTGGATGATTTTTCATGGGGAGGATTATAAAGTAGGCATCATATTCCAGAAGGCAGAGAGGTGTTTTTTTTTTAATAGGTCACATGTTCCCATAATCACCATGTGGATATATACTGCTTCATCTCACAGTTTTTAATGTTATTTCAGGGGTGAAATCCAGCAGGTTTTGACAGGTTCTGGAGAACCAGTAGCGGAAATTTTGAGTAGTTCGGAGAACTGGCAAATACTATCTCTGGCTGGCCCCAGAGTGGGGTGGGAATGGGGATTTTGCACTATCCTTTCCCTGCCACGCCCACCAAGCCACGCCCACCAAGCCAAACCAAGCCCACCAAGCCACAGAACCGGTAGTAAAAAAGATTGAATTTCACCACTCTGTTATTTCACTCTGCATTGCAATCATTAATGGAAAGTGATCAAGTGACAGTAAACGTGCAGAAACATAAGTGTGAAGTCAATAGTTTAGGTCAGAGCACAACAGCACTCTTTTGAAAACTGGTTCATCGATTGTTTTGTGGTTCTTATAATATGGAACAATGAAAGAAGGATATTTAAGATTTCCTTGTCACTGATAATGTTCCTGGTCATGCTATACATTTAGATAATTATTATCCGAGTGTTAAAATTCATGTTCCTACTCTCAAATCAACATCACTCACCAGCTCGTTAATTAGGGGATCATTGTATATTCTGAGGCCTATTATCTCTATGTAACATTTGCAAATGCATCAGATGCAACACACAAACACACACATAAACATATACACACAGGGTATCAATTTATGCAATTTCTGGAAATTGTAAATATTTACTAAGTGATCAGAAATATGGCTCAGATCTAGCAGATGTTTCTCACATTTGATAGATTATTACAGATTCAACTGATAAGCCTGCTATACAGTTTAAAAATGTGACTTTGGGCAGCTAAAATTAGATTAAAACAGCAACACACACACACACTCACACCACCACAGAACTGCACTGTGTCCAAGGTCACTCATCATCATCGTCTTTTAATGAACCCATAATCCCTTGCAGGGTGGAGTCTGGGCAACTGAATGGAGCTGAGTGTCTACTGGCCGGATGCCCTTCCTGTTGACAATGTGGAGTGATATTCAGCAGACATAATCTCAATGTGCCCAGAGAGAGAAATATCTGCCTCTATCTAGGATCGAATTCACAGCCTCCTGATTGTGAGGTGAGCGTTCCACTTCAAAGCCACTGCACCACACTGTCCAAGGTCAATTGTCTAATTTACCTCTTAAAGATGGGTTCACCTTGGCCCAACATGCAAGGGAAGAAATGGGTGTTCTGTCCCCGTCTCACACACGCACACAAACAGACAGCCGGGGGTTAAATAAACTGGCAGACAACCAATTCTTCCGATAGGAGGCTTGGCAGCAACCCAGTAGCTGCTTGCCAAGAACTTTACTAATAAACAAAATACACACAGTTCAAGCATTGTCCAATTCGTAAAATAAATCCAAGGCAGATAATGTTGTTTCCAAAGATGCAATGTGACTTGATAGTAGTTAGTTTTGTCTGTCACAGAGTCTGAATAGCCACCTCATCCCCTTTTATACCCTGTGGGGTGTGGTCCAGTGACTCAGCTTAATCTCTGGCACGCCTTTTCTTCTGTTGCGTGCGCTTATCTCTGCGACGCTGCCGAGGATCCAGCCAAGACTCATTTCCCTCATCACTGTCCACCTGTGGCTGCATGGACGTGCTTGGCCCCAGCCCTATCTCTTGCTCTTTGGCCTTGCCAACTCCTCTCCTTCACTCTCGAAGTCCTCTCCTGCCGATGACACAGGCTCAGGTAACGGAGCCACAACAATGGGTCTGCAGTGGTATATAAATGATCATCATGGTCAGGGCTATCCAAATCTCAGAGATATATGCTTTTCTATAGGGAAGATGCTACAACAAAGAAGATATGTCTCTGAGTCCCATCTGATGGCATATTCTTGGAACTTGCCCTGTGAAAACTTGTGGGACATGCTAAAAGAATAGGGGACAGGCAGTCACACAAATAACTGAGTTCTATGCCATGAAAGCTTTGTAGGTGATAACCAGCATCTTGAACTGATTGCAGAGACTGATGGAAGCCAGTACAGCTTGCAAAATAAAGATATTCCTCAGCATACTACATAGAGTGTGTGGCAATCATTCAAATGCCAGGTTATCAAGGCATAAATAACCATGGTCAGGATGTCATGATCCAGGAATCAATGAAATTGGTGCGCAAGATAGATGCGAAGGACATCCCAACAATAGCCACCAGCTACTCTTCAAAGAGGTGCCGAGCAACCAGGAAGATGTCAAAACTGTGGACCAGTTTTGTCTAGGGGAATATCATTCTATCTAGAATAATGGAAAGTCACCATATCTGAGAGATTTTAGAATCCACAGCCAATCAGTTTTGTTGAGGTTAAATCTAAGCCTGTTGTTCCCCATCCAGGCCCTCGTAGACTCTGGACACATAACAAAGGGTGTCACTTGGTCAGCTAGGGACTGAAATGGATAGCTGCATATATGACCTCACTCAGTGGTTTTATGTACATATTAAATAGAAGTCAGAAGGGACTCAAGCCTCGAGGAAACCCACAAACCAACAGCTTCTGCCTAGACCAGTGATGGCTAACTTTTTCTGGACTGAGTGCCCAAAGTGCATATGTGAGTGCCCAAATGCGCATGTGTGCACCCGAATCCCTAAAATGCAATGCGTGTGTAGGCTCTGTGCATGCATCCCCGGGCATATGCACGTGGCCCCCTGCATGCACCCCTAGGCAGGCGAGCATGCCCCCCCACATGTGCCCCACCCCCACGAATGCACAGCAGAGACCCGAAGACCAGCTGGCCAGAGGGAGGTATGCGCGCATGTGTGGCAGAGCTGAACTGGGGCGACGGCTCATGTGCCGTCAGAGAGGGTGCTGCATGCCATCTCTGGCATGCATGCCATAGGTTCGCCAGCATGAGTCTAGACTCTTCTCTCCTATCAACAGTGACCCTGTTGTGGGACAGAGACATATCTAATGTTGAGGCCAGTTTTGGTGGCTGGATTTTCCCTTGTCATAACCTCTGTTCATCTTTCCTGCATCTTTATCCTGATGTGTTTTCTCAACTCCGTCATTACACAAAACTCTCAGTCTGACAAAAGAGACGAGGCTTTCAGAAGCCTTCGGCCTCAGTTTCACAAAGCCTGGCTTATTTCAAAACTCTTCAACCCATTTGACAGGTTATAACAACTGAAATTCGACAGATGTGCTAAGAAATAGGTCTGAAAATGTATCAATATCCAGCCACCTCAACACTTCTTCACACATCAGCTTAGGACACCTTGAAACAATCCTGGAAGACTGTGAGGTATAGAATTCATTTCTTCTGAATTTTGCTTGAAAGTTTCAGAAAAAAAGCAGGGACATAGATTCTCCCTCTTCCTCCTTCACAATTCAGGGACCACTAATTAAATTAATTGGCTGGAGATCTAGGAAAGAGAATATTTTTTTTCCTTTCCAAACAACGTTTTATTATCTTAAAGAAAATAGACAGTGCACAACTTGGAAATATTTGTTTCCGTTCAGCAGAACTAAATTCAGCCACATTCTCAAAACAGATTTTTGAATTAAGGAAGGGACTCACTTCAAGCAGCAAATCAAATCAAATAGTTTTGCAGCACATCAAGCTCTTTCAAAATGCTTTAAAGTCTCAGTGGTTTTCCTATTGCTTCTGGAGTTGTCACACATAATATACTATAACACAGCTACTTCACTTCCGTACAAGAAAAATGCTGGAAGGAGGGAAGATAGAATGTTCTTATGGGCTTTCTTAATGAGTTTAATACCTCATTACATTTTCTGCCTGTTACAGCTCTTTTGGAGTGATGAGGCTAATCTTGTTTTGGGTTTAATTCACTTTCTCAATTCGCAAGTCAAACTAGAATCCACTCTTGGATCAAACCTTTCCTTCCAATTCCCCATCATTGTACTGAATGAGTGAACAGGGTGCAAACTGAGAAGTTCCTTCCGGGAATTTGGCAGGATGTACCACGCATGGGGTCGACTTCGAGCAACTCCAAGTACTGTGGATCTTATTTCTTTTCTGACAGAGTTTCTATCTTAACAGATTGGAAAGATGCTTTGAACACAGTGTACTTTGACCTCAGGCAAATATTTGATCAAGTTGTTCTTGATATCCTCATGAATAAAATAGTGAAGTACGGGCTAGATGTTACAAAATTGGCTGAGTAGCAGCACCCAGAGAGAACACAGAAATCGAGAGTAGCACTGAAGGGAGTGTCCAAGGTGATGTTCCCTGTTTATTAATGAGCTGGGTGAAGGGATGAAAGGGACAATAATGACATTCACAATGACACAAAACTAGGAGGAAAGTCTAAAAGAAAATATTAGAAAAGCCAAACAATGAGTTGAAAAGAATTAAATTTAATAGGGGAAAATTGTACAGTTCATCCGAGGAGAGAGAGAAAAAGTATAGAACTGCAGAGCTGGCTTGACAAAGAATTAATAGATGCCACGCTAACACCTATAGAGACTAGTCTAAGTATTTATTATTTTAAAGCACAAGGTGTGACACAATTATTATTGACCTGTTTTCCATGTCAGCTCCTGCCTCTGGCAGTCTGTACCATCTCATTATAGTTCACTGTGTCAGTCTACTTTCTGTGACCTCTGTTAATATAGAACATTATCAGTGAATCACAACCTGGATACAACTGAGTCCTGCCAATGAGGGGAGGTCATCAACTTTGCCAGGAGATCCAACGTAGCCCAGGGCCAGATGTAACAAGCTGCATCATCTGACAAGGACAGGACAACAGCCACTCTTTCAATTCCTATCCAAAACTTAATAATAGGTGGGAATAAGCTTGGGAGGTTAGTGGGATAATGGTAGGTGGAATGACCTTGGAAGACAGGAGGAAGAGACACAGCCTAGACTACTATCATGCCAAAGGCAGGGGTGGGCTGCTGGGGGTTCACAGTGGTTCGGGAGAACCTCTAGCTAAGATTCTGTGCAGTTCGGAGAACTCCCAAATCCCACTCCTGGCTGGCCCCACCCACCCAGCCTGCCCCGCCCTCCCAAGAGTCCCCATGCGGCCCATTTTGGATGCAGGTAAGTGCAAGGCATGTATGGAGGCTCAGGGAGGATGAAAACCAGGCCTACCAGAAGTAAGCATGTGTGTGGCGATCGCGCGCAAAGTGCATGCGCGATGCGAACCGGTGGTAAACTGATTAGAACCCACCACTGGTGCACAACATATGTGCAATGAGATTAGTATTCAGTGGCTGTATACTATTTAACAATAATGGTACTGGAAGAAATGATGCTTGCTTGTCAGCTTTCTGGACAGAGTTGGTTGGTCATTATTGGAGATGAGATGCTAAACTGGATGAACTTTAATGCTTTAATTTAACAATGCTCTGCCACTTAGTCAATTCAGTCCTGATGGCACTATTGTTCATAGACTCCTCAGTCTGCCATAGTCTGACTCGAAAAATAAAATAATTAATCAAAACTTCTGGGAGGAAAGATTCTCTTATTTGTAGAAATTCAATATTCGATTTGATTCAATTTGATTGGTGCTACACAAAAATCATTGGCCATGCTACCACCCACCACGCACCCAAGTTTATCAAAGCCTGGCACTCCACAAGCCATTCCATCAACAAACACATTGACTTACAACGACTCTATGAACCCCTCAGAATTCAAATTAATTACACAGCCAACCAGCAACTGCACACTGACCCTCAACCAACCCACACAACCTCCCCCAAACCAGCACTTCACCTCCCAATGACCCTCACTTCACATGACCACATGAAGCCCTTATAAGTAGAACATCGACACTGACATCCCCTAAATTCCACTGAAGATGTTACCCAGCCTGGAAACAGAAGGCAACATTCGGAAACCACCCACAAATTCAGAGAACAAACCTCCATCCTCATCTTCATATCCCTCATATCATGCAATATCATTGGTCAGGAAAGAGACAGTTAATAGTTTGCTTGTGCATAACTGCAAGAGTAAGCTTGTCTTAACCTATAACTTCCAGGATACTGCAGAAGACAGCTGTCAGGTTCTACTAGATATGCATTCTTCTAAAAATATCTAAATTCAGAAAAAGCAGGTTTTAATGGTAGTTATGACTTCATTTACTTCACCTTCCTCTCTCATGCATACCATGGGCATGAGAGTAATAACTTGATGATGCTCTGTAATATATAAAGAAGCTGAAGCACATGGATTTATAACCAAGAAAGGAGATTAGGGCTCTCTTTTAACATTTCAGCTTGTTCTTTTGCTGACATCATTTGATTGCAATCTTTGTTAAAAGCAATTTTTGCCTAAATACACACCTGCAAGAAAATAAAACATGTTTAAAAGGATCTCATAATTCTTCCTGGAATTGCATAGAATGGTATGGGCTTCTTTATGGCTTATAAAAACAATCAAGATTTTTTTTTTTTTTTTTTTTTACAAATCTCTCTTGTCCCCAAAGCAGAAGATAAATAATCAGGGGAAAAAAAATTGCACTGATTAGGGCAGTATAATTCAATCTTAATTTCTCAAATCTTTGTACATTTTGGTATTTACAAAACTGTAGAATCAGTCTAAAGAAAATGAGACAAAGATGGAATAGTAAATTCATTCAGGAAGAAATAACAAGGGGAATAGAGGTTGGAGAAAGCGAATATTATATTAAAACCTGAGTTCATCTTGAAAAAAAGCAAAGTCAGGCATGATTAGCTTTTGGATAAGAGACCTCTAGAAAATCTCAGTGCTGTAGTCTTGATGGGAAATTGAAGAAACATCTCAGAAGAAAGTAATTGGAAATAACTTCTGTATTGTTGCCAAGGAAATCTTCCCAGGCCCCTTTTTCTTCTGCGGGCTGAAACATGGATGAGATCAGTGGTGGGTTTCTACCAGTTCACCCTGATTTGGGCGAACTGGTAGTGGCAGCGGTGGGAGGCTCTGCCCACCTGCAGAGACGTCATCACAGATGCTTTGTGCATGTGTAGAAGGTTCTGTGTGTGTGCAGAAGGTCCACGTGTGAGCTCCCCAGTTCCGAATTGGTAGCAAAGGTAAGTGGAACCCACTACTGGATGATATATATATATATCATTATATAGATATAGATATATAATGAGAAACGAACCTGGCCGACCACAAGGTCATGGACAAGGCAGCAAATTGCAATAGTTGACAGGCTAACATCATCCCCCATTGATAAGCAAGCTAGGAGGGAGGAAACAGTAGAAATTAAGCCTCCATCATCCAGCATGACGACAGCAAAAACAATTCAGCTAATTACAAGTGGGAGACAGCTGGAAGGGCCTATTACATGTGCAATGGCCAAATTGATTAATGGCATATAAAGGCAGAGATCTCTGTAATGGTAGTTTAATACTCTGACGATGTCAGCAGATGGCTGATGAAAGCTTAGTAAAATAACATTTTAATTATTTTAAAATTTTAAGTTCCAGAGCTCGCAGGATGTCTGCTATATATACTGTACACTCCACACACTCAAGGCATTACCCAGTGTTAAAAATGCTAGACTTTCAGGAGTAGTAAATGTGAAAGGGATCTAGTAGTCCTGGTGGGTCACCATTTATGTATGACTCAGCAGTGTGCTGCAGTTGCCAAAAAAGCCAGTTCTAGGCTACATCAACAGAAGGATAGCATCAAGATCATGGGAACTGATAATATCAATTTATACTATACTGAGACTACACTTGGAATCCTACAGCCAGTTCTGATCACCACAATTCATGAAAGATGCTGAGGTCCTAGAAAGAGTGTAGAAGAGCAACAAAGATGATAAGAGGTCTGGAGACAAATTCATATAATGACAGGCTAAAGAAACTAGGTTATTATTACTAGTAGTATGGCATTATTGCATTAGCCAGGAGACTACAATACAATTGCAGAGCAGTAGTTTGGTTGCCTATTTGCCAGCTCTGTTAGATACGTGTTTACATGCTTCCCATGCCACAATTAGGTGAGCTGGCTTTGCACCAGAAAGAAAGACAAGTGGCTTTTCCTGCATCATCATCCAAGGCTCCCTCCCTCCCTGGAGCCGCTTCACAAACCGGCACCATAACCAGGAAGGTTCAGAGGGAAGGAACCTGCCTGCCTGCACAGAGCACAATCCTGTCTCCCACTGAAGTGGTTCCTATTTATTTACTTGCATAGAACATGCATTCAAACTGTTAGGTGGGCAGAAGCTAAGGCAAGTGACAGGAGCTCATCCTGCTATATAGTGCTAGGACTCGAACCACTGGAGTAGAGACCATTTCCATCATCATTAAGCCACTGAGCCATACCTAGGAAACTAGGTATGTTTATCCTAATGAAGAGAAGACTCAGGGAAGACATGACAACAGTCTTCCAGTACTTGAAAGGCTAGCACAAGGAAGAGGGGATCAATGTATTCATAGCGCCTGAGGGCAGGACAAGACATAATGGGTGGAAGTTCATCAGAGGGAGATTCAATATAAAAATAAGGAGGAATTTCCTGAAAGTGAGAACTATTAAACAGTGGGACAGTTTGACTCCTAGTAGAATGGGTGCGCCATTGCTGGAGGTTTTCAAGAAAAGATTGGGCAACCATTTGCCCCAGGACTCCTGTCTTGGGCAGCAGGTTGGACTTGGTCATACTAAATAGCTCTACAAGAGCAGACTTAAATGGGGACTAACCTTCCTGGACTGCAAAGGAGAAAGGGCTTCATGTATAGATGCATTGGTTCATCTAATAATTTATTTCTATGTAAGGAATCATCCAGATAGTAACAATTTCCCATTATTCTGCCATCTGAATCCTAAAGTAACTATTAGGTTCCTGTCTCCCTGGCGCCACAAGAGAAAGACTCATTTGGAATAATGGTCTTCAAGAGTAGCAAAAACTTGTCCACTTTGTTAAATTTAGAGCCCTCCCCCGATGTCTTTAATTCTTCTCCCAAATTTCTTTAGCAGACTGCTCTGAACAAATATTATCACATTATTAGTCTACTATTCATATTCTCCAGGCTTCATTATGTAGAGTTTCTTCAAAAGCCCCCTTCATATGAGATTCAAATCTTGGTTTGACTTAGACTGCAAAAAATAGGCCCTTCTTATTGCAGTATATACTTTTCGATCTGACAACTCATTATATTCCTTTCAATCACTCAGAGAGCATAAGAAGTTTTATAAAGCACTTATGAAATCTAAGAAAGGACAAGAACTGAGAGAGTATTAGGGGAGATTAATTGCAGCATCTAAACTTAAGAATCCTGCCTGTTTCTTGAGTCTAGTTAACTGCTCACCTATGGCTAGTCACTTAAAATAGGTTCCATTTGCCAAATACCTGCAGATATTTTGGAGAGTTACTTTCAGAACTTTTTTTGCACAGAGAAATATTAAATAATCCAGTTTTGGTTCTCTACTTTGGGTTAGTTGTTAACTAACCAAAACTAACCACTTTTGGTTAGTTGTTAACCTAATCTTGCGAAGCTTCTTCTCTGGTAATATTGTACTGCAAACTAGGGCATACAAAACTTTTGCTAGACCAATTCTGGAATACAGCTCATCTGTCTGGAACCTGCACTGCATATCGGACATTAATACAATTGAGCGAGTCCAGAGGTATTTCACGAGAAGAGTACTCCACTCCTCTGCTCACAACAGAATACCTTATGCCACCAGGCTTGAAATTTTGGGATTAGACAATTTAGAACTACGCTGCCTTCGGTCTGACCTAAGTGTAGTACACAAAATTATCTGCTACAACGTCCTACCTGTCAATAACTACTTCAGCTTCAACTGCAATAATACATGAGCACACAATAGATACAAACTTAAGATAAACCGCTCCAAACTCGATTGCAGAAAACACGACTTCAGCAACAGAGTGGTCAATGCCTGGAATGCACTACCTGACTCTGTGGTTACTTCCCCAACCCCCCAAAACTTTAACCTTAGACTGTCTACTGTTGACTTCACCCCATTCCTAAAAGGTCTGTAATAGGCGTGCATAAGCGCACCAGTATGCCTACCATCCCTGTCCTACTGTCCCCATTTATTTGTATCCTTATCCTGTATTCATAATCGTGTTTATACTTATATCTGTTATTTTATATGTATTTGTGACATACTGTAAATCAATCAAACAAACAAACAAACAAACAAACAAAAAATACCCAATGGTGACTTCTCCTGAATGGCCTCCTGTGCATAGCCAAGGCTAAGGATCTCATTATACAAGTGAAAGTGGAGATGATTTTATCGTTCCAGAGTTGCTAAAAGAAAATCAAGATCGG
Source organism: Pantherophis guttatus (assembly GCF_059756535.1). NCBI lineage: Eukaryota > Metazoa > Chordata > Lepidosauria > Squamata > Colubridae > Pantherophis > Pantherophis guttatus. The sequence continues at coordinate 20,715,414 of NC_142069.1, read as the reverse complement.
TGGGCTCCAGTGCAGGCAGGTTTTTTTAAAAAAAACTTATTTATTTGTTTGTTTGTTTGTTTGTTTGTTTGTTTGTTTATTGGTTCGATTTATATGCTGCCCTTTTCCGGAGACTCAGGGTGGCTTACAATGCGTTAAGCAATAGCCTTCATACTTTTGTATATACCTGCTTCATAGGGCTTTCGCCCCTCCCCCCAAAGCGGTGTTCTTTTTTATACAAAGTCAGCTTATTGCCCCCACAAACCGGATCCTCGTTTTACCTACCTTGAAAGGATGGAAGGCTGAGTCAACCTTGAGCCTGGTGAGATTTGAACTTGCAGTAATTGCAGGCAGCTGGTGTTACTTAACAGTGCTTTTAGTCTGCTGCGCCACCAAGGCTCTTATATTAATAGCACAGCACGTTTTCCATCTGAATGGAATGACACTATAGTTATCCCTCTCTCTAAGAATACAGGAAATAGATTTAACCCTGCCAACTGTACACCCGTTGGCTTCCTTAATACAGTATGCAAACTACGTGCAAAGTATCTTTGTTTAAAACTCTTGAGTTGGATCCAAAGTGAAAATATTCTTGCTGAAGACCAGGTGGGATTTAGAGGAGACCGTTCAACCTTAGACTGCTGTCTGGTCTTGTACTATTTAGCTGAAAAATATACCTCACTGCCCAAAGGCACCTTTTTGCAAGCCTTTGTAGATTTCAACTCAGCTTTTGATCTGATTTCAACGGAGAAGCTATGGCAAAAACTTCATGAATCCTCAATGGATAAAAGATTGCTCGTCCTTATCCAGACTCTTTATTCTAACACTTTGCTGAAAGTCAGATGCTCCCCTTGGGGGCCACCTTTCTAGAGCTGTTTTTGGTATTCTACCCTCCTTACTTTTTAACTTGTACATCAATTCAATAATTCAGGCTCCCACATCTTCTAATCATCACTTCCAATGAGAGCAGAATGTGCAATTCCAGGCTTGCTATAGGCAAAGGATTTCTTAATTTTGTCTGTCTCTCAGGTGCGAATAAGGAGGGCATTGGTTTTCTTTAGCCCAAAAGAACACCTTGTAATAAATTATATAAAAAATAAATAAATAGTCTTTGTATGATGGTTTGTATGATGGTTTGTATGCTTCAAGATAAGGAAGCCTGCAACAGCACTCCAGGGTGCTCTACTGAGCCGAGGTGGCGCAGTGGTTAGAGTGCAGTACTGCAGCTACTTCAGCTGACTGCTAGTTCAACAGATCAGCGGATCAAATCTCACCGGCTCAAGGTTGACTCAGCCTTCCGTCCTTCCGAGGTGGGTAAAATGAGGACCCAGAGAGTTGGGGGCAATATGCTATTTAGTATACTGTCTTTGGTGTAAGCAGCCCAGAGTCCTCGGAGAGTGGGCGGCATAGAAATATGACTAATAAAATGACTAATAAATAAATGGGAACTGAACAGAGCATAGCAATAGCACTTAGACTTATATACCGCTTTATAGTGCTTTTACAGCCCTCTCTAAGCAGTTTACAGAGTCAGCCTATTGCCCCCAACAATCTGAGTCCTCATTTTACCCACCTCGGAAGGATGGAAGGTTGAATCAACCTTGAGCCTGGTGAGATTTGAACTGCTGAACTGCAGCTAGCAGTCAGCTGAAGTAGCCTGCAGTACTGCACTCTAACCACTGCACCACCTTGGCTCAGTAGAGCACCCTGGAGTGCTGTTGCAGGCTTCCTTATCTTGAAGCACACATTTCTTTCATCGGACAAGTGTGGCCCACTTGTCCAATGAAAGACAGAAGCTCCACAGCTGTTTTCTGCTGCCTTACCATTCTTCTGTTTGAAGGGGGCACGTTTTATTCCTGCAACTTGCAAGACTTTTCTTGCTGAAGTAATCTCTTAAAGTTCTTTATGATGTTCCAATTCACATTTTTATAGAGTTTAAGATCCTGGAAGCTGTCCAGTCCAAATTTATAAGAACGATACTTGCAGTTTCAAGGTGCACTACGAATGGTATTTTATGGTTAAGGGATGTTTGCTTTCTGTGAATGCCAGAGCCTGGTTCCATTTCCTTATTTTCTGGTTGAAATTGATTTTTTTTTCTCCTCTGGGTTTGGCTCCACTGATTCTCAGAGATCACTTCAGTTTTGGCCAAAAAAACTAATATCAAACTTCAGATCTTAGGAAAGTGTGCACCTATTAAGGCTTGAAAATGCTAGGAGCCATCTGGATATTTATTTTCAAACCAGTTTAAGCCTAATGTCCAAGAGCAATAGCACTTAGATATATATATATATATATATATATATACACCACTTCACAGTGCTTTGCAGCCCTCTCTCTAAGTGGTTTACAGAGTCAGCCTATTGCCCCCAACAATCTGGGTCCTCATTTTACCAACCTCGGAAGGATGGAAGGCTGTGTCAACCTTGAGCCGTTCAGAATCGAACTGCTGGCAGTTGGCGGAATTAGTCTGCAATACTGACCAGGACCCTGATACATCTTGCCAGATTGCCTGATACTGTATTACCATTCGTTGTATGCATCTAACTACAGTTTAGCACAAATGTTGATGATTGCAACTGTACTACAATTACCTATAATAATATATTTTATGTAATTTTATTACTATTTTTAACGTGTTATTAATAGTTACAGGTCTATGTGTTTTTATGGTTGCCCCTTCTGGCTAATAAACTGTAATATAGGTTTGATTGATTACTTCATGTTGAAACCCTGTTTTTCTCAAGAGTTTTTTGCCACCTTATATGGTGACACCTTATAAGGAGCGCAGTGGCTCAGTGGCTAAGACACTGAGCTTATCGATCGAAAGGTCGGCAGTTCAGTGGTTCAAATCCCTAATGCTGGGGTGAGCTCCTGTTACTTGTCCCAGCTTCTGCCAACCTAGCAGTTCGAAAGCATGTAAAAAATGCAAGTAGAAAAATAGGGACCACCTTTGGTGGGAAGGGAACAGCGTTCCGTGCACCTTTGGCATTTAGTCATGCCAGCCACATGACCATGGAGACGTCTTCGGACAGCGCTGTCTCTTCGGCTTTGAAATGGAGATGAGCACCGCCCCCTAGAGTTGGGAACAACTAGCACACATGTGCAAGGGGAACCTTTACTGTTATGGTGGCAGAAAGTCCCCTTGTGTATCTTCACTCTGCTGTTTCAAGCTCCCACTGAATTCACAACCATGTCAGAGAAAAACTACATGTCTCAGCATGAGTTCTTTGTCCAGGTAGTTTATTTATCCCGAAGCAAAAATAAATATCAATATAAGAACCACTATTAGTATAACAAACATAAATTAGTCAAATCCTAGGTCTGGCTCTTCCTTGGAGCAACATAATTAATATTAGTAGAGAAAAGACATTTGGTCCATGCTTGTCTCTTGACAAACCCTTGCAAAATCAGCCTGGCATCTGTTATGTATATTGATGGCATGGGTTCAGTTGCTTCATTAATACCTTGCTAATATTGCTGGTTTACTGCTGAGAATGTGCATTTTCTTTCCCTCCCCAGTAGAATCTTAACAAACTCGTTTTGATTTTCTTGCAAGGTTTTCAGGCATTCATCAGAGTAATAGACTAATCAATATTCATTCTTTTTGTAATTATTAATATTAATTACCCAATTTGTTGGCTAATGGGGTGAGAACATAGAGAAAGCAATTCCAAAACTGTCTTGCTGAATGTTCAGTTTCATTTTCTCAACGTGTTGCTTCCACCGGTTGCAGGAAACTCTGACGACAAAGGGGAGTACGATCCTAACAGTTATCAAAATTGAATATTAAGGAAAACTTTCTAAATCTGATTTGGGAGCGGGGGAAGGGGTAACGGCACTCCCTCACTATTCTGTCTTTAATTCATTTTAAAGGTGGAAGAATGAATGGCACTATTTTTTTTTTTAAAAAAAACAGCCTTGCATTTTAGCTGCTTTTTTAAGAAGTCATTTTTGCTACTACTAGTACTAGTGTGGGAATGAAATTTCAATGAAATGTCAAATTCCACTCATACCTCATAAATAAGGGGTGCAAAAATGAAAAAACATCTGACTCAAGATCACCGTGTTCTGTTTTCTCTTTTATTCCTCTTAAATTCTGAGATCTGAATTTTGTACTTGTTGGTGTTGTGGCCCGTCAGCGGCCTATGCGGATTGTAGCTGATTCTGACAGTGAGGAGGCTGGTGTGGTGTTGCGCCAGCAGCCTGTGCAGCTGGCACCCGAGTCAGACAACGAGGAGGCTGGAGAAGATGTGGTGCCAGAGGTGGGGATTCAGCCAGGGCCTTCAGAACCAGAAGCTCCTTTAAGTGAAGAGGACGAAGAGGAGGAGCCTCTTCTCGATGCACGGGTGGCAGACTGCCAAAAGGCAGAAGTGGCTCCTCAGGAGGAGGTCTCCTCGAGAGTAAGACTTGGGGCTAATTGGCCACTCCCTTAGCCTATTTAAGGAGGAACACCGACTGAAGCAAGTTGTAGGGAACAACTTTAGTTCACTCTACTTCGCGACTGGATTCTCTGCACATTGCTTCTGGGCTTTCTGCAAACCTTCGTAAGATTGTGATTATTTTATCTTTGTTTTCTTGTAGGCTGTTAAGAAAGTTTATTAACAGCCTTTGTTTTGAAAAAGACTGAGTTATTTTAGTAAATTAAGTTTTGTACAAACTTTGGTGTACTGTGTTCTTTGGGATCCGTAGCTGGGGCAGAACAGTTCTGCATTCCTTCCTTCTCTGCAGATTCTTTTCTGTCTCAAATTGCTTCCTTCTGCCTTTCTTCCTAGGCATGTGTGCATGGAGCACATAATCTTTGGCTTATTTTCTGTTAATATGCAGTTGGCTAGGTGTGAGGTTTGCCTGTCTCTATCATGTATTTCCTATAAAAACCTTTTCTTTTAAAATAATGGAATGTGCTTCAACCATAATTGCTTATATCCATGTCTTGCTTTCAGGAATACTTACACTCACATACTCCACTTGCAATAGAAATGTTAGTATTTTCATACTGCCACCTTCAAATCTAGTTTTTATATTATTAAAAAAAAAGGTTTCTGGCTGTTTATGGGAGAAAATAACAAATTTTCTAAGAAAAATAAGGTAAAAAAGTAAAGTAAAATTTACAATCCTTACAGAAGGGATATATATGAACACTTCTGGGGTATCTTATACATTTTAGGCTGCTAAGCACAAAAATAACCTGTAATTTAATTTAGCCCATATTGTTTAATAGAAATCTTGTTTTTACAATGTACATCTTCAGTACCTGTTGACTATGCTATGAAAAAACAAAACAAAACATGGAACTATTACTGAAGCTCATCCACTACACCAAATAAAACTGGAATGTTTGTGGAGATCTAACAGTAGTGGTTCTGTTGCTTGGAATGCAGCTCAGATACACCAAGTATTGTTATTACATATGCAAATGGGACAGCCATGCAAGAAAGTCACATGATTTGAAAAAAGAAATGGCCACTCTGAAAGAATTTGTTTCCAGGACAAAAAAAGTGGCACGTGAACCACTTGTTGACTCAACAAAGATATTTTTTTGCCTCCTTTTCACATAAAACCTGGACTGATAAAAATTTTTTGTGAAAGTGATGAACAAGGCAGCTGAGACAGATGTTTCCAAGAATAACTAATGCCAAGATTAAGGAAGGCATTGTCAGACCTGGAAGCCATCTTTGTAAATTTGTGCCTTCAGGCTTCAGACCTGCCACAAATTCTACTGTGGAAATTGGGAGGGGGAATAGAATGAAAAAGATATGTAGTCAAACTAAAATTCTTTATAGAAAGTCAAGGCCATTGTGCCCTGCAGCTGTGTTGAGAAGAATGAGGAGGTATTTTCTGTTCTGTTCTGATTGGATGTGTGGTGGACATTTGGGTGAGGGGGAGGTCTTGAACTTTTTTTGGGGTGTGGAAAACCTGGAAGCTCTCAGATTTGGGTTTTCCCAGATGTGCCAATATGACATCTCTAATAAAAGTTAGCTTTGAGGAACTTCAAGCCTCAAAGTTTGATTTCATTGGGGGGTGTTACTTGGAACCTTGACAGACATTTTTGTTGGTCCATGGATCAGATATATCATCAATGACAAGCAGTTCAAAGATCTGTTAGTGGGGTCAGAAAACAGTGGGGTCACCTGGAGAGCATTTAAGGGTGCTGTTGAAAATTTTCTTGGCAACTACAGAGCATCAAGTTACATTCAGTTGGTTGACAAACTTCTTGCAGCATACAAGACCACGAAGTCCAACACATCACTGAAGTTTCATTTTCTGTATTCACACTTGGACTTATTTCCCAAAAAGTTAGGGAATGCAGTCAGGGATAAACATGTGAAAGGTTGCTGTTAGGATATGGTTTGAGCCCAACAAGTTGTCCAGGCAATAATGTGTTCTGTAACTTTAATATGATTATGTAATGTGTGACTTTAAAGTTTTCCTGCTGATTCATTGTAATGCTGAGTCATGCTGTATTTAGTTGTGAAGAAAGGTACTGTAACGTATTCAGTGGATGATAAGCTACCATAGTGTGTGGAGTTGCTACCCATTGTGCTATCATCGTTTGGATGGATCTGCTACCATCGTGGTTTGTGAACCAGAGTGAGTTTCTAATTCTAACCAACTACTGTTTGTGTGGTAAGAAGATATTTGTATCACTGGACTGATTTAACTGGCAAAGACTTGGATTGATTTAAAGACTATGAGATTCTTTTTTCACTATAAAGTAAACTTTTGATAAACCAGTTTGCACATCTCTTATTCATTGCTCTCAGCAACGTTTCTCTGTGCTCTACACTCTGCTGGTTGGTAACACAACAACAATATCCTTAACAGTTGCCATAATGACCTGGTGCATAAATCGTGGGTGCTCCATCACTGGAGGTTTTTAAAAAGAGACTAGACAGCCACTTATCCATTCTGTGTTCAGAAATTGATTTGGCTCTTTGTTGGGTGCATATTTGTTTATTAGATTTATAACTTGCTTTTAGTTCAGGAACTCAGAGTGCTATACATAGTGCTCCCTCTTCCAATTTTTTTCCCCCACAGCAGCACTTCTGACAGGGAAATTGGACTGAAATGAGATTAACTGACCAGAATCACCCACTGGGGTTCCATGGCTTAGGGGAGGCCTAGAATCTGGCCCAACACTTTAACTATGATCTCACATTGGCTTTCATGCTAGAGCTTTGGAAGAATTTGATGGGGGTAATTCAATCTGATGACCATTCATTTGAGTCACTCTAGAGAAAAGTGTTGTGAATGAAGTGTCAACAGGAATTCAGGAGGACCAGTAAGGGGGCACTGCTGCTGCCCTTCTATCATGAGTACTTGAGGTAATGATTTCACTCACCCTAATGGTAACAACCATACTCATTATTGGGTAGTCATTTATTGGGATTCATCCCTGAAATGTGATTCAAAGCTCAGTGTGTCAATATGATACCATACTAGTTCTATAACCTTGGAAAAAATCTGGTCCAAAGAAAACTTTTCAGGCATGTTTTGCATTTTAATACCTTTGAGTATTTTCTTCAGACAGGAAGAGGCAGTATCTACCTTCCTTTGTTTTGTAACTTTAAGTATGTCCCCTTGAGGTATTCCCATTTGACATCGTATACTAACTGAATAAGCTTTGCATTTTTGAGTTTCCTTCACAGCAACCACAACAGCTTTGTCCCAGGGAGAAGCATAATAAAGTTCAGGTGCTCAGCTTTTGTTTTTCTGTTTTATTTTGCTTGATCTTAGTTCATGGTTTAATCTTCATATCATTTAGGAATTGCAACAAGTCAAGATGCATGCATACATGCACACACACACACACACACACACACACACACACACACACGTTTTTAAAATGTTATCTAATTTTAGGTTCTATTTAATTGGGCCAAACTATGTTATAATAATAATTTTAATTAGCAATTTTATGATGTTTGTGTATCTATATTTTTTTTTGACTGTATTTTTTCTTGCCTTGAGTCCTATGGGAGAAAGGCGGTATAGAAATATTATATATATATAATCAATTATATATATATATATATATCAATTTTATTACTTCTTCGTAGGGTTTATGTGTGTTTTTCTTCTAGCCAGGTTTTCCCTACGTAACCAAGGTTTTTTGTAGCTCCAGCTCAGTAGAATCACACCTACTCGGTTCTGGGCTTTTTTCTTTTCTAACAGCTAGCAAGCTCTAACTGCTAGGTGGGAGACCTAAATAGATCCATTTCTAGCTGTTACCATAGCCAGATTGTCCTAACCAGATGTGGCTGCAAGTGGTGCACCAGCCCAAGCTGGCTAAAATCCTCTCTATCTCCTTTTTCACACACTGCTCAAGCAGAATCCTGGAGTGCAGATGGATTCTCAAATTGCAAATCTGCTCCTTCAAAGGTTGTGCCTACCCTTTATATCATTGTTCATGTGAACCTTGATGAAAAAATGAAACCTGCTTCAGCTACTTCTGTGCATCCACATTCTCACAGCCTCCAAGCACCAAATAAGATATCAGGGGCATTTGCTCTACATCTCAGGTGGTTGTTGATGTGATGGTGGTGGTGGCATCATACTAATAATGAAAGCACATCCAAATTGTCAGAAGATTCTTCTTGTGAAATTCATACAGGCATTAAAAAGCAGGCAGAGAGGACCAATTCCTGTGGAACTCTATTCAGGCACCCCATACAAGCACTCCAACAGGATACCAACCTGATGAGAAATCTAAGAGGACCATAAGGAGGGCAATATTACCATCTAGGTCCCAACAAAAGTCGTTCAGAAAATGAACCAATAACTTTTCAGTCCTATATCCCTACCTGAAATCTGTCTGAAAATGCCCAGATAACCCACTAATTCTAGAGCAGGTGTAGGTATGTAGATGACCTGCCATCACTATCTTATTAATCTTCTCCTCAGAGTAGAGGTTGGAGACTGGGATGTAGCTGTCTAAGACTACTGGATCCAGGAGTTGTCATTTCAGAAGAGAACATACCACAGCTTCTTTCAAGACTGTTGGTACTCCTATCCTGAAAACAACTGTTGACATACCTCCCCCCACTACTCACAAAGCCCAGGCAGGGATCCAAGTTGCAAGTGCTAAGGGATAACCCATACAGAACTATCAACTTCCTCAAAGTTCACAGTGTAAAAAGAGTTCCTGATAGTTTGATGAGAGAGTGCCCTACTTATCTCCATAGATCTTACCTAGATCAGTGTGAATCCTAGCAGCATTATGAACAAAGTGCCATGCAAGTCACCCACAGCAGCCAGGCAGGTGATCTCAGATTAACGTAGAAAAAGAGGTCCAGGATACAGTGTTGTTAAAATGGAGGAAATGAGGATCAATAATTATGGACATTTTGCAACACTATGCATTCAGGCAAAATTTGATATCTCCAAGAGTTGACAAAGAATGGATAGATTAATCTATGTATGTGGTTTTTCCTTTTTTTTCAAACCTAAAGTTCATTTTGTCTCATTTCTCTATCATGTTCTTAGCATGAAAACTCATCTCATTTTCATGCACATGTAAACCTTTTATAGAAAATGAATGTGTAGTTAATTATTATTAGCAATAGCACTTAGACCAGGGGTAGGCAACTTGTGGCTCTGGAGCCGCATGTGGCTCTTTCATCCTTGTGCTGTGGCTCCCTGTCACTCAAAATATGTGTCACAACAGCCAATGTGCGACACCTGCCAGCATGCAATTTATTGAGCTTTTCAACCCCCGGTAGGCCAACCATGGATAAATCCAAGAAAAGAAAAGTTTCATATGAAAACAGAATGTTTGATTCAACTACATATGCTAGTTTTGTGGCCGCTCAAATAATAGTCAGGCATGGGAAGGGTTTTGTGGCTCTTGGTGTTTTTTTTTTCTACAGGAAATGGGTCCAAATGGCTCTTTGAGTGTTTAAGGTTGCAGACCCCTGACTTAGACTTAAATACTGCTTTACAGTGCTTTACAGCCAACTCTAAGCGGTTTACAGAGTCAGCATATTGCAATTTGGGTCCACATTTTACCCACCTCGGAAGGATGGAAGGCTGAGTCAACCTTGAGCCTGGTGAGATTTGAACTGCCAAATTGTAGGCAGCCAGCAGTCAGCAGAAGTAGCCTGCAGTACTGCCGTCTAACCACTGCGCCACTGTGGTTCTCAGTAATTAGTTAGTATTATAAAGAGATAGTGGGTAATACGGTTCGAATTAGTTGATCCATAACCACTGGACAGAGTTATATTTTGAGGCACCACACCAACCTGGACAACTTCAGTGATCTCATTCAAGAGGAAACAGTATCTCAATTATACACTTTGAGTTAAGTTGTCTAGGCAAGCTGACTCTATCCAACTGCTTTTGCTGCTCTACCAGAAAATAGCCCAAGCACAAAACATCTGCAAATGGTCCATTTAGTATCTAGACTGACATTGAGCAGCCACTGATCTGGTATTTCAAAAGGAGACAATGCTTCAATCCAGAATGACTCTTTAAAGGAACGCTTTGATTGAGGCTTTGTCAAACAAGTCCCCTTGAAAGATCTGCATGGCCCCAGTAATTACTCTTTGAAATGGAAGTCAAGCACAGTTAACAGCATGGCAGTGAAGGGAAAAGGCACAAAACACGTATTACAGTCAGGATATTATGCTCACTTTTCCCTCTAATTCTGCTAACATCTTACCCTTTCTCCATTTAAATTCAGAGGAGACAACCCTATGCAGACAGAAAGCTAATAGAAGCTCCTCTGAAACTTCTTTATGATGTTGGATTGGAAAGCTGTTTACATAGAAGAAATCAAGCACACTCCTGATAATAATAATAACTTTATTGTCATTGTACATGTATGCACAGTATATTCATACAACGAAATTCACATAACACCCAAAGACCAGGTCCAACACACATAACAATCCCCAAACACACTCCCACCCACCACAATTCCCCACCCCTAAACCACCCAAACATCCACACAACAGACCAAGTAATTCTGTCCAACAGCTCACTGATGGTGGCCCTTTAGTTCATTGTTGAGTGCAATTATAGCTCTGGGATAAAAACTGTTCAGAAAACATGTGGTCCGAGTTTTAATTGTTCTGTATCTTCTGCCAGAAGGCAACAGTCCAAAAAAATTGTAAGCAGGATGGGAAGAGTCTCTGAGAATGTTATGCACCTTCCTTAAACAGCGAGATTTGAAGATGTCGTCCAGGGCTGGATCTCATGCATGATTCAAGACCTAAAATATTTCAGTACAGTTTTGGTACCCAAATAGATATACAATTGAGCGCATCTACAAATAAATAGTTTGAAACTAAGATAGTTTACAGAAATTAACATAGAATTAACCTTTACAGAATGTCCATGAGAAATTACTCATTTTTTTTTATTATTTATTTATTTATTTATTTATTTATTTATTTATTTATTTATTTATTTATTTATTAATTATATTTCTATACCACCTTTACACCGCCTAGGACTCAAGGCGGTGTACAGTCAAGAAAAATATAGACACACAAACATCATAAAATTGCTAATTAAAATTATTATTATAACATAGTTTGGCCCAATTAAGTAGAACCTAAAATTAGATAACATTTTAAAAACATTCACATGTTCATATGTTTAGCCCTGCCTGTTGGAACATCAGGGTTTTGAGGGCACGGCAGATAATTTTATTTTAGTTCACTCTGATTTCATGATGGAGAACTGTTAATTCTGCTTCAAAATGGATTCAACCTCTTTTTTAATCAGGAAGTAATCTGTTTTTTACCCTCTGTGCATGCGCAGAAGGGTTTGTGCATATGCAGATGGTCCGTGTGTGGCGCGTGCGCTTCCGAACTGGTAGGGAAGGTAAGTAGATTTCACCCCTTGATCGAACACGTCATCATCAGTCATGAGTCCCTTCATGCCCACAAGGGATCTAAGTCCAGCCCTCTGTGAATTCCTTATCTGCCACCAAATTGCTTCGACTGTTAGTAGTTCAGATTCTTGTAGAGAGCTTAAGCTTACAATATATATATATATACACTCATTTGAAGTGCCTGGATCTCCTGATTTCCCTGGAGCTAAAAAGCTGCGAAGCTAACATTACAGTATAATATCCATTAGCAGAAAACTAGTTATGCTTCCAATGCATTCCAAAGAGCAACTTTTTTCTTTTATTCTTTATTATTTTTTCTTTCTTTCTTTCTTTATTATTATCTGTTACCCATTCTGTTTAGTAAAAAGAGCAAGTTAAGGTATGCTTCCCATTTAATTAACATTACTTCTTCTGGACCACCAACATCATATTTTAGTCCACAGCAAAGCACAGTGATTGAAAAATGAAGATATGTGTGGTGACATTATCATGTTGCATTATTGTTTTTTTTTAAAAATAAAAGTAAATGTTGTGACATCATCACAACACAAGTATATAAGTCATGGCATCTATGTGATGATGCCGCTACACACATTTTGTTATTTGCCTCCATTTACCCATTCGGTAATCAAGCCAATAAAACTTGGTCCTGAACATTAACTTTAGGCACACTATTAATATCTTCTAGACATAGCTATATTCTGTACTCAAGTGAGAACACTTGAAATAGTTGTCCCAAAGGTGCTTTTCAAGAGGCAACTGGACTTACTGGTTTTTGTTTTTTTGTTTTTTTTGAAGACGTTTTGCTCCTCAGTGGATGAGAAGCAAAATGTCTTCAAAGAAAAACCAGAAAGTCCAATTGCCTCTTGAAAAAAGCACCTTCGGGGCAACCATGACCTGGATGACCGAGAATCTCCATAGACTTGAAATGGTTATGTTTTTGATCATGCAAATAAGAATAAAAATGACAACATTCAAAACATGCAAGATGAGGGAAGATTAGAATTCAAATTCCTCCACCTGAGACGCTTGCATAAAGTGGTATTTAGATTGCTTTTGTTTTAATACATTGAATTCAATAATACAAATGAATTTCCCCCTACTTTTTAGTACCTTCTTTTGAATATACTTCCCAGTAAAATCCTATCCATGTTTGTTCAGGAGCAAACTTTAATGTTCAGTGCAATGGATTCTCAGCTTAGTATTTATAGCACGATGACCTATCGTTAATATCTTTTATCAAATGTGCTGATCATTGGATGCAACTCCTTTTCTCCTTCACACACACCAAGAGCAGGTACCTTGCAATTTTGACAGTGCATCCATGCATTCAACTCTGGAAGTTTCCATGGCAACTCATCAAACTGTCACACCAGTTTTCCAACATGCCATCATGTCACAAAAGCTGTTATGCATAACATTATAATGTTCTTTTTTTTTGTTCAAAGCCCCAAGGATGAACAATTTGCAGAATGAAGACATTACTAAGTAATGCCACCAAAAATTAAGTTTCTATACAAAGAAATACAGAAAGCCCTGTCTCATTCTGTAATGTTATTTGTAGACACAATGCAAACAATTTAGCAAATACAAGCAACTGGAATCGCACAACTCCTCACCCCATAAGAGTGGTGTAATTGCTTTTCCCAGTGCTGAGAATATGGCTCCTCCTTGTGGAGAAAGTTTTGTTTTTGAGTGAACTGGGAGTGTTTATCTTTTTCTACTTGTGAAATCACCTCAGGCCAGGGCCAATTCAACATTGCTTTTGACCTAAGGCTCAGGGCAGGTAGGAGATGGAATGAGGCAATTATCTAAGACAACAGGTACTTGGTGTCATGAAGGGACAAGGAAATGTTACCCACTAGTTTATTATGATTATATTTTCGTTGCCAGAGATGGAACAAGGCAGGGTAAAAATATTCTGTCTGATGTAAAAATTAATTGGTTGAAAAGAGGAATATTCCCTCTTCCTTTTCCTTTTCTTTTTCCTTTTCCTCTTCTTCTCCTTCTCCTTCTTCTCCTTCTTCCTTTTCTTCTCCTTTTCCTTTTCCTTTTCCTTTTCCTTCTTCTCCTCCTCCTCCTCCTCCTCCTCCTCCTCCTCCTCCTCCTCCTCCTCCTCCTCCTCCTCCTCCTCCTCCTCCTCCTCCTTCTTCTTCTTCTTCTTCTTCTTCTTCTTCTTCTTCTTCTTCTTCTTCTTCTTCTTCTTCTTCTTCTTCTTCTTCTTCTTCCTTCTCTGTATCAGAAAATATATATTGGGCCAGTTCTGGAAATCAGAGGTGTATCCTTGTAGTCCATGGTCTAGCAGTTCTTTAAATTTAACATCAAAGTAAATAATTTGCAAATTGTTATATTATTTATTTAATAAATTTTTATGCTGCCCATCTCCTATAGAAAGTGATTTTTCTCTTTCCTTCCTAAACTAAGTGTTTGGGGTGGAAAGAGAGGCTAAAACTATATGACTGAAGAATAGTCTTTTTGCTTTTTGCTGAAATGTTGATATTCAACTATTTTTGTAGGGTGACCTGAGGAAATGGGAATGGGTCTCCTACAAATCTTGTGTTTCCATTCCCATCCTTAAATAGAAAGGAAAAGAAATAAAATGGATCAAAGCATTCAACCAGTGGAACAAGAAACATACCTTCCCTCACTGTAAAAGTGTATCATATAAGGAATGAGATGGACTTACAACTGGTTTGTGTGTTTGATCTAAAACAGTGTTCCTTAGATAAAGCAAATAAAAGAATGTATTACATTATATTCCACATTGCTTCAAGAGCTTGTGTGATTTTCCAATACCTACCATTCCCATTTTCTCCTTACAAAATCAACCCTGTGCTCAAAAGTGTCTGATGAAAGTTACAATAACATATCACAGCGATCATGACATCACAGTGTGAATGATACGAACGATATACTTTGCATCAGTTGTGATTTATGCCAATTTCATAATTCACATAGTTTGTGTGATGTCATGACATGATATGATATACATGATATCCCTTGACCTCCCTGTATGTGGCATGTAAGGCAGAAGGAGGGAATCTGGTCTAAGGTCACCTGGTGAATATCATAGGTGAGGATAAATCTGGTTCTCTGTTCTTCTGGCCAAATGCTACAACTATTTCCCATTACTTGGTGGATAGCTTTCCTCCACCTTTTTTTTGATTTATATGCCGCCCTTCTCCGGAGACTCAGGGCGGCTTACAATGTGCTCAGCAATAGCCTTCATCCTTTTGTATATTTATACAAAGTCAGCTTATTGCCCCCACAACTGGGTCCTCAATTTACCTACCTTAGAAAGGGTGGAAGGCTGAGTCAACCTTGAGCCTTGGCGAGATTCGAACCTGCAGTAATTGCAGGCAGCTGTTCTTAATAACCAGCTTAATAACAGGGTGCCTTAGACCACTGTACTACCAAGGCTCTTGTGACCCATCACAGTTCTCATGTAATTCATCACCTCTAGATTGCTGTTCTTGTTTGCTTCCTTCCTTCACCCCACCAAGTACAATTTCATCACTTAAATTAGTCAATAAAACAATTCCTTTCAAGAAATGCATTAAGTTAATGTGGCACCATTGGATCCACTTAAATTTAAGTTCAGTTTTCTCCATGACAAAACATTAGTACCCAGGAGACCTAATTCATGCATTTTTATACTGGCTAGAAAATTTTAGCAGGCAAGAAAAACAGTATTTACTAGAATAGCCTCTCCGACATGCAGAAAACTTGTTCTCCATTGTGTTTGCTCTTTGCCATGCCATTGTGATCATTAATTTTATCTAAAGTGGCTATCACATAACAATTGTTATGAAAGGTTTTTCCATTTAATGTTAATTGAAAACCATTGGTTACTAGTCCTAGATGCCACTTGATAGTCACAAATTGCACACAGGGATAAGGCCTGTAAAAGCTTAAGGCATATTTATGTGTTTTAGGGATGGCTATGCCTTTACAAAAAGATTAAGAAGTAGTGGATGAGTTTCAAGTAATGTATGCTGTAGCTCCAGGAAAATAAGCTTTCTGCTATCACTGATAATTAAGCTAGACAATGGATATTTTGAGTGAAAACAGGCTTGTAATCTTTGAAATTTTTTTTAGATCAAAGTATAACTTTGAAAGCTGTCTAGCCTTTATAGCACAAGATCATTTCATCATCTAAGCCTTGGTTGGGCAGTCTATAGGCTGTGGGTCATATGCAGCCCCCTATCACTCCATTTGCCTCAAACACCTTATTTTCTAGCCCTGCTATCACCCCATTTGCAGCTCCAGTGTATTGAGCACTGTTAAAATTTGGCAGCCAAACAATACCATCCAAATGAGTTTGCATGATTTGTTTGGATTTTGGAGTGGTTAGGTGTGTAATGAACTGTGAGAATAATCATGAGAAAGAGGAGTGGGACCTGATTGATGCCAGCTCTCCAAGACAGGCCAAATGTGAACACCAAAGTGATAAATACTACATTTTTATTATAGGATTACAGTAACAGAATCTTACAACTTTGAATGTCCCTCTCCCCTCCCTGCCTTCACCCTAAGGAGATCTAGGGAGAGTCAAGTCTGAGATACTTCCTCAAATTACATTTTTGCTCTGGGCTTAAGAGTTCTCTTATCTGACTGTTGCTTTCTCTGTGGTTTTTCCATCACTTCCTCCAGATTATTCTCACAGCTCATTACAAAGTATAAGAATAGGGGTGTATTTTTCCTTAAAAGATTCCCATTTTTACAATGAAACTCTCCTTAAAAGCCTCACAATTTCTATAAAATATCTAGTCAACATTCTGGAGATGGAACTCTGGATTCTTTCCTTTATCCCTTTAGAGCAGGGGTGTCAAACTCGGTTTCATTGAGGGCGGCATCAGGGTTGCGTTTGATCTTGTGGGGGCAGGGGGTGTGGCCAGGGGGCATGGCCAACCCAATGTCACTCATTTTGGGGGCACCTGTGGTGGCCTGAGCACTCTACCAGTGAAAACGGAGCTCAGGAAGGCTGCACACGACCTTCCCGAGCTCCATTTTCATTGGCAGAGGCACCACAGGGCGGTCCTTCACAGCTCCCAGGGTGGCCCCACAGGCCAGATCTAAGCACTGGGCTTTGAGTTTGGCACCCCTGCTTTAGAGGTTGGGAGACTGACTTGCTGCTGTGAAGCCATTTCTTTTCCAAATGTATCAACTCCTGCCTATTCCAGACAAAGATAATTTACCTACCATTGCCCTTACTTCAGAAATAACATAAAATTCCTACCAATGACTCAACACGGGATAGCCCTTGAACATACTGTAATTGAGAAACTGTGAAATGCAAAATAAGACAACTTTTTTTTTTTATTAATGGGGAGGCAGAAAATTGCAACAGATCTTGCCTGCCTTAAAACAACAGTACTGTCTTAAGAACAATCTGATCCAATCAGATCTGGTGGCATAACTTTTAAATGCTGAAATATCTTGAGGCCTGGTTTCCTTAAGAACTTCCACATCACCTTAAATGACTTGTCCGCGGCATGTCTCCTTCTCTTCTCTTGTCTCTTTCAAGATAGGGCCTTTTTGATAGAAGTGCCCTGATATTTGAAAGGCCGTGAATAGTACATAATATTATGCGTGCAATAATTCCCAGTGAAATAATATATGCTTTCAATACTGTCAGTCAGCGCATGAAATATTGAACTAGATGGAACAAGTCAATCAAAAGAATCTCTCTACAGTAATCTAGGTTTCTGCTAAAAGATCCTCTATTATCACAAGTTCTGTTGTCATTTTAAAGCCAGGAAGGACTTTTCTATTCAGCTTTTTGGATTTTTGATGTTGACATATTTCTATTTCATTACTTTTTCTGGCACTCTTGTTTTATGGATGGTTATATGTTTATGGTATTTATATTTAACATTTTATGTTACACTTGTTCACTTGTTCACAGAAAAGGGTACATAAATCTTCACAATATCTGGAGGGGGGAATGAAGGTAGCACATATACAATCAGCCTTTAAACTGAATTGCTTATAAAGGTATAGGTTCCCCTTGCACATATGTGCTAGTCATTCCCGACTCTAGGGGGTGGTGCTCATCTCCGTTTCAAAGCCAAAGAGCCAGCACTGTCCGAAGATGTCTCCATGGTCATGTGGCTGGCATGACTAAATGCCAAAGGCGCACGGAACACTGTTACCTTCCCACCAAAGGTGGTCCCTATTTTTCTACTTGTATTTTTTTACATGTTTTCGAACTGCTAGGTTGGCAGAAGCTGGGACAAGTAACGGGAACTCACCCCGTTATGTGGCACTAGGGATTCGAACCGCTGAACTGCCGACCTTTCGATTGACAAGTTCAGCATCTTAGCCACTAAAATCTTCTTGATCCACAAACTTCAGTGGCCCAACTGATCCTGAACAATTTCAATAATGGACAATGTAATTCCACAAAAATAATGCACCCAGATGGTAGGAATGGCTAGATCAATTTCAGTCAGCCATTTTACACCATTATTCATAAATTCTTCTTATTTCTATATATACCCATAATCAAAATCCATGCATACACTTAAAACGTTTTGTCAATGAAATTCATGGTTTTTTTTTTTTACATGTTTCAATCTGCAATAGCCAGGTATGAATTATGCATCAATATACCCTTTTTTAAATGTAACATGGGTTAAAATATAATATTCTGATACATTTTTGAACTCAGATGTGCATTGTACAGTTTGAATACGGGGAAAACCAGAAGGCAAATGTGTTCCAATCCACGGAAGTGTAGAATTTCAAGAAAGGCCATTGCACCCAACCTTCTCTTCAATGCAGGAATACAAATTAAAACATCCCCAGCAGATGGTTGCCTTGCCTCTGATTGGATATACCCAGTGAAGATGAAAGCCACCACCTGTCTACATGATTGAATCCATTGTCCAAATGTTGCCCAACATCCAACTGAAATCTGATTTCCTGATGCTTAAAACCTTATGCCATGTCCTACAAGCAGGGACAATAGAGAATAGATTTTGAGGGTTTTGTTTTTCTGTGTGATACCTCTTGGGATACTTGAACAGTGCAATCATATCCTTCCTTTATCATCCTTTTCCAAGGAAAAACATTCAATTCCCTCCCCAGAGGAGTTTGTTTTTACTACCCTGACCATTCTTATTGTTGTTCTTTGTATTTGCATCCTTCTTCAAGTATGACACATAAAGAACTCAGTGTGAGGTCTGACTGATGTAGAATATACCCGCCCTCCCCGAATTTGGGCTACCTTCAACTTGTTCACCATCACTAGCAGAAGTTTTCAAAGAAGCTGGAGGCTTTAGCCAGAAACCATTTTCATGGCTGAATGGCTTGGATTTACTATTCGTCCAAGATAAGGTCAAAAGAGTGTTTCTCAACTGAAGTATCTTTTCAAGAGGGGGCCAAGTCAGCAGTAGACCCAGATTTTTTTTAAAAAAAATCTGCAATCTATTTAAATATTCAAACGTCATGTTAGTGAAACATGAACCTCAAATAGCTCTTACAAAATACTTCAGAGGAAGCTGGTGAGTTTTGGATAGGTCAGGTAAGTGAATGCAAATTCTCTTAAGTGGATATGTAAAAAAGCTTTTACCCAACAGATAAGCAATGGAATGCATTGCCTTCAGGTATCCACCAATTTAGATGAGTTCTAATGGAAATTAAACTGATTCATGGAAAATCAGAGTATAAGGATTTACATATGTTGTGTTCTTAAAACTGGGGTTTATCCATGAATGCCAAAAATTCTTGGAATGCTAAGAGGCCACATGTTATGTTAGACAAGAAAAAGAAAAGACTCAATTTTTCTCTTTGATTTAAGGATGGGTGTATTTTCTTGGACCAGAAGACCTCCATGGTCCCTTCCAACTCTCTATTCTATTCTATTCTATTCTATTCTATTCTATTCTATTCTATTCTATTCTATTCTATTCTATTCTATTCTATTCTATTCTATTCTATTCTATTCTATTCTATTCTATTCTATTCTATTCCTTCACCAGCTCTACTGATATTAACTTCTAATGTATTGAGTTCAGGTTTAAAAAAAGAATCTACTACTTGATAGGGCTTACATGGTCAATCACCTATCTAACAGTGGTTGCAGCCTCTTTGGCTTCCCCTACATGAAGAAAAGAGTCCCCAAGGGAAGTTCTCCCACAAAGGGGTCCCCCCCTTCCATAGGGCTAATGTAACCACTCTGTGGGAGTCCTGTCCTTGAGAAATTGTGGGAGAACTTCTAAAATAATTTTAAAAACTCACCCACTCAATTTCTCTGCCCACAAATTCAATGGAGCATTTCAAAAGCTATTTACATTCATTCTAACTCTTCAACATCTCCTATTCTCCCCTCTGTCAATCCTGAAGCTGACCTGACTGAAGCCATCTTGGAGCTTCAGTGTTGTCACACTGGAGCTGAGGGATAGGGAGGAGGGAATTGAGAAAGTTGGGACTCTGTAGCCAAAACAAAATACTTTCTCTTGGGAATCAAGGACAATCTCACACCTGGTCAGAAGACGGAGGGGGATGTCACCAGGCAACTAGACAGAGCTGTGATTGGACCATGTGACTCATAGTTTTGAGAAAGTAGAAAAACCTTTACTTTTAATTAGATGAAAACCATGGGAACCCTCAAAATTGATTTTCACCAGATACATGTCAATATGATATTTCCAATAAAGCTATCCTTTGAGGAATCCACCTGCCTTGGAGTTTTGTTTGCTATGGATCTATTACTTGGAACCCTGACACCTTTCTTCTTCACTTTAAATGACCATCCCTGGGCTTGTGGGACAGACTGCATGAAAATTTATCAAAATGACTTCTGATTGGGTGAGCTAAACCAGAACATTTGCTTTGGATTGAGAGTAGTGTATGAAGTTTCAAAGCCTGCTTTTATGACTTTGCGTGTTTTGTGAACTTTGCAAATAGTGGGCTGTTCAGTAAGTCATGGTTAAGTGTGCCGTGACTTAACGGTCTGTGCAAAGCAGCTTGCTTCCATGAAGAGATTTCTAGTGTGAAGCTGATAGGATTATTTTTTCTTGAAGAAAAGAGGAAAATACAATTTGTTTTAAAGAAGCAATTTATATCACCCCAAAATGCTTCCAGCCAACTCTGTGGGAGAAAGCATTTTCCATCCTCCTCCCTCAGCAGTGGCCAAATTGCTTCTATGCTGCTTGGCTTCATGTACGCTGCCTAAAGCATTTCGTGGAATCCTTCCAGCCTGGAAATACTTCAGCCTCCACTGCAGGTAAAGATTCCTCTGGGTCTTTTCCTATCTCGTAGTCTCTACAGGAAATGCTTAAGCTTTAAGAGGAGTTCCAAAACAGAATAACTTCACTTTTAGAAATGAGTGGGTGACATTGTTTTACAAAACAGGTTTGTTTTTTTGAGGGGGGGGCTTTTGGTACTCCCACACAATTCCTTTTTTCTCTGGAAATCCATTCCTACTTCCACACCAAAGAAAAACCAAGGAAGTCCAGTTGCCTCCTGAAAAAAAGCACCTTTGGGGCAACCATGACCTGAATGACTGAGAATCTCTACAGACTTTTAGCTATACAATTTGGGATGAACACCCTTTGAAGGGTGTGGGAGTAGGAATGGATTAAGGAATGGTGTGGGAGTAGGAATGGAGTAGGAAAAAAATTGCAGACTACAGGAACCAGGAGAACTACTCAGGTGACCCTGAGGACACAGATAAACCTCCAAGTGCTTCAACAACCCTTTAAAAGGATGCCAATGACCAGCTGTCTGCAAGGAATATAAATCCTTCCATTCTCCACTATCCTGTCAGAGCTGAAGAAGCTTCTTGGATGAGAAGCGAAATGTCTTCAAAAGAAAAAACAAGGCAGTCCAGTTGACTCCTGAAAAAAAGCACCTTTAGGATAATGCTTTCATTTGTTGTGTGACTCCAGACAATAACAGATTTTTTCCAGAAAGCAAATTGCAAGGTACAGGAGGGGAGCAGCCTGGGTCAGGCTGAGCTGTCTGCCTTAGATATCTCACAGGTAGAGTAAGAGATGGAGTAACCCACATTTCAGTCCTTCTCTTTGGTTCCTTTCCCTTGCAGGATGAAAATACTGTATCCACATGCCATCTAAGTCATCCCTTTCCCATCCACAGGCAAACGCCTCCCTACACCTTCTAGCACCGTGATGGCGAACCTATGGTACGCGTGCCACAGGTGGCATGCGGAGCCCTCTCTGCGGGCACGCAAGCCATCGCCTAGCTCAGCTCAGCTCCACTGCGCATGCGCACCCCGCCGGCCAGCTGATTTTCGGGTGTGCCCTGCAAGCGGCATGCATGGAGAGACCTACCTTTCTCCTCACTTTCTGCTGCCTGCCTGCCAGATCTCCAGAGATTCCCCTCCCAGCGATGTTTTGGGAGGTGGGGCTAACAAAATCACATACAGTGTTATAAAAACTGCTTGAAGCCCTTTCATCCTATGTAGGCTGAAATTGACAAAATGCGTCATCCCAGGAAGCCAACCAATATTGGCGAATAAATCATGACGCAAAATTCACTCAAAATAGAGAAATTTCTTCATCAAAATACCTTTCCCCAACAGCAGACTCTGCCTCCAAGTCCCCAATACCAGACCCTTCTCCCAAATCCCACCCCATCCCCCATACCAGACTCCTTGCAAAATTCCATACCTGGAGAAAATCAACATAACCCACTGGGAAAGAGATGACATTTTCCTTACTACCAGACTTCACAGAACCTCAGGACAAGACAGCTTAGCTGACTCATCTTCACACCTCATGATCAAAGCCCACGGTTACTATAAATATTATTATTCTCAGCTTTCCAATTTTGTGGCCAACTTCAAGAACTGTATTTACATTAAGTTGTCGAATAAAAACCATCCTCCTTTTTCTAGCAGTTGCCTCATATGTTCATTTGCAACCCGGTCATGATTAGAACTCAAAACCTTTATCTTCCATTGCCCTAAATCGCCATCTTATTCCTACATTTCCAGAACTTTACTGAAAAACCTCTCAAATGTTCCACCTTGCAAAGCAGAAAAGGTCAAAGGAAATTGATTTGTCCAGGAAGAATAAAACATTTACCAACTGTTTTTTGAGGAGGATGCTTGCCCTTACGGGGTTTAAGGTTGTAGGTCAGGAGAGTTAGTTAGCAAGTCCGCCTGCAAAGAAACCCACAGTTTTATTGCTAGTTGATTTAAAGCTAATTGATTTAACAGATTAACAGAGTTGGAAGGGACCTTATAGGTCATCTAGTCCAACCCCTCACTCAAGCAGGAGACCCTATACCATTTCTGACAAATGGCAGTCCAATCTTTTCTTGAAAGTCTCAAGTGATGAAGCTCCCACAACTTCTGAAGGCAAGCTGTTCCATTGGTTGATTGTTCTCACTGTCAGAAAGTTCCTCCTCATTTCTCTCTTTGGTCAGTCTCCATCCATTATTCCTTGTCTGGCCTTCAGGTGCTTTGGAAAACAGCTTGACCCCCTCCTCTCTGTGACAGACCCTCAAATATTGGAACACTGCTATCATGTCTCCCCTGGTCCTTCTCTTCACTAGACCAGCCATGCCCAGTTCCTGCAACCGTTCTTCATATGCTTTAGCCTCCAGTCCCCTAATCATCCTGGGTGCTCTCCTCTGCACTTTTTCTAGAGTCTCAACATCTTTTTTATAGTGTGGTGACCAAAACTGGATGCAGTATTTCAAGTGTGGCCTTACTAAGGCTTCATAGAGTGGTATTAGTACCTCACTTGATCTTGATTGTATCCCTCTGTTTTAAAAGCATATTTAAAAGCATATTTATCTGACTTTTCAGTCAATGAAGCTTTGAGAATAGACAAATGGTCGGGGAAAACCGGAAGTCCATGTTCAGATGCATCCAGGTTAAATGTCATGAGATGAAAAAAGAGAGGCAAAAAGCTATTTCAACTCCTAGTCCTTAAAGGGTCATTTTAAAAAAAAATGAAAATAAAACCATGAACAGGATAC
This sequence comes from Pantherophis guttatus, assembly GCF_059756535.1. Taxonomy (NCBI): domain Eukaryota; kingdom Metazoa; phylum Chordata; class Lepidosauria; order Squamata; family Colubridae; genus Pantherophis; species Pantherophis guttatus. The sequence continues at coordinate 20,691,644 of NC_142069.1, read as the reverse complement.
AGTTCAGGTAAAGGAGATGCTTGGTGGATTGATCTTTCAGGAGGGATGATGAAACGGTTCTGCTTCCCGGCTAGTCTCTCTTCACCTCACTGCATCTTTTTTGCATCATTTATCATGCCTAAATGTTGCTGCCATTCTGATATATGATTTGAGAAGGGCAGACATGAGGGAGTACAGTACTCATGATGATTCCTGTATCTTTTAAAAAACAACAACAACAAGGCTTCATCTCTTTTTTGCTAGCTAAATAAAAAAAAATATTTCTATTTTATTATTTATTTATTTTATTTTATTTGGAGGAGCAAATCATTTCTAAGAAAGACTGCTTCATCATCTATTTTAGTTTCCAGGTTCAACATTTTCTGTTTTTAATTTCACCCAATTTGAGCCCACAGTAGTAGTAGTAGTAGTAGTAGTAGTAGTAGTAGTAGTAGTAGTAATAATAATAATAATAATAATAATAATAATAATAATAAACAACTTTATTGTCATTGTATGCGTATACACAGTATACACATACAACAAAATTTACTTAACACCCAAAGACCAGGTCCCACACGCATAATCCCAAAACACACTCCCACAATTCCCCACCCCTAAACCACCGAAATATCCACACAACAGACCAAGTAATGCTGTCCAACAGCTCACTGATGGTGGCCCTTTAGTTCATTGTTGAGTGCAATTATAGCTCTGGGATAAAAACTATTCAGAAAACGTGTGGTCCGAGTTTTAATTGTTCTGTATCTTCTGCCAGAAGGCAACAGTCCAAAAAGATTGTAAGCAGGATGGGAAGTGTCTCTGAGAATGTTATGCAACTTCCTCAAATAGCGAGATTCGAAGATGTCGTCCAGGGCTGGTAACTGGAGTCCGATAATATTCTGGGCAGTTTTTGTAAAACAATTTTGTACCTTGAATCATGGTGGGATCGCATTACGACCATCTTTGTTCTTAAATGTTTTTTTTTAGAAGTTCATAAATTAAGATCTTCTTTTCTCCTTTTCGTTCTAAATAAAGCCGTGCTCTTTATCATAAAAAGAAAGGGGGAAAACAAAGAGCTTCTATATTATTTCAAACTGTCTCAAATCATCTCTTTTTAATTAATACTTACAGCCAAGCAGTACTCTGAGAAATGTTATGCATTTGTTCACTTCCTCTCTCTGTGCCTCTTAGTTGAATTATTCAGATATCCCAAAGGAGCAAAGACATGTCCTTTTGGGAATTATCTGGCTTTTTTTTTTTTTTTTTAATGTTAAGCAGACAATTCAATAACAACACAAGTTGTCATCAAACCACCTGAAAATCTGCTGATTCTAAATTGGTGATATATGCCTCCAGAGAAGTATGCTGCAAGATTAATATGTACAAAGATTTATGTATATTCAAATTTCAGCTGGTTGATGGCCTCCCTTGGCTGGTTTTCCTTTAATTTTCCCTTTTAAGCAATCATAAAAGCTCTGTTTGTATAATGAGCACTTTGTTAATTAAGTAGCAACATCCTTTGCTAGGTTTTTCTTTTTTGTTGTTGTTCCCAACAGCTTTAGCTAGAGAAGAAGAAGGGAGCCAAATCAAGCTTGATTTCTCAGCATCTTGGCAGACTGGAATCATACAGTATCAGGGAATGCAGCTCTAAAATATCTTCATTTTCTTTGGTTCATATAAAATATTCCATTCCAAAGGACACTGAAAGATACTTGTCCAGCCACTGTCTTTTCTCATTGTGCATGGCCATCTTTCTCTACTCAGAAAAAGAAAGATTCTGTTGTTACTATTGGCCCCCACAGAGAGGGCTCGCAACTTGGGCGTCCTCCTGGATTCACGGCTGTCTTTAGAAGAGCACGTGACGGCCGTGACCGGGAGGATTTTTCATCAGGTTCGCCTGATCTGCCAGTTGCATCCCTTTCTAGATCAGCACCCTCTACACACAGTCACTCATGCCCTCATCACCTTTCATCTGGACTATTGCAACGCTCTCTACATGGGGCTGCCCTTGAGGTGCACTCGGAGGCTCCAACTGGCACAGAGTGTGGCTGCGCGGGTGGTTATGGGAGCGACGTGGAATTCCCATGTAACACCTCTCCTGCGCAAGCTGCACTGGTTCCCGGTGGTCTTCCGAATGCGCTTCAAGGTTCTGGTTATCACCTTTAAAGCACTCCATGGCTTAGGACCTGGTTATCTATGGGACCACCTGCTACCACCAATAGCCTCCCACCGGCCAGTATGCTCCCATAGAGAGGGGCTCCTCTGGGTGCTGTCGGCCAAACAATGTCGACTGGTGGCCCCTAGGGGGAGAGCCTTCTCTGTGGGGGCACCTACGATCTGGAACGAGCTCCCCCTGGAGATATGGAGGATCCCGGATCTGCGCACCTTCCGTCGCGCGCTTAAGGCTTTTTTATTTCATCAAGCTGGCCTGGCCTAAATCTTCTCCCCTTTTTAAATGTAAATTTTAATTTGTTTTTAAATTATGGGGTATTTTAAATTTGTTCAGCCAAATTATTTAATTCGTTTTTATTCTATTTTAAATTTTTGTATTTATGTGTTTTATCTTGTGGCTGTTCACTGCCCTGAGTCCTTCGGGAGTAGGGCGGTATACAAATTTAATAAAATAAATAATAAGTAAAAATAAATAAATAAACTATCTTTTTACAATAAAAGTACTATTAACAGGCATGATGCTGGATTCCTAGCCTGATCTACCTTGAAGAGCTAACACGAGGGAAGGATATCCTCCAGCACAGTGGTGGGATTCAGCCGGTTCTGTCCGGATTGCACGACCTGGTAGCGGCGACTGCTCCGCCCACCTGCCTGGATGTAATGCATGACTACTGCGCATGCACACAAGGCCCATTTGCGAACCGGTAGGGAAGGTTAGTGAATCCCACCTCTGCTCCAGCAAAAGGGTTTTTGAGCCAAGTTAGTCTACTTCCCTGTTCTCACTGTCTGCCCTCCCTATTCACTTTGAAACTGTGGTCCCCATCAGTGTGTACGCTGTTGCAGATAAGGAGAAACACTATTCTTGTTTCTTGCTAAGCAAAATCTAGGATAAAGCTCCAGGAGTGGGTGGGGAGGTGCATAAGGAGATTAGATGAGCACTTCTCTGTGGGTGGGTTGTGTCTGGCTAAGGAAGCAGGGACAGAAGAAAGCCAACCTGCTTAGAGACATACTATAAACTGGATTTTTAGTTCGCATAAGTAGACCATAATATGCTTTCTTTAAAACTAGACAGAGTATCAAGGCTTCGGAATGGAGTTTGGAGTACAACAGCAATAGTACTTAGACTTATATACCGCTTCACAGTACTTTTACAGCCCTCTCTAAGCGGTTTACAGAGTCAGCATATTGCCCCCAACAATCTGGGTCCCCATTTTACCGACCTCAGAAGGCTGGAAGGCTGAGTCATCCTTGAGCCTGGTGAGATTAGATCTGCCAAATTGCAGGCAGCTGGCAGTCAGCAGAAGCAGCCTGCAGTGCTGTACTCTAACCACTGCACCACCGTGACTCTTAAATGAATGATGGAAACAGCATTGTGTTGTCACAATGCAACCTGTTTCCCTTATTAATATGCATGTTGACAATACATGTATGTTCCAAAAAGTTATGATGGTGCTTTTATCATTTTGACAAAAGCCACCAATCCTACATAGACCTCTGAACTCAACCAAAAATGGTTTATTCAGTAAGCCATAGTTAAGTGTATTAATACAGACTTTCTTATTATTAACTACTTGGATTTCTTTTTTCTCTTCTTTTTTCATTGGTAATATGTTGAATTATCATCAGAATTGGTTGTTGCCTAATTTGAATAACACCCCTGTCCTTAATGCTACTTAAAAATTGCAGGTCAGACATTTTGCTTCTAAGAGCAAAATGCAACAGCTGTGTTTCTTCATTTCTGCCTGCCCTCGCTGCCTTCCCCCGCAGTTCTAACAGACGGGAGAGGTGTCTGTGGTGCACGCAAATCCTCTTCTATCTGTTTAAATGGCTAGTCGAGGCATCAAAGGAATGCAAAGCACCACCTCGAGGCAAGGGACTTTACCTTAGCGAAGAAAATTGCATCCCCTTCACAACACACAACTCCTCAAGGTGAAGCCAAGCTGCCTCACTGCACAACCGCACTTGCAAAGCTTTTTCATCATGGCTCTGTTTTAAGGCAGACAATCTGCTCCTTTGGATAGCTTAATCAATAGGAATTCATTAGGTAGAACCCTAGGACAGACTGTTTCCAATCGCTTGAGGTTTTAATTGACATCTTTCAAGAATATTAAAAATAGGAACACGCCCCCCCATACAAGCTGATGTACTAAAACACACTAAAAAATATTTTTGAGGATAAGAGGCTAATCTTTTACACCAGGGGTGTCAAACTCACATTGCCACGGCATTGTCACATGATGTATCATGACTTTCCCCCCCTTTGCTAAACTGGGCATGGGTGTGGCCAGTGCGTGACGCATCCGGCCCACGGTCCGTGAGTTTGACAGCCCTGCTTTACACAGTTTAGTGAGGTTCCAAATAATCTTACCAGACATGTCTGGCAGTTATTCGGAGTTGGACTCCTCTGCTTGGCAAAGATGAACTGAGCAATTGGGAAGCTACAGTATAGCAATAGCAATAGCACTTAGACTTATATACCACTTCACAATGCATTACAGCCCTCTTTAAGTAGTTTACAAAATCAGCATATTGCCCCCAACAGTCTGGGTCCTCATTTTACTGACCTCAGAAGGATGGAAGGCTGAGCCAACTTTGAGCCGGTGACACTCGAACTGCCAAACTGCTGGCAGCCAGCAGTCACCAGAAGTAGCCTGCAGTACTGCATTCTAACCACTGCGCCATCACGGCTGTATTCTCTGTATAGAAGATTCCAGTTCCAATCCAAGTGAGAGCCAATTTTGGTCTAGTGGTTAAGGCATCAGACTAGAACCAGGAATCTGTAAGTTCTAGTTAGGGGTGGGATTCAGCTGGTTCTGACCGGTTCGGATGAACTGGTAATTGTGACCTGTGGATGGGCCAGTCTACATTTTTGGTGCTGGAGTGAACCAGTTGTTAATTCATGTGCCGCCCACCTCTGGTTCTAGTCCCACCTTAGTCATGAAAGCCATCTGGGTGACCTTGGGCCAGTCACTCTCTCTGAGCTGAATTCACATCACAGGATTGTTGTTGTGGGGGAAAATAAGAGGAGGGAGGTTGTTGGGATGAGGAGGGCAAAATAAGAAGAGGGAGGTTGTTGGATATGTCCTCTGCCTTGAGTTATTCGTAAAAATATTAAAGACGGGATGCCAATTAAATAAATAAACAAACAAAAATTTAATTCAAGCAGGGATGAAAAGGATTTGGCCTGAATCCCAGAAAAGCCATTGCTGATCTACTTATGTGAGCCACTGTGTGTATTTTTCAGTACTTTAACATGGTGTTGCTTTAATAAAGTTTTAATCAGCGTCAACATAGCAAACACAGTCTAGTGCAGTGATGGCTAACCTTTTTGCCGTCGTGTGCCAAAAGCAGGGGGAGCATGGGGGGGGGGTCGCATATGCGCGTGCCCACACCCATAATTCAATGCGCTTTGCCCCCCCATGCATGTACATGCGACCCTCCCGCGTGACCCTGCTTTTGGCACATGACGGTACAGTGGGCCCAGTAGGCCCTTTTTTTGCCCTCCCCAGGCTCCAGAGGCTTTCTTGCACATTTGGGGAGTGTGAAAATGGCCTCCCCCGCCCCGGAGGCCCTCCAGAGGCCAGAATCGGCCCATTTCCCAACTTCTAGTAGGCCCAGAAGGCCTGAAAATAAGCTGGCTGGTGCGCGCATGTGCGCTGGACCTGAGCTAAGGTAATGCTATGCGTGCCATAGCTTCGCCATCACGGGTCTAGTGCATAAGGCAGATCACCGCTAAGATCAACTTTATAAATCCCCTTGCTGTGTTTGTGCAGTATATATCATATATGTTGCCTTAACTGATGTAATTTCAACCTACAGTAGACTTAGCGGAGGAGGAGGAAACTTTCAAAAGACAAAGACAATTGAAATTGTGACACATTTCTTAATAACCGTATTAGATGCTGGAACTGTTGTAGCACATTACCAAATCTTGTGACATCCACCAGTAATTACAGCCATGGTGTGAAACCTAATAAAATACATCTTTGCAACAGAGAGGGTGGGGAAGTTGGATGACACATATTTCCAGAAAGGCAAAGCTGGTGTGCTATGAAGACCCACTGCTGAAGATATGAAAAATCTCTAGAGGGAACAAAATGTGTTTTTGTGTGTGTGCATGAGCACACACAAATGCTTCATTATGAAAACATATGCATGCCCTAGTAATGAGGTAGCCCATTATCTCAGCTCACCCTATGTGGGCACCATCTCTCTGTAGGGAATTTGCAGTGCAAATATGGTAGGCCACTGTTTCTCAACCTTGGTAAATTTATGATTTCAACTCCCAGAATTTCCCAGCTCATATAATTACTGTACATTAGATTAAATAACAAAAGGGACATTGCATATATTCGTAGGAGTTCACAGGGATGTGGATGGGAGGGGGGATGGAAGAGATACAGGTACATTCTGCACTGACCCTCTGGAATGGATTGCCCACCGAGCTCCGGATGGCCCCTGACCTCCGCATCTTCTGAGCCGACCTAAAGACATGGCTCTTCCACCAACTTCCCTGATCTGCCGTGGATTTTAATTTGGGTATTCGGGGATTTTTAATTTGGTTTTAATACTATTTAATTTTTACTTTTGTCGGGTTTTTTATTGTTGTGAGCTGCTCCGAGTCCTACGGGAGAAGGGCAGCATATAAATCTGACAAATAAATAAATAAATAAATAAATAAATAAATAAATAAATAAATAAGGAAATCTATGGATATTTCTAAAGCTTTTGGCTACTATGTACCACTTTTGCCTCCCTACTATTCTCCTTTTACTGGGAGATCATTGTTAGTTCAAACCTTCCCAAAAGGTATTCCTAAATTTATCCTGCAAGATAATTTGGTAACTTTCATTTGAGAAGCAAACAAGATGTCAGCATCCTTCTTTTTTTTTTTTTAATTTGATTTATATGCCGCCCTTCTCCGGAGACTCAGGGCGGCTTACAATGTGCTCAGCAATAGCCTTCATCCTTTTGTATATTTATACAAAGTCAGCTTATTGCCCCCACAAACTGGGTCCTCATTTCACCTACCTTAGAAAGGATGGAAGGCTGAGTCAACCTTGAGCCTTGGCGAGATTCGAACCCTGCAGTAATTGCAGGCAGCTGGTCTTAATAACCAGCTTAATAACAGGGTGCCTTAAACCCCTGTACTACCAAGGCCATTTCTCCTTCTAGAAATGGCAACAGAAAGGTAAAACCAACAACAGCATTTGCTATCACAACACCCAATGGTTTATTAAATAAACCATTTATTCATTTTAGGATGAATTTTATTCATCCTAAAATTTTTTTAAAGCAGATTGCCCAACCTGGTTTGTCTAGCTGAACTGGGAGGATGGGTCATCAATCAATCAATCAATCAATCTATCTATCTATCAATCAATCAGAATACAGCAGTAAGGGACCTTGGAGGTCTTCTAGTTCAATCTCCTGCTGAAGCAGGAGACTCTATACCCGTGATGGCGAACCTATGGCATGTGTGCCACAGGTGGCATGCGGAGCCATATCTGTGGGCACGTGAGCGTTGCCCTAGCTCAGCTGCAGAGTGAATGTGCGTGCTGGCTAGCTGATCTTTGGGCCTTCCGGCCCACCGGAGGGGCCTCCAGAGGGCCTCTGGGGTGGGGGCGGGAAGGCCGTTTTCACCCTCCCCAGGCTCCAAGAAAGCCTCTGGAGCCTGGGGAGGGTGAAAAACAGGCCTACCGGGCCCACCGGTAACTGTTTTGCTGTTGCGTGCCAAAAGCGGGGGGAGTGCAGAGGGGTCGTGCTCGCATGCATGGGAGGCGGGGAATGAGGGGCATTGAATTATAGGTGTGGGCACACGCATGTGTGACCCGTCCCATGCTCCTCCCGCTTTTAGCACGCGACGGCAAAAAGGTTAGCCATCACTGCTCTATACCACTTCAGACAAATGGCTGTCTAATCTTTTCTTAAAACCCTCCAGTGATGAAGTACTTCCAATGTTCGAAGGCAACCTGTTCCACTGATTAATTGTGAAGAGATTTCTCCTTAATTCCAGATTGATTCTCTCCTTGATTAGTTTCCATCCATTGTTTCTTCTCTTGCCTTCTGGTGCTTTGGAAAATAAGTTGACCCTCTCTTCTTTGTGGCAGCCTTTCAAATACTGGAATACTGCTATCATGTCACCCCCTAGTCCTTCTTTTCTCTAGATCAGCCACACCCCAGTTCTGCAACTGTTCTTCATATGTTTTTGTCTCCAAGCTTTTAATCATCTTTGTTGCTCTTCTCTACTCTTCTTTTTCCAAAGCCTCAACATCTTTTTTTGTCATGTAGTGACCAAAACTGGATGCAGTATTCCAGGTGTGGTTTTAATAAGGATTTATAAAGCGGTATTAATACTTCATGTGATTTTGATTCTATGCCTCTGTTTATACAACCACACTGCTGGCTTATGCCAAAATGGTTAATAAAATCTTGGGTCTTATAGCTTAAAGAGAATTCTGAGCTTGCCAGGGGTTGCTGTAGTTAAACTTCCAGCACGAATGAAGCTCATAAAGGTAGGGGAGGTGGCTTCAGGACATTCTACTCCAGCTATTTGTTCAAGTCTTAATAAAAAGAACGTTCTGAATTGCTTGACTATTCCATGTCATTTGTTATATTGGACTTTTTACGTGCTAAGACTAAACATAAGATTGCAGTCTTCTGGAAGAAAGCATGTAATGGATATTTTCAGGTTGTTATTTAAGGTAAAGCGCTCCAAGGTGGCTTAGATCAAACAAATATTGGTTTAGATCCCAACTTAATCCTAGTGACAGTCAACCCATAAAGGAATAGGGGATTTCAAAAACACAGCACATATTCATATAACCCATTTTTCCATGCTGCCTTGCAAAATGCTACAGCCCGCATTGCGATCAGTGGTGAGTTCTAACCAGTGTTACCACTGGTTTGCTTCGTGCACACGCTTTGCGCACGACCGTGCAAGCGCATTAAATTTTAATACAGCTGAGGCAGGGCAATCTGCTCTGCAGCGCCTTACAGCTGGGCTAAAAATTAAGGAATAAATGTAGGTATAGCACAGGGGCAGGCAGGAGGGCCCAGCTGATGGTCGCAGTGAACCGGTTCACTTTCACATCAAGATTTTTGCTACCGGCTCTCCCGAACCGGGGAGAACTGGTAGCAACCCACCACTAATTGTGGTTAATTTCTCATCTTGGCTGCTCAATCAATCCTGACTTCTTCCACTTGGGCTGCACTGAAGCCAGTCTGTTTCTCTTCTCTTGGCTTGGCAAGCCAGGATCCTGCCCCCAGCCAAGTTTACTGGGTGCTCCTTGCAAGGGAAACTTGCCATTCTCTTTATCCACATTAGCTAAGGTTGCCAACTCATCAAAGTCCCCGATGCACTGCTCAAGAGCCATTCGTTACTTTTTCAAGGGTGCCAGCTGGGTCAGAGGTGGTATTCAGCCAGTTTGTACCAGTTTGGGCTAACCGGTAGCAGAGATCGCGGGTGGGCCTGCTCACCCACCCCAGCTCTATGATGTCCTATTTAGATACATTTTCGAGGCCGGGCACATGTGCAGAAGGCGCATGAGTGAGCAAAGTGCATGCACGAAAAGCTGGGTGCATGTGCGGAAGGCGTGTGGGCGAGGTGAACTGGTGGTAAGAATATTGGAAACCCACTGCTGAGCTGGGTGCAATGTTGCAAGAAGAAAAGTCGTATACCTTCACCCTTTCCCTCTTGCTCCCCCTTTCTACCAGCAGAAGAGATGCTCCCCCGGCTGCCTACCACAAACTGTTTTCCCTTTTTTCCTTCCGCCTCTTCTGTTTTTGCTATTTGTCGATCTGTGTGCAACTTTCTGCACACAATTATCCTTTTTACATTTTTTTATACCTTTCCCAAATTCTGGACTTCATTTTTTTTCTGTCATCTATTTATGACAAACATCTCCCTGCTTCCCAATTCTGTCTCCAATTCTCATTTCCTTGCAGGCTTCATTACTCTCTGCCAAACTGCCCCCCTTATTGTTTCCAACAGCCATTTTCTTATATTGTCCTGACCTTGAAAGACCGTTTTTTCCTCTGTTTCTGACTCCTTCCAATTACAGACTTCAGCAACCCAATACTTTCCATTCAACTTAGTTTCCTTTGTTCGTTTGGCAAAGCTCTGGTCACTTTATATCAAATTTATATTCCCCAACTCCACTATAACGTTCTGGGTTACAAAACCAGCCAAGGATCAGACTAAAAAAAAAAAATCGATAGTGGGAAGAGCCTGTCAGAAATAAATGAGATAATATGAGAAAGAGGTCAAGTCAGATAATAAGACTATATTTTTTCTTTCCAGAAAAATATACATCCAGGTCCGTCTTTCCCTGTATTGTCCTATCATAATTTTCCCCTCTTTTTTTTTTTTTATAAAGGAATCTAAACTATAAGAGTATCAGAAGCTTCTCAGTGAAGTTTAGACAAAATATGCGCACAGCCGTTCTCTTTCAAAGGTTTTTTTTTTATTCAAAGGGGAGGTCAAAGATACTACTGTAGTGCTAAACATCTTGTCTTTTCAAAATTTCATGATTGTCAGAAGCTTGGAGACAAGAGATATAATAGCAGTAGGACTTTACATGCTGTAAAATCAAATAGCCTCATGGCTATTTTCTGAAGAAGAAAATCCACCTGTTTACTAGGAAATACAGATTTACAAGCAGATAATGGGAGGTTTCCTCCCAGGCATATATTTGAAACATGCTGGGAAAGTCAAAAACCATTTTCTTCTTATTTCCTTAGCTAGGTTAACTTACTTCTCATATCACGATTGCTCCCGGTACTCTTCCAAGATGAATCTCAAACATCTAGATCCAGTTATATCTGGACAAAATCCTTCTTTTGGGACCCTATCCCATCAGATGCCTTTGGAAGATGCCTCATTCATAGAATGCAGCTAGCATCCCTCAACCTTGTTCACCGATTGCAAAGGATAAGAGGCTCCCTTATCAATAGGTTAAGGTAAAGGTTCCTCTCGCACATATGTGCTAGTCATTCCCAACTCTAGGGGGCGGTGCTCATCTCTGTTTCAGAGCCGAAGAGCCAGCGCTGTCTGAAGACGTCTCCATGGTCATGTGGCTGCCATGACTAAATGCCAAAGGTGCACAGAACACTGTTACCTTCCCACCAAAGGTGGTCCCTATTTTTCTACTTGCATTTTTTATGTGCTTTCGAACTGCTAGGTTGGCAGAAGCTGGGACAAGTAACGGGAGCTCACCCCATTATGCGGCACTAGGGATTCGAACCGCTGAACCACCAACCTTTCAATCAACAAGCTCAGTGTCTTAGCCACTGAGCCACCGCGTCCTATCACTAGTATGATTTTATTGGGCAAGGCAGATAATGTTTCATGTCTTGATTTCAACTGCTCCTTCTCCTTGACTGACAGTTATAAATTGATCTTTTTATGAAATGGTGCCTCTGCTTCACACTCCCCACCCCCCAAAGTAAGCTGCCCAGACTGCCCCACCATTGAAAAATATAACTTTGACTTCAACATTGACTTAGAGATGGGCACACCTCAAGGAGATACAGCCATGTATTCTGAAATATCTTTCACTCTACAGCAGTTAAGATCTCATCTCTAGAGTCTATATGTTATGTTTGTCTAAACTATAGAAATAAAGAATATTTGTAGCTGTGGGTATATTTATAGCTGAGGGTTGAAATGAGGGATCCTTGGTGCTCTCTGAGCTTGGTTATTTTCTCACAGATGTTTCATTACCCAACCCCCAACCCTCCTATCTTTTCGTAAGGGCCTAAAGACATGGCTTTGGGGACCCAATAATGGAACAGCACAATGGGGGTGGTTGATTAATAACAGATCCCATTTCCCTACACTCCGCCTCTGCTCTCCCCATGTGTCTTTGGTTTTAAAGTTGTTTTAACTGTTTAGATTTCAGCTGATATGTAACTGTAAGCTTCCTAGACTTACTCTATGACAAGATGAGAGGCCAATAAATTTTATAAACAAATAAGCAAACTAGATAACATCAGCAGTGCTTGTAACTAGCTAGTGACATTCAGACTATCACTGATGATGTTACTTAATTTGGTAATGAAATGTGTGCAAGAAAACAACCAAGCTCAAAGAGCTCTAAGAATCCCTCATATTAAAGAAATCTATTTCCATCCTTATAGCAGGGGTGTCAAAGTCATGTGACTTTTCCCCCCTTTGCTAAACCGGGAATGAGAGTGGTCAGCATGTGATGTATCCAGCTGGCAGGCCATGAGTTTGACAGCCCTGCTGTCATGCTCACATCGGAGCCTGAATCTGTGGAGGAAGATGAGCTGGAACTGGAACCGAGGGAGATCGAGGGGGTGGCTTTGTTGGCTTCGGAGAAAGCGGGGAGGAGCAGGCCCAGGCAGGCCAGGGTGTTTCAGGATTGGGGTGGCTTCAGGAAGGAAGCGAGGCTAAGCAGTGAACATGGGAAACAGAGCTCAGATGATGAGCGAGGACCACCCCTCCTGATCCTAGAGCACAGAGAGTGGAGAGAAGGCGAGAACAGCACAGGATAACCCGACGACTTGGGAGGAGAGCACCCCGTCTCTCTTCACATGGCACACCTGGAGACTGAGACTTAAGGAGATGATGTAGGGAGGGGCATTTGTTGGGAACAAATGCTGAATTCATGGAGTGTTGAGTGCCGTTGCCGATGTTTGAACTTTCCTGGATTCCTTGTATTCTTTCTGGCTGTCTGGATTAAATGCCTTACTCCTTTGCTTCCTGGACTCCTTCACTTGCCCTGCTGGATTTCTTGCTTTGCAGTTGTTGTGCTCACAGTGTTGTGCTGGACTACTTGCAGCCAGAGGCTGCTGGAAGGGTGTGTGTGTGTGTGTGTGTGTGTGTGTGATCACTTTGCTCTAGGACTTGCCAGAAACATGGGAGCGTTTGGGGCAATTTGGAGCAATAAAGGGGCTGTTTGAAGTGTCAGCTGCTTGTGTTGCCTCTGTGCCATGCCCCGGGTCATCACACCTGCCCTATAGGCACTGTGGGAACCACATTGTTGTTGAGCAGAATTCCACATTTGTGTGTGATTTTGCTAAGATATTAGAAAAACCCAGAGAAGCTAACATCTTTGCTGTTAATTATTACTGAGCAAAAACATTAGGCACCTCTCTGAAAAGCAGAGATATTCCCAGCAGAGCAGCTTTCCATGAGCAGAAGGAAACCATTTTAAAAACATTCACGCTCAAGTCAACTGATGGAAAGCAATTAAGGCTGTCTGGCTGCCCTTAAAAGCAAACAGTGGCATAATTGACATATTGTACTTTGCACATTTAGAAATCAACAAAGCAACGCATACACAAACATATATACATAACCAAGCCATTATATTTCAGTTCTTCCTTTGTGGATTCTTTTCAGAATTTGGCTCAAACAATGACAAGGCTGGAGACTAATTACCTTCTGCAGAGCTTGCCTGCTGGAGAGAGCCAGCGGCTCCAAAGATTCAATTAGTATGGACTGCTAGATCTAGTCAATATTTAAAAGTCCTGCTGTACTATGGAACAATTCGAGGTTGGGAAAAATTGGGTAAATAAAAATGGCACCAAAGTCCTCTGCTTAGCATTGTTTGAGATGCTGAGCTGGAATTGGGAATCAGCCAATTCCAGTGTTGCAAAGGCCTGAAAGCTAGCCGAATATTCCAGATGTTGACTCTGGCTCATATGCCTCCAGGCAAGGATCTAACATGGTCCACCATGTTCTTTGTACTGCACTAGGAAATAAAATAAACTCATTGTGCTGAGCTTGATATCAAGGCTGCTTGTTATAGCTGTATGACGTCTGTTTTCAAGATTAACTAAAACTGAACGCAAATAAATATACATAGCCAGTGAGAACACCGGAGGCTTTTCTAAAGTCTGCCTTGTTGTCTTTTTTTTAAGGAAATCATTCTGATTTAAAACATCAATGTAACTTGGCTTTTGGAAAATACATGGAATCAGGGGTGGGCTTCAAAAATTTTTAGCAAGGGGTTCTCTGCCTGATTGCTTTGTGGGCGTGGCCATGGTGGGCGTGGCCTAGTTGACCTCCTGCACCACGGCGGGGGCTTTTTTGGCCTCCCGAGGATCCAGAGACTTTCCTCAAGCCTCCAGGAGGGCGAAAATGGCCTCCCCAGGCTCCAAAGGCCCTCTGAAGGCTGGAAACGGGCCAGTTTCTGACCTTCCCAAACTTCTGGTAGGCCCATTTTTTTTCCCTCCCTGAGCCTTCGTGCACTCTCTGCACTTACCTGCATCCAAAATGGGCCATGTGGGGACTCCTGGGAGGGGCGGGGTGGGATGGGCAGGGCCAGCCAGGAGTGGAATTTGGGGGTTTTCGGAACTGTGCAGAATTTTAGCTAGAGGTTCTCCTGAACCCCTGCGAACCCCCAGCAGCCCACCCCTGCATGGAATTTTAAGCTTTGCAGAAATATAATTATTGTTGTAGTTTCACTTTTCCAGAGAAGAAGCTAGAGCAGGAAATATTAAAAAAATCTGCTTTAATGAGGCTTAGGATCATCAAGAAATTGTCTGCTTTGGAAATAACAACAGCAGCAAAAAAGGATTTATGTTAATCTATTATGACACCAATTGTTTATCCACTCTCTGGTGATGGATTTGGTGGGTAATTCTGTGAGAGCAGCAGTTATAATATGTCAGGCTGTGCCCAAAGACCTGAAAACTGCTGGTGAATTCATGAAAAGGGGGAAAGGCAGGGGTGAAATCCAGCAGGTTCTGGAGAACCGGTAGTGGAAATTTTGAGTAGTTCAGAGAACCAGTAGCAGAAAATTTGAGTAGTTTCGAGAACCGGCAAATACCACCTCTGGCTGGCCCCAGAGTGGGGTGGGAATGGGGATTTTGCAGTATCCTTCCCCTGCCATGCCCACCAAGCCACGCCCACAGAACCAGTAGTTAAAAAAAATTGGATTTCACCACTGGGGAAAGGTGAATGGAGGAAAAAAAAAGGGGAAAATATCTCTTCATATAGGTAGTCCTTGACTTACAACATAATAATCATAATAGAAGCCTGTGGTTCTCCAGATGTTACTGATCTGTGGAACCAGCAGACCAGCCAACGTAACAAAGGGTTAGGGATGCTAGGGGTTGTAGTTTGGCAGCATCTAGACCAGGAGTGTAAAACTGGTGGCTTGTGGGCTGGATGCCTCATGCCCAGGCCGCACCCACCCCAGCTCCATGAATGGGAAAAATGTCACAAAACATCACGTGATGGCAACGTGATGTGGCGAGTTTGACACCCGTGATCTAGACTGTCAATAAAAGCATTTGTATGACATTAGGTCTGTCAACTCTGAAGCTAGTTTGACTGAAGCCATCTTTGAGGCTTCAGTGTTGCCACAATGGGGATTAAGATTAGGGGAGGGGGGAATAGAGATAGCTGGGGGTTGTAGCCAAAACAAAATACTTTCCCCTGGGAACCAAGGACATTCCAACAGGTGGCTGAGAAGAGGAGGAGTGATGTTACTAAGCAACTGGAGAGTGGCCTGATTGGACCATGTGACTTTTGTTTGTGAAAAGGGAAAAGCTTTTACTTTTAATTAGGTGAAAACCACTGGAACCATTCGAGTCGGTTTTCACCAGTCTGTGCCAATATGATATATCCAAATAAAACAGTTCTTTGAGGAATCTACCTGTCTCTAAATTCTGTTTGCTATAAGTGTATTACTTGGAACTCTGACAAGCTCACCTCATGAACTTTGTTTGCAGAACATGATAATTTAAAATGTTTAAGGCTTGCTACTGTATGTTGGATGGATTCCCACCCATGGGGTAGTTCAGAGTAATGCGCAAATCTAGATCGATAGATTATTTTAGTATGTTACTGAGAGTACATAGCCAATATAGAGGAAGCTATTTTCCCTCACCGCCAAAGCATTATTGTGGTTTTTTGTCAATTACGTAGGTATGAAGGATACAAATCCATTGCATTCTTATTGTAGAATTGGCTAGTTTGCTCCAAAGTGAGCTAACTTCCGTTCCTCAGTATTTCTCGGTCATAATATTAGTTTAACAAGCAATAAGGAGGATTTCACTACACATCAGAAACTTACATGCACCAGGTTTTGTGACAGAGAGATAAAGTATAATTTCAAATGAGAACATGCATGTATTTATTTATTTATATCTCATTTTTATTATTTATATAAACTCAAGGCAGCAAACATACCTTATACTCCTTCATCATTTTATTTTCTTCACAACAACAAGAAGCCATTGAGATGAGTTGGGCTGAGAGTGACTGGTCCGAAGTCACATACCTGTCTTTCATGCCTAAAGTGGGACTAGAACTCATAGTTTGGACTAAGACCCAGTATATAAAATGGTTAGCGTGCTGGATCATAGTTTCAAAATTGAGTTTCAAATCCATTAATCCATGAAATGTATTGGATGACTTTCTATTTCTCATTGTCTTGTATCCTTATCCTTTTCATATGAATACAATATCTGAGCTGAAAAATCTAGATACCTACTAAATGAAATTAAAAGTATAGAGAACTTCATATCAGAGAGATATTTGGATGATAAAAAGGAAAGAAAAGCACCTTGAGTTTCTTGAGGAAGGGACAAGATTAATGGAATACATGTATAAGGGGCTCACTGTCCACTAAAATAAAACCCAGGGATTAAGAATTAATTTTAAGGTTTCAACGGACTTTGCTTGAGAAATTATTTTCTTTAGATCTTTTAGTGCTAAAGATGTTTTTCTCCAAAATAAAAATTTAAAAAAAAAATGGAAAACACCCAACATACAGATTAATCAGGGACTATTTGGAGCCATTTGTATCTTACAACAATGCACAAATGGATGGCAAAACATGGTTATAAGTAGCTTATCATTAAACCATATTAGGTTAAATTGTGTGCCAAAGTGTGACTGTGAAGAGAAATGATCTGCAAACTGTTAATGCATACTTTCCATAAATATGGAATATAAGAGCGTGGTGGCGCAGCAGACTAATAGCCTGTTATTAACATTCAGCTGCCTGCAATTACTGCAAGTTCGAATCTTGCCAGGCTCAAGGTCGACTCAGCCTTCCATCCTTTCTAAGGTAGGTAAATTGAGGACCCAGTTTGTGGGGGCAATAAGCTGACTTTGTATAAATATACAGAAGTATGAAGGCTATTGCTTAACGCATTGTAAGCCGCCCTGAGTCTCTGGAGAAGGGCGGCATATAAATCAAATAAAAAAAAAATGTCTTGCAAAGATGGCTGGAGCATAAAGGATAAAGGCAATGCATTTTTAATAATGATGTAGAGGCAATGCTCGACTTCACACTGCAATGGAGCCCAAAATTTCTGTGTCTAAGTCAGACATTTGTTAAGTGAGGTTTGCCCATTTTACACTTTCTTGCCACAGTTGTTTAAGTTAGTAACATGGTTGTTAAGTGAATCTGGCTTCCCCTTTGACTTTCCTTGTCAGAAGGTGGCAAAAGGTGATCCCGTGACCCTGGGACACTGCAGCAGTCATAAATATGAGTCAGTTGCCAAGTGTCTGAATTTTGATCATGTGACCTACAGGGATGTCACAAGGGTCGTACGTGTGAAAAATGGTCATAAGTTACTTTTTTCAGTGTCATTGTAACTTTGAATGGGAATAGAATAGAATAGAATAGAATAGAATAGCATAGCATAGCATAGCATAGCATAGCATAGCATAGCATAGCATAGCATAGCATAGCATAGAATAGAATAGAATAGAATAGAATAGAATAGAATAAGAGAGTTGGAAGGGACCTTGGAGGTCTTCTAGTCCAACCTCTTTGCTTAGGCAGGAAACCCTACACCACTTCAGACAAATGATTATCCAATCTCTTCTTAAAAACTTGCAGTGTTGGACCATTCACAACTTCTGGAGGCAAGTTGTTCCACTGATTAATTGTTCTAACTGTTCTCCTTAGTTCTAGATTGCTTCTCTCCTTGATTAGTTTCCACCCAGTGCTTCTTGTCCTACCCTCAGATGCTTTGGAGAATAGCTTGACTCCCTCTTCTTTGTGGCAACCCCAGAGATATGAAGGTTGTAAATTGAGGACTGCCTGTAATACAGAGGTAGATAAATTTCTTGTGCCGGGAATCTTGTTTTGTGAAGACTTGAACCACCCCAGCTAAATCAGGAGAATTGGCCAGATGTTAGAACATTCTGGGATTCTAAGAACTGAAGTGGACACCTCCACTCTTGCAGCTTTTGTCTCTTAACTCACCTCCCCCATCAAACTAGAAGAAAAAAGGGCCACAAAGTTGACCGTGACTGTGATGACCACAAAATTTGTGTTGGAAACTCCAAGTAGATTGCAAGTCATCCACCTTCTCTGTAAATGTAACTTCTCATGCGGAAAAAACATATTAGGGTCCTAATGTGATGGCTGAAGTATGTTGTACAGCTAGAAGAAGACCATGTAAATTTTTTCACAGAAAGACTTTTGGGTAGCTAATCCAGGGAGAGCAAAGAGTTGCTGGAGTTACCAGCACTCCTCTCAGTGTAGCACAGGCTATATTGCAATTTGTCATTGCCTATCACCACTATGCCATGGGTTTTGCATCGATTGGGCTTGGTACCCTGTTTTCGTTATCATGAAAAGGTAGCCTATTGTTCATTTCTTACTTTATCTATTCCTCACTCACAGTACTGCTGAGTTCTCCGGTTTTATTTTCAGCTTGTTTTCCTTCATCTAGCCCATTTTGCAACATCCAAGATTACTGACTGCTTCCTTGGAGTTAGGAAGTAGGAAGCAATAAAACTGGATGTCATTAGTATGTTGACAACATCCTGCTCCAAAGTACCCAGAGGTTTCAGATGGATGTTAAACAGCATAAGGAACAAGACAGAGCCTAGTAGGATACTACAGATCAACCACCTAGGTGTCGAACAGTAATCTTCCAGCATGAGTATCTCAGCATGTTATCAACAGGAAGGAAAAAAATGAGAACCATTTCTTGCTTGGCTCCAGTTTTTCAGAATCAATTCTCAGAATTATGCTTAGAGTCAGATATTTTTTTAATCTTAAAAAGCACCAAAATACTTCTTTGTAAAGTCTTTATGTTTTTTAATCAATCGTTTGAATGCACAGGTGATGTATTTATTTTGGGCCCTTTTAGACAAGAGCTCCTTATTTTATATTGTCATTTTACAACTGGTAGTTGTATGTGATAGTACTAATTGCTGTTTTTATTCCATGTTTATACCATGCTTAATTAGAAGTGCACGATAACTAAATTTACTGCTACCAGTATTTTCCAGGGCATTACAATCCAGGTTGCCAACACTGCCTCGGAGTGTAATGAGACTTATTCGATCAAAAATAAGCACTGTGGTTTATTAAATCATTATAATTCAATTTTTGTCTAGATGGTAGCATCTGGCTGACTATGCATAGGCTTGGAAATTAAGAAGGTCAAGCCTGATTAGTCCTTTAGAGATTACCAAGGAATATCAGGATGGCAGGCTAGATAGAGAAGTCCAAAAAAAATAAAAAATTCTGGAAGAAGTCAATGGCAAAACCACATCTGTAATGTCAGCAAGGAAACATGATGCTGTCAGTGAAAGTCAACCTTTGTTTATGGCATCTTTTTCTTTTAAAATTCATTTTGATGGCAGGGAAGTTGTGCTTTGATCGCCAGTGAAAAAAAGAAAAAAAAACTTGGTGAAAGTTTCATAAGTGGGGCAAGGGGTCCTTGCACAATTTAATAACATGCTGAGCACAGGAAGATGTGCATGTCCTCTCTTTTGCTGTGTAATCATCTCCAGAACAGATGATTTCTTTGAGCTTTCATGTTTCAGCTGAAGCCCAGGACAAGATGGTATCAAGTCCACAGAGATTTTACAGATCAAGAAATATGAACCAAAGAGGCTACAGAATGTTGAGGAAATTAAAAGAAAATTGTCGCAATGGTCTTGATCATTATCAATAAAATAAGCTGAAAAACCATTTTTTTGAGAATGAGATATAAAAATTGAAATCTCCATCACTAGGGGAAAAAGCATAGGAGATGTTAGAAGAGAGATATTACCAGAGCCTTAATTCTTCTCACTCCTAGTATACATTCCAAGCTGATAATATTGCTTGTACATAAGTTGTTATTACAATATGTGGGTAAATAATTGATAGAGTGGATAGACAATGGCTAAAATCATGATGGTTGATGATGATAATAATAATGATGAATTGCTACAGTAAACTTGGGTTTCTGGCTCTTACAAAACCATGGCGTTGAGAAGCATAATTCGCAACAATGATAATTGGGACAACTAAGTCTTTGGACTTCTTCGGATATTACATTTTTTTGTGCCAAGACTTCAAATCTACAGGTGAAAAGGATGAAAACAAGTGTGGATAATCTTGTATGGGACAATACATGTGCATGTTCTCCTTTAGATAGTAAGAGTTGAGTGTGGTTTCCTCTTGCCTGCAATCTTGGTGGCCAACATGAATTTTTCACTGTTGGAGAAAAACAACAACACAAAAACAAAACAATTTTCCATTCCATGCATTAGTCAAGGAACAAGATCATTCTGAGATCTCATACTTAGGTGTAGGGTTCGGATCAATTTCACTAAGAACTAGTGTGGTGCAGGGATGGTTTATGGTTTAATGTTGGGAAGCAACACTTCAATTTTTAGGTGATGAAGCTTCATGATAAAAGAACATCATGTGATAATTGTCCATATAAAAGAAGGCTGGATAAGCACCAACTATAGGGCCTCTGTCCACAAGCAGAAATACTTTGTGCAACATTGTGTTGAGCTCTGACCCAGACTCCCTGTGTTGGGCTCTGGCACAGAAAGGGCAGAATTTGGTTTCTTGAGACAAAATTGTTGAATCCTGGCTCAGATTATGCTCTGCCTCCATGGAGAAAGGAAAAGCACAATGGTTTTCTGCTCCAGCTGTGCAGTTTCCAAATGAAAAGGAAATCTGCCCACAAAGTTCTCTTTGTGTCAAAGTCAGCATAATGCAAAGGCAGTGGGTAAGGGTACCATACATTGAAATCACAGGTTGCTAGATTTACGGCCTCTGTCATATTAGCCAGTCCAATCTGATTAGCAGCCTCTCTCTTTTGCATATCTCCTATCATTTCAAGTTAGCATTCATGAGCAGTTATATTACTGGGAAGTGACTTTCGTAGCATACTGTATTAGCTAAGACAAATGCTAATGCAGATCGATGGAGAAGGGCTAATATGAGCGGCTGTCAAGATGCATTAGTGCTCTTAATGTCATTACCAGCTCAAGTTTGATTTGGCATGAGTGATGAGCAACTTGTTATGTTTCACTGTCCCTTCTGTCTAATAAGGCAAATAGTTGTGAAGGGTTAATCCCACCCAGTTGCCACTGGGGTTCTCTGCTTTGAAAAGAAAAAAAGAAAGAAAATAAACTAATTTTGAAAGGAAGCAATTCGCAGAGAGAGGAATGTGCCCATTTCTAGAACTTGCCCACAGTGAAGAAATATGCACAGTTGAGAGAAAATATGCGGAACGTGCTTCGCTAGATATATCCCAGAAAGAACCCTCTGAAGTGGATAATTGAACCATCATCTATAACTTCTATTTTACCTGGTCTTCAAATTCCTTTAAATATCTTTTTCTTTATACATGTACTGTAACTATTTCAAATGTTTATCTTAGACCAGGGGTGTCAAACTTGTGGGCCATGGGCTGGATGCGTCACACTCTGGCCACGCCCATGCCCGGTTTAGCGAAGGGGGGAAAAGCCACAATACATCACATGGTGACGCCATGACAACATGACTTTGACACCCCTGTCTTAGACTAATACAAGCATTTAAAATTCTAATGAATTCATGGGGCAAGACAAATATTGTGAAAGTGAGCATGGCTTCCATATATGCAATTAAGGAATTCCTATTCTTATATCTTTAAGCTACTTTTAAGCAAGTTGATAAATTAAGAACATTTCTACAGAAACCGCAGATCTTCAGATTTTTTTAAAAAATCCAAATTATAATTTTCCTATGATAATGAAGGTTTTTTTAAAAAATCAGCACCTGGCATATATTTTGACTCCTATATGAAATCCAAGTGATTGAATGCAAAAAGAAATGTTTGGGTACTATTTGAGAGTTGATAACTGGATAGACACTTGATTCCTTTTCTCTGTGATTTCAGTTGTATTTCCAATGTTGAAGGTTGAAAGTCATTTCTAAGAGATGCTCAGGCTGAAATATAATTTTGACAATTGCTCTGTTAAACTGACAATCCTGGTTTAAAATTTGCAGTTTGTTTTTAAAGTATCATTTTTATACATAAAAGAAAATATTTTTCAATAGCATAAATATAACTTCTAAACAAATATTACTGTATTGATAAAGCCCAGTTACCTTTTTTATTGCTCTATACTTACAACTTCCTCGAATGTAACAATTCAGTCCCAAAGGAAAAATTAAACAGCAAAACATATTCTCAGTAAATCCATTTGAAAGATAAATTGTTTGGGGGGAAATTCAGTGTTTTCTTCAAATAAATATAATGCCATCTTTATTGTTTGGATCAGGCAGAAGTTTGTGTTCTCTTATAATTTATTCTGAAGGGTTTTTTTGCCTGTTCTTGAAATGAAAACACAAACAATGAAGACCCTGGTGAGTGAACTATTTATGATATAATCTTATCTTAATTAATGTGAAATTGTGTCTCAGTGCTGGTTCCTAACTGCATGGAGAAAATGTGTACGATTTCCATCTTCATACACATTTGCTAGGCATGAATGGAGACTGAGGCTAAAAGATAAAAGCTCTCACAGTATCTGCCCACTCAGTCTGGTTGTGTTTTTAAAAGCCTCAGATAATAACTTTATAATAAATTAGTATTATCTTTCAATGAATTTGTAAAGTGAAAGTTGGTAAGGAGGAGAAAGGGCCATTCTGTTCTAAAACTTGGATACGTTTCTTGTCTTTTTGTTTTCTAAAAACCTGGGCAGAAGTTCAGCCTTACAATGAGCAAATTTGCATAAGATTACGGTTTTATTCCCTTTTTAAAATTTTGTTTCTTGACTATCCAGAATAGCTACGATCACAATGTTAGGGCGGATATTACTGGCTGTGCGGTATCTATACTTTATCTAGATCTTGCATAACAAACACAAGCTGCGTTTTGTTCCTTTTTAAACTGACTGACTAGTTCGGTCTTCAGTTCAGCTTAGACACTCTTTATCTCATTCTTGGGTTGCAACATCTGGACATCATCCTGGACACAATATGAAAAAGTGGAGGTTTTTGATTGATTCAACATGCAATCCAAATGACGTTCAGCAAAAGTACACATAATGCACCTTGCTTCCTTGGTGTAGATGGAAATTATAGTTCATTATGTCTAGATGTCATCCAGTTGAAAAATTTGGGGTTACTGCATTTGCTCAGACCCATTTTCTGTAACTTTTGTTTGTCCTTCTCCCTTCCAGTCCCTAATTCTCATAGCTTTGTTTCTTTTGTTGCCTGAATCTTGAGGGTTTTTTTTTTTTTGGTGTGTGTGTGTGTGTGTGTAAATGATTATGTTTTACTTCTCTTACTATGTTGAATCTATGAGGAAATTGCTACGTAATATTTTGAGTTCAGAAAACTTCTTATTTTATTTGAGACCTCAAGTTAACCTTCCTTTTTATGCTTGACTTCCTTTTGCATTTGTCTGCAAAAATCTTCATGTAATGAGGCATTCTGTGACCTGACTGATGTATGCTTAGATAAAAGAGGACAACTGGGAATGATCAAATGTTTTAACAAAATAGAATAATTGAACTGGGAGGTCTACTAGTCTTCATTTTTGTATAAGAGAGTGTCAAGAGGCTTCAGGACACATTGCTATTAATTTGGAAGAAAGCACAGTCTGGTTTGATTTATCCCTAAAGTTCCATTCATGAACATTGAAATTATTCCAGATCTGAAATGCAGCACTTGCTGCTCATCTTATTTTGCAAATTACTGCTGTTGTCACATCAATTGAGACTACATCTCTATTGCAGCTGAGTTAACAGCAACATTTGGATTGGTAATATGAAAACTGTTGCAAGAATAATCTTTACCAGGGAGCGTTTGCTTCTACAAAACCTTGCAAGATGGTGGAAGAAGAAGCAGAGGTAACACATACAAAAACATGTTTATTAGTTGCTCGTATATCTTGCATCTTAATGTAATGCTCAAACTAGGAATACAACTTGGTAGAAGTACGCACATACATATTGCATGTAGGGTAGTTTTGGGATTTCAATTGTGTCTCCAAAATATTCTTTTCAATTCAGCCCTGCACGAGGTCGTTGATGTCGGAGCCCTGGCCTCTTGACAGGTTGCAGCTCTTCATATCTGGTGTAACGTGTTGTGAAGTTGCAACTTTTGAATACAGTGGTCGTATTTCTTCCCTCCATTTTTGATTGGCTGGAAACATTATGTAGATTCTCAGAGGTATTTCTCTTCATCAGTCTTTCTTGCATGAATATGGTTTAAATAATATATATATCTATACAGATTATATAAATATATAGCTATTATTTATATTATATATATTTATTTATATATATATGCATATATGTATATTACTGTGGTTTGGCTTCATGAAGTCAACCATAAATTTGTGCTTATTTTATTTAATGAGACCAAATATATGGCATTATTAAGAATATAGCCAGTACTTGGAAGTCTTGCTAATTATAAATCAGTTTATATTTTTCCTTGTTGCATGTGTCCAAGCATCTTTTGCAAGTAATAAAACTTTTCACTTTTACAGCAATTTTTAATTCTGGCCTTTGTAAAAGAACAACAGGATTTTTTTAAAAAAAAAACCAAACAATTTTTCTTTTTTAAAAAATAAAATAAAATAGAGGATTGCACTCTTCCTTGTACATAGTTTGAAGAGTAACCAGACATTCATATAGTTTTATTTACATTCTAACTGAAGGTCAACAATGTTAGATATATTGTACTATAACTGTACACAGGCCAAGTTATTTTTGGTCATGTTGAAACACGCTACTGGTAAGATATTTACAAATGCATTAATCGGCCTCCTTAGTTTGACATTAGTAGATACAGAATAAATTGTTGAAAGTCCATTTATTAATGATCATCGACAGTCCCTTATTGTTACCAGTTTGTAGTTCACCACAGGATGGCTGTCTTTGTGGTGTAATTGTAAAAATGGGAGGGAATTATTCATGACATCTAAATATCATTTATCCTGCAAGATGTGATGGGGCGATAGAAAAGAATCCACTTGCTGTCACTATGTCCCCTTTGAGAAAGTGAAATTAAAAAATGACTCATCTTTATCCTTCCATTTCTTATTTTTATATTATCATTTCCCAAAACACTTGTTGAAATGATGAATGCATCAAATATGTAAGCAAATACATTTGAGAGAAGGATTTTCAGTATGATTTCATATTTTGTGTTTCATATATATACATAAAGCAATCTCATTTTGTGGGGAAGTCGGTGACTACATTATTTTGCTGCCTATGGGGGAAAAATAGATCAATTTATAACAATTAACAAGATTCTTTCTACTGTACACTCAATAATGGGAAATTATATGTTCAATCAATCATGCTTTCCTAATTATCCCAGCAAAATTAATTATGTGGTTGATCAATTGTGTAGTTAGGGTGTTGGTTTTTTTCCAAATGCAAGGCCACTTTTGGGGAGAGATGGGGGAAGGTCACTTGCTACATGGTTAGGAAGACTATTCACCTGGGTTAAGTCAATAGAAAAACCACACCACCAGGGGTGCCATTCAGCAGGTTCTGACAGGTTCTGGAGAACCGGTAGCAGAAATTTTGAGTAATTCGTAGAACTAACAAATACTACCTCTGGCTGGCCCCAGAGTGGGGAGGGAATGGGGATTTTGCAATATCCTTCCCCTGGAGTGGGATGGGAATGGAGGTTTTGCAGTATCCTTCCCTTGCCATGCCCACCAAGCCACACCATGCCCACCAAGCCACGCCCACAGAACCGGTACTAAAAAAATTGAATTCCACCACTGCACACCACAGCAGCTACTTACATTTCATCTCTACACTCATTCATACAAATAGATAACAATATAGCAAACCAACTAGGCAGTGAAGCTTCCCAATACTATTGCATCACTTTTATGAAATATCAAATAAGATTTATTGTAACTAAGCCAGTAAAATTGCAATAGCTTGGGTGGAACTGTGTCAGGTTATACGAGCCTTAATTCTGACTGCAAATATAAATGGATATCAGAAAGTCAGGTAATCTAGGAGCTTCTTCATAAGGTATTTTTGAGAACATTTTTCTCCTTTCCAAAAACTGCAGATCAAGAGCAGTAAATCTCTTCACAATTGATTCCCCTCAATAGAGCGTTGCCAGATTTTGAGCGGCAGGGACTGAGAATTTCCTCAAATTCTTTTTAATGGCAGATCCTAAGCAATCATGTCCCCCACACACATTGCTGTAGAAAGCAAACCGGTTGGTAGGTTGAGCAAAAGGAGCTCTTTGCCCAAAGGACTACCAGCCAAGGTATGTGCTGAGAAGCTGTAAAGACAAAATATTTGTTCCTTGGCTGAGCTTCTGGCTCTGATCTACCATTGTAGAAAGGATGTTAGAATGGGTCCAGAATCCCTAAGAGAAAGAAGGTTGGTAAAGTTGTCTAATCTGGTACTTTTTCTTTCAGTCCTAAATCCACCAATGACGATAAGCAAATTAAAATGAAAAGAGTGTCAAAATCCTCTGGGATGGATTTGAGCAGGATTGGAAACAGACTTGTCCCTGGGAAAGCTATCTTCTGCTTACTGTTTTGTGACCATTTCTCTTAAGGTTTGGTGCCTACAAGAATAGTCAAGTTTGCTACCCATATAAAACTGAATACCCAGATAGGTCATGGTCTGTCTTTTACAGGATGTGTAGACTTTACACAGCCATCTATTTCAGTCAAATACTTATATCCAGCAAACCTAATGACCCTTCCAGCTCTATATTATGGTTCAGGTGCCATTTGAACAATGGACATTTTGTTTCTTAGAGATTAATTCTCTAATGATATTGTGCCATTTAAAGGCCCCATATCATGGACACGTTGCCCAGTTTAGTCTTTCCACAAAATAACTCCCCACCAAACTCTGAATGTGAAAATTTTATGGCAGTCAAGCCATAAAAAAATCATATGTGCATGACAGTGACATAAAATGATAGTATGTAAGTGGAGACTGATCATTTGGGTAAGATGGCCACGGTATGCTTTTTCCCATATATGACAAAGTCTAGAATTATCTGTGTAGGCAGATCTTTTAATATGCCTGTTAGAAGTTGATTATAAGTGCTTTGGTTAAACTGGGTGCCAGAAACGATGATTTCACATATCATTGCGAGTCGAGACATATGAATGCAATCATCAGAAACTACAAAGAAGACAACTAATAATTGCAATAGAATAGATATTGATGACTGGTTCTTCAGATATTACAAAAAGTGGTGAACCGTGAGTGAGTCACTTTTCCATTTTCTCTTTTTCTTGTGTTTCAATATGAAACAGATGTTTGTACACAATCCTGTGAGTAAGAAGCATAATACAACTCCTCACAGGAGAATTGCATTCATTCAACTGAACGAACAGACATTACACTGGAAGAATAAAATGAGGCCCTTGATTGCTGTCTCTTGAACCTCTCCATGGAGATATGGATCTAACAATGATATTATCAGTAGGATTTTACAAATAATTATACTTGCCACCATTTTTGTTTCTTTGAAAAGCTTTGGTCTGATTTCACCAAATCAAGTTCCTTTCAAAGTTACAAGAACATTGTCGCTTCCCTTAATTCACTAGCACACTGCATAGAGTACAAGAGATTCCTGTCTTCTAATTTACAATATATCTTACTTAGTTACCTTGTCTCAAGATGATTTGATAGTCCCTTTATCCTAAGAGGGTCTCTTGGGATCAAAAGAACAACTTGGTAAGGAATTTCCCATAGATTAATATCTGATGAGAAATAGCATGTTAACATTCCTGACAGCAATCTCATCAGAGGGATTAAAGTACTCTGAAATTCTGTCTTGTACAATACCAGCCCTATTGTTAAGCAGGAGATGATTGCAGCAGATGGCAGGAAGTGGAGCAAATTGTTGAACTGAAGTATATGTCATCTGGTATATCTTACAAACCCTAAATTACTTGCTATCTAAAACTGAAACAAAAGTTGTAGTTAGCTTCTGCTATCTCATCTGGTTCTCTACCTCAGCATCAAAATGACTTGGGCCAGTTCTGACATTTAAAAAAATGGCATTGTCTGGGATAGGTAGGAATAGGCTAGAATAGATATCAATTGTATTTTCTTCTCCAGAACGGCAACATATAAATGAAACTATTCCACGCTGCTTGGTAAGAAGTAGGTACACATTGAAAGATGTCTGATGTCTTATCCATATAGTTTTACTTGTTACATATAATAATAAAAACCTTCACAGAGCAGTGATTCCATGTAAAACCAATATCACCTTGATGACACTATTAAATTCTGAAAGTACACATTTTATAGCTATAGGTGATAATGTTACACTGGCAGACCCAACCAGAAGTTGTACTGAACTTACTGTAAGATATGGTTAGCATGGAAAATACAATCACCAGTTAAATGCAAGTCAATAAATCTTAATAAATATTGAGTGCTTGAAGGAGAAATCATCCAGTATATTACTGTTTCGCTTCCCCTATTATGCCCAATAAAATCAACTATTATGTTTTATTTTCTCTAACCTGCTCTACATGCCTCCAGTTTCATTACAATGCAAATTAGATTTATTTTTAAGCACCGGTTAGCCAATTTATAACTGAGGTGGAATGAAACAAGTAGGATTACGTTTGAGCATTCTTCCTTATCCCCTCCACACAGAGAAGTGACATGTTTAAAGACTTGTCAATCTTTGGGACTTGGAAATCTTCTCTGGCATGCCATTTTCTATGGCTGCATTTAGAAGATGACATAAATTTTGCTTCGGAGGATCAAAAACCAGCTGCATGTAAGCCAAATATGCATCTTCGTCCCTTTCATCCTTTTTCACATTGAGAAAACATTCCTGTTTTATCAAAGGAGAGCTTGTTGTGGCTTCTGAAGCACCAATTTTTTGGTTCAAGTGATTCTACACAAGATGTAATCTGAATAAAGTATGTACTGAGAAATTTTTATGTTTATGAATTGAATTCAGTCCAATCTTTTCTTGTAATATACAGACTATAACCTCTTTTTTTTTAAAAAAAATAAAATCTTGCTTTAGGAAGTGTTCTTATATGAAGATATATTGAGAAGACTTCTGCAAATCTGGATTACATGCAATTGATTCAGTAGGAATATAACAACTATGGCATGGTTTAATTATTTTCAGCATGTTTGGACATGAACATGAATTGCTGGTGAGTTTATGGTCACTTATCATTCTGACTCATGAGAAATTATGAAGAGACACAGGGAGAAACCAAGTAAACGATTCTAAAACAGCTTCTGAGTCAGAAGTTGTTTTAGTCAGAGATGTTATATAAGGCTCCACATGCCTTTTAACTCAAACAGAATGAGAAACACTATTTCTCAATGTGATCTGAATGAAAAACAAATGGGTAAAACATTGGAACAAAGTCTACTGTCACATTAGCCATCTGGTCAAAGGATGTATATATCTGTGAATGTCTAAATATCTGTGTCCTTAGCTCTTTTTGGAAACTGTCCAATTGGGTATCAAAAAGAAATAAGGCTAAGGTGCGCAACTTGTAGCCCCAAGTCCCCTTTTTGTCCTATGAACCCCTCCAATCATGTCTGTTGAAAACTATAAATTTCCACCATTTTGAAATGGGAAACAGATGAAAACTGCAATGTAAATCTCAAAGTAAGCACATCACAGTTAAACAACACCCTGAAAATTATGCCAAATTCATCATTATGTGACATGGTTACCTCCCCTCCTTCTTTTCATCAACCCCAAATAAGTACAAACCATAACTGAAAGTGGTTGCCAACCTGTCCTAAATCATTTATGTTATTGGGTCTTGGAAAGCAGACTTATGAGAAGCAGTATATGAAACAGTAACATTAGCTAGGATATTAATAGTGACAATTAACAAAGATGGATCTTCTAACCAACATGATGATGATAGATTCAGTGGGCGGTTTCTTCACAATGTTTTCCTTCTTTTCCTCATTCAAAATCCACTGAAAAGCAAATTTCTCACTTAGTTGTATCTATTTACCTTGTCACTTGTCTAGGAATATGGCAAGGTGTGAGAAAAAAAAGTTAGTGAAACTGAGGTGCAAGAAAAAGGGGTTAGTGAAACTGAGGTGTTTGGATGAGAAGGAATTGTGGTTGTAAAAGTGAACACAGCAGATACATACTGAACTGCTTAACAGAAGCTCTGATCTTTTAAGTACGTGGCTACTTGTAGGTGAAAGGAAGCAAACATTTTCACCAAGATTTTTTTTTTTTTGGAGTCATCCAGCATGTTCAATATACAGAAGTGTCATGCATGATATTACCATTTATCTGTAAGCCTTAGAAGATTCAGATAAACAACAGGCCTATGGAAAACAACCTACATTTCCTCTGATGAAGAGATATGTGTTATGGAGGCCATAATATTCTAAAGTTCCCCTTAACCTTCCTTCTCCTGCAGTGATTGAAGAGCTCCAAAGCTTTGGAACAGTTGTGGGATTCTACATGAATCCTTTACTTTGGTTTAGAAGCAAGGTTGTTTCCCAAAGGATTTCCAGAGAGTGCCTGCACTTGAATCTTCTTGAAAGTAAAATATCTCTCAAAGCTATGCAGAGCTCTAAGAATTATTTAAGCCTTCCTCCTCATCACTCAATAGATAAAGAAATTTTATGTAATAGCTTTATAACTCCAACTAGTACTGTAATGGCCTTTGAGACAACAATTGGTCTGGATGACTGAGAATTTCCATAGGCGTTCCAGTTTAAGATATATGGAAAAAGATTTAACTGGAATAAAGAAGGAAAATATCCCAAAAGCTTTGGGAAGCTTTTCTTTTAAAATAATATCATCAACCTTGACTATTTGGGGTAGATTCTGGCTAGGATATCTCTTGGTAATGAAGATTGATCGTATTAGGACTTACATTTCTTTCTCAGCAACATGATGCTTGGGATACCTGATTTCATGAATTTGTATTAATGACATAATAGCAAACATGTCTGCAAGATAGTGATGAACATATAGGGCTGGCAGATTATGATTTAAAGATTCTGTAGAGTTGAACTCTTAACTGGCCAATTGTGTTTTTTCTGAAGTTATTTATGATTGTCTGCTCAATGTCTACTGAAAATAGCGGAGGCTGATGGACATACAGCAAAGCCAAGAATGTTAGATATTGTTTTGGTGCATCTAAGAGTATTCTGCAAGAATTGGCCACTTTGGTGTTCATATCCTGCAATTAATTCCCAACAAAACACTCTCATTTGGTCATCTGATCTTGATTGATCACATATTTTCCCTTGTTTGGCTTTATAAAGAGGACAGTATCTTAAAATGAAATATTTCCTGACATGTCTTATATTAAGAATTCAAGATATATTATAGGTTTCAGCCCTGGGTATGGAGTATGACTCATCACATTATGTATTTGAAGAAACAGAATCTTTGATAAACAAACAATGGAAAGGAAATACAGCTGCTAACTGAACCATGAACCTACACAATCACATTCGTTGTTAATGTCTATTCAATGTACCATTGTTGCTGCAAATATAACCTGCCCATTTTATTCTTTGGAAGAGTCACTCCATTTTCAAAAGTCATCCTCAGATGACTAAATGCTGTACCATTTCCATTTTTTTCTTCTGTTTGACTGAAAAAATCTGTTCCAAGGAGAAAGGTCCAAATAGCACAAGGTACCTTTGAAATGATCATGATGGCAATCAATCAATCAGTCAGTCAGTCAGTCAGTCAGTCAGTCAATCAGTCAAAATTCTAGCATTTTTACCTCATGATGGCTGGATTCGCATCTCAAGTTAAGCCAAGACTTTAGTAGCCATGGTTTGGTTGCTAAACCACTGCCTGGGTTGATGCTTCATACTATATCATAAATCATCATTTATAAACCACAATGGCCAATTTGTACAACACACTAAATCCAAATCCCAGACAAACCACAGTATGGCTCAGCATGATTTTAATCCTAGCCATAACACTGAACCATCATAACAGTTCATGCTCAACAAAAATGGAGGGAATCAGGCTGGGGAAAGTCGATGTACTATATTTTAGAAGCTTGTCTGGAAAAAAAAAACATTCTTATTATGAGGTAAAGTATATTTTTCCCCAAAGTATAATAAAGCCACAAAAGAGAGATAACTACGGGTATCCTCAGCTTACAACAATTCAGTGACAATTGAAGGTTACAATGGCACTGGAAAAAGTGATTTATGGCCATTTTTCACACTTATGACCATTGCAGCATCCCCATGGTCACGTGATAAAAATTCAAATGCTTGACAACTGACCCATATTTATGACAGTTGCAGTGTCCCAGGGTCATTTGATCACCTTTTGTCACCTTCTTACAAGCAAAGTCAATGGGGGGGAAGCCAGATTCATTTAACAACCGTGTTACTAACTTAACAACTGCAGTGCTTCACTTAACAACTGTGGCAAGAAAAGTCGTAAAATAGGGCAAAATTCACTTAACAAATGTTTTGCTTAGCAACAAAAAATTTGGGCTCAATTGTTGTAAGTTGAGGACTACCTGTTTTAATAGCAAACTCCTTAAACACAAGCCTTTCCCTTTTTTGCCTTTCCATAACATTATATTAATAAATAATTCAGAAACAAACTGACTGGAAATTATTCCATATTTGCTGTTCCAGTTTTTCTTATAGCTTCCATGAAGTATGTTAGATGTCTCTCCCCCACCCCTCCCTTTTCTCTCAGTTTCAAATGAACACACAAACGGGAAAATGGCTCTGGAATATTTGATTATACCTACTCAGTTCTGCTTCCTGAAATGCTTTTGTGTAGTTTTTTTTTTTTTTTCCTTTAGCAAAGCAAACCCCCCTCAAAAGCTTTACTCAGACGAATTTCCCAGGGACAGGTTGCGCCCACAGATGAACAATGAATTCAAAAGCCCTTCTGCCATGAGAGAGGAAGGAACATTGTCTCAGGGTCTTATACTCAATTATAACCTTCCCTCTAAATGACTCGCAGATCCAAAAGTCATCATCTCTGAATTGCAATTATTGGAGAGGGAGCACAAAAATCTCATCTTCTTGTCATGTTCTCCAGCTTCTTGATTTCACACTAGAGCATAAAGTGCTATGGCATTGTTTTATAAAATCTGGAGCTCTCTTCCCCCAATTTGGAGTACACACACACACCCCGCCCCTGCCCATTATTCTGGTTTTACCTCGTGGCTCCTATGTTCTTGTAGTTACACATAAGGAGATGCTTAAAGGTTTTTTTGAATGTAGCATTGCAGAGAGCATAGCAAGCAGGGTTGATAGTGCTATTGATGTAGCATAACCAGTAACCAATTGTCCATACTGTGTTCGGAATACAAGAGGAACAGAAGCTGTTGATGAGTACCATGACATTGTATGGTGTCCAAGTAATGATGAAGGCCAGCAGAATAGCCAAAATAGTCCTGGTCACTTTTTTCTCCCTGGAAGGAGGGGCCTTCTTTTTGGCAGGCTGTTTTGTCATCTTGACAATCTTACGCGCTACAATGTTCTGCTTCTCCTCTCCGTTTTGTCCATCGGTGGAGACAATCTCCACGGCAGTATTAGTAGAGCTGCCACCGTAATCTCCTTTGGGGGACTTGGTGAGTATCCGAATGCACGTCAATTTAGAACTCTCCACTTTTGCATTAACTTGGGAGACAGAAGCTCTGGGGTTCTCTGTGATTGCTTCATCCTCTTTGACATTGGAAGCGCCTGCACTGACAGAGGTGGAGTCATTTGAGCTCTCTTTTTCTTCTGCTGGAACACAATTCTCCATGACTGGCTCCCCAGTGGCTTTACCGTTCAGGATTTTATTGTGTTCAGTCCCATCTTCATTGGTTGGGAGGTTGTTGTTATTTGGTTTCCCTATTTTACCTTGAACTAAACTCGGTGATGCTGGCTCCTGGTTTTGGCCTCCCTCTTTTTTATCTTTTTTAACCCTGCTCCTACTAGCACGGGATATTTGCCAGTATAGAATGGTCATGATCACCACAGGCAGATAGAAAGCTGCAATGGCTGTGCCAAAGGTGACAGCTGCATTGGATAGGAACTGGATGTAGCATTCCTTATCGGGTACCGTCCTTTCTCCTACAATAAACTGCCAAAAGAGAATTGCAGGTGCCCATAAGATAAAAGAAAGAACCCAGGCTGCTGCAATCATCATCCCTGCCGTCTTAGTGGTCCTCCTGACTGGATAGGTCAGGGGTTTGGTCACACAAAAATACCTGTCAAAACTGATTATGAGAAGATTCATGACAGAAGCATTGCTGACCACATAGTCAAGGGCCAACCACAAGTCACAAACCACAGGTCCTAACGGCCAAGAGCCTGTCACAGTGTAAAGTGTGTACAGATTCATGGAAAAGACACCAATGATCAAATCAGCACAGGCCAAGCTGAAAAGAAAGTAATTGTTGACAGTTTGTAGGTGCCTGTTGACTTTTATGGATACCATAACCAGGATGTTCCCAATGATGGTTACCAGGCTGAGGGACCCAGCCACCAGGACAATGAAGACAATCTCAACTGTTTTATAAGGACTTGGCATGGTCATTCTGTCCTCCAAATAACTTATGTTCGTGGAGTTATTCATTTCTGCATCTGTTGACTGAATGCCTGTTTAAGCCTGCAGAGGAAAGAAAAAAAAAAGAAAACAAAGATATGAGACATTGTCTTTTCCTGCTTTTGGCAAATGAAGAAAAGAACTAGACCTCACTGGCACAGCACATGTTCTGTATGCAGAAGGTCCTGGTAACTCTGGGCTTACTCTGGAAAAAGCTCCTTTCTGAAAATTTGAAATGATGATTCCGGTCATTGTTGATACAATTCAACTAGATCGAATGGTTGACTTGATTGAATCAGTCAACTGAATGGACTGATGGAATCAAGGGCACTTTCCTACATTGCTTAAAATGGGATGAAAAGAGTGAAAATATGTGTATACATAGAGAGAGAAGAAAAAGAGATATCAGACAGAACAAGATTAAAAATAGAAAACATGCATATATAATTCATGAATTATGAAGTAGTTGGAGTTCAACATTTTGATCTGGCACTTTCCTTGCAGAAACATGACAATTAGGTAATAGCAATAGCAAAAGCATTTAGACTTATATACCGCTTCATTGTGCTTTACAGCCCTCTCTAAGAGGTTTGCAGAGTCAGCATTTTGCTCCCAACAATCTAGGTCCTCATTTTACCGACCTCGAAGGATGGAAGGTGAGTCAACCTTGAGCCTGGTGAGATTCGATCTGCCAAACTGCTGGCAGCTGGTGATTAGCAAAAGTAGCCTGTAGTGCTGCACTCTAGCCACTGCCCCACCACGGCTCATTGAATTGGCTAATGCCAATTGAAGCAACACTTGCACAGCTTGCCAGTTTCTGAGTACATCAAGGAAGGGTCCTTTGCAACATCCCTGATCAATGTTTCAAAGGAAATTATCTGAATACTTGTGTGTGCAAAGTAGCCATCAATTGTCAAGACCAGGTTTTGGGCACCTTTAAGGCAATGCAGCTGCCCTCAACTGGTTGTCTTGTATAATGCAAATACTTTTCAAACAGAGCACTGTGGACACTCTACACTACTTAGAAGTAGAGGGCCCCTTCTCTGCTCAGTGTTCTTTTAATCACCTTGAACAAATGCTCATCAAAAGAAAATACCCATTTAAAGTTCTGCCCCACTGCACTTAGCAATAGCAATAGCAGTTAGCCTTATATACCACTCCGTAGTGCTTTACAGCACTCTCTGAAGACAATCTTCAGAGCCAAGGTGGCGCAGTGGTTAGGGTGCAGTACTGCAGCTACTTCAGCTGACTGCTAGTTCAGCAGATCAGCGGATCAAATCTCACCGGCTCAAGGTTGACTCAGCCTTCCATCCTTCTGAGGTGGGTAAAATGAGGACCCAGATTGTTGGGGGCAATATGCTATTTAGTATACTGTCTTTGGTGTAAGCTGCCCAGAGTCCTCAGAGAGTGGGTGGCATAGAAATATGACTAATAAAATAAAATAAAATAAATAAATCTGGGTCCTAATCTTACCAACCACGGAAGGATGGAGTCTACCTTGAACCAGTCAGGTTCAAACTGCTGGCTGTGGGCAAGGTTAGCCTGCAATACTGCATTTAACCACTGCATCACCATGGCTCCTAAGCAGAAATAGCACCGAGTATTTCTGATTATTCTTCTACAAAATACAGCAGCCTGCAGGCTAGACAAGAAAGTGCCTGAAAAATAACAAACTAAAGCAAACTCTTATCTGACTTGTACAGTGATTATGTTGTATTCTCTTTTCTTGTTTGTTTTTTTTTGACAATTTTGTAAAAATTAACCCTAAACAAGGTGTGCCATTCTAAAAGAGCTAAGCATAATAGTGTAGCTCCCCCCGCAACAGTGTTTTGAAGAAATAAACAAGGATATCTAATTCAAATGAAGGGAAGATTCAGCTTTGTTATGATATAATTTTTTAAAACTTGGGTAGTTTTAAAACAAAGCTTGACTGTAGGTGCCAATGTATCCACAGACTTCCCAAGGCAGCTGTCATGCTTCCCATGCCACGTAAGTGTTCGTGTATGCATTTTAATTAAAAGTAACTAAATGCGGAGCTGCTGTGCCATAAACAAAAGCACCTGAATCTTTACAAATATGCTTCGGGAATCCATGGAACCAACTCGAAAGATGAAAAATGGCAGCTGGCTGCAAACAGATGTTTAATTTGAAAATGAATCCAGAAAAGAAGCAAAGATTGGTCCCAGATAGGATGGAGTATTTTTTTGTTTGTTTGTTAAGTAGGGTAGGTATTTTTTCCATAACACTTGTTTATTAAAGTTTTTCATTGGCAGCTCTTTTGTAGGAGAAATATCTGCGTTGTACACCCCAAATACCAAATGGAAAAGATTATCTATTACTGACCCATGGCACATCTGATTACTAGTATATAAAGTAATAGCTGTATGGAGTGAAAGTTCTTCAAACCCTTTCCCAACTCCAGCTAAGACCCATCTAGTGATGTACACCCAGGCATGCCCTCCATCACTGAAGGATAATGGCTCCCCAACGCATTATGAATGTTAGTGTAATTAATTTCTTTCAAATCAAAATGGCTTGGATTGCAATATGTTGTAGTTCCTTGGAACATCTGTTTCTGTGATCAGTGTTCGGAGATGCAGCCCCTCTAAAAATTATTCCAAGAAAAAAAAAACCTGAAACACCAATACTAGTTAGATATAGTGGTCCCAAGAGAGCAGGCACTTTTGCCCTTTAATTGCATTTCATCTTTTGTTCCATTTCTTTGAACCAATTCAAGTTGAACAAACTAGCTTTGCTAGATGAAGAATCGGAACAGCCTAGCCTTCTTTTATTTAGAAGCTGTATTTCATAGGCTGGATACATTTATGATGATTTCAAGAGACAGATTTTTGTACTGTTCCAAACCTTCTTATGGATTCTCATATGGATTCTCAAGGCTATTCCTAGAAGGGAGATGCAGCAATGATAAAACAGAAGCCTGCTGACTTCGGCATTTTGTTGCAGCTGTCAATGTAGAAACCCTCTTCTGCACAGAGAATTATAAGCAATTAAAATTTCTAACTGATGATCATGTGTTGGCTGAATGCCTGAACACATGTTAGTTTTCCCTTACTTTAAAATCAGATTGCCTTACCCATCCACCTACTCCTGTCCCCACAAAATTCTTGATTCAAGCATATCAAAAGGGAAGACCCACCAACACCTTTTATCAGAATGCAGGCAAGTGACTTTTTTTTGGGGGGGAGGGGTTTCTTATAATCCAATGGTAGACACAGTGTTTCACAATACGAATGATTCATATTCACAAAGGAGCAGGAGAAAAGAATAATCTGTAATCTTCAGGAAAATCCTATTTACAGATTGTAAACAGTAAAGACTAGCAGCAGAATCTATCATCCATCCGTTCATCCATCTATCTATCTATCTATCTATCTATCTATCTATCTATCTATCTATCTTCTATCTATCTATCTATCTATCTATCTATCTATCTATCTATCTATCAATCATCTATCTATCTATCTATCTATCTATCTATCTATCTATCTATCTATCATCTACCACATCTATCTACCATATCTTCTTCTTCTTCTTCTTCTTCTTCTTCTTCTTCTTCTTCTTCTTCTTCTTCTTCTTCTTCTTCTTCTTCTTCTTCTTCTTCTTCTTCTTCTTCTCTCCCTCTCTCCCTCCCCCCTCTCTCCCTATAATATTCTACACCATGTGTAATATAGTCCCATAAAATGAATGGCTCTCAACCTCCCAGGAATAATTGAATATGATCCTGGGTCATTACAGTAGCCCATGTAGACTAAAAGTAGTTTTATAGTCACCAAAGCTACGTGTAAAAGAAAATGAGACACACAGTCACCATAAATGTCTCTAGCTGAATAGTAATCCAAATTTAACCAAGATATTCTATCAGGCTCCTGATATGAAATTAACGTGAACCAGATACAAAGACCCACTTGCCAAATAACAGGTCTCTTAATGAAAAGCCTCCTTTGAAAACTATTGCAATGACATAAATATGAATTGCCTGAGATGGTTGATCTTTGATGCTTCTCACATACTGTAAGTCATTATCACTCCTCAGTTGATACGGATTGCACTCGCTGAGCAAAAATCAGATTTTGACCGAATTATCCAAATTCACTCCTTATGTGAGAAAAGCTATACACAATATGGTAGAAGTGTGGAGCACTTAACTTCTCTGATAACTTCATGCCTCCTAATTCTGGAACCCAACAGGAAACTTGTGGTTAAAATGAAAGCAATGGGCAAAGTTTGTGAATGTTGTTGAGGGAGCTCTGCTTTTCCTCTCACAAGTTTAGTACTTCCTAAAATATTATTTTCAATTTCACAACAACTCCCAACATCTCCAGCAAGCAAGAAAACCTAACTAACTACACAAGATTAATGATCTAGATTCTAGGCACTCACTAAGTGAGGTGAGAAACTATTTCAAAACTAAGTCCTGTCTAGCATATAAGTATAACTTTAATGTCATTGTACATGTATACACAGTATACCCATACAACGAAATTCACTTAACACCCAAAGACCAGGTTCAAGACACATAACAATCCCCAAACACCCCCCACCCACCACAAATTCCCCATCCCTGAACCACCCAAACATGCACACAACAGACCAAGTAATGCTGTCCAACAGCTCACTGATGGTGGCCCTTTAGTTCATTGTTCAGTGCAATTATAGTTCTGGGATAAAAACTATTCAGAAAATGTGTGGTCTGAGTTCTAATTGTTCTGTATCTTCTGCCAGAAAGCAACAGTCCAAAAAGATTGTAAGCAGGATGGGAAGAGTCTCTGAGAATGTTATGCAACTTCTTTAAACAGAGAGATGTGAAGATGTCATCCAGGGCTGGTAGCTGGAGCCTGATGATATTCTGGGCATATATATATAGAGTGAGCATATATAGCATATATAGCATATAGAACAGAATCAGGAATAAAATGGTTTGGCCCTTTTTATGGCTCCATCCTTTATTTTTCATATAAATCTACAGTCCTCATGGAGTTTGAAAATATCAGATATTCTTTGATATATGTATATTTTTTTTTCTTTAATTCACAGTGGGACTCATATTCCTTATAAATATAACAGGAACAACATTTTCCAGTAAGATGTTTCTGCCGACTAATTATAGAAGCCGGAACTGCAGTTAAATTGAATTTTCACATTTAAAATATCACAACAGGATTCATGCCATGTGTAACACATGGTGAGGCTTGCTAATCTTTGCTTTTTGGTGAATAAAGCTAACAGAGCTCAGGGTTTATTGATGACTCATGCTGTATGCCTTTCCATAAAGCCTCTGTGTGCTTAAAACAGAGATTTGCAACAGCAAACATGTAACTCTAAAGTGTTATAAAGGAAGGTGGTTTCCTGACCTTTTGTAAACATGAATTAATGATAATCATGATTTGGGCAACTGTGTCTATGAATAACATTTAGCCAATTAGAAAGATACTGAAGGGAACAGCAAAATCAAAACTGGATTAGCTTTGCTTATATCTTGCTTACTGCAAAGATATGTTGAACATACATGTAATGCCACACAGAAAATACTGTACGTCATCAAAGGCCACTCAACAATAAGAGCAAATTGCTATCAAAAATAAACCAGGCATTTTAAATAGGACTTTTCAAATTTATGTCAACAGTTCATTTTCCTCTTTAGAGATTCTCTTAGATATTCAAGACAAGTCAATATTTTGTTAGTTTATTTTTAGTGGACAGATGTCTCATGTTCTGCTTAAATATATATATGCATCACCAATCAAGCCAGGATACAGAATCTCAGACTTGGTGATGTGTTTATCAAAACATCAGACAAGTTGGAATGACTTATGGTCCATGAACCTGACTGGCATAAACATGTTATGCCCTACCAGATGACTTATCATCTTTTCTACTTTGTTTTTATACAGTAAAAATGGGCAACCTGTAAACTTTATATCATGTTAGGTCCTAAGATTCATATCACACAAACCTGGATTTATTTTAAAAAGAATGAAGCAAGTAATACCACTGGGGAGGGGGCGGATTACAGATAGTCCTCGATTTACACCCATTCATTTAGTGACCGTTTGAAGTGACAACGGCACTGGAAAAAGTGACTCATGTCCATTTTTCACACTGATGACCATTGCAGCATCCCCTGGTCACATGATCAAAATTTGGATGCTTGGCAACTGGCTCATATTTATGACAGTTGTGGTGTCACCTTTTGAGACCTTCTGACAAGCAGAGTCAAGGGGGAAACCAGATTACAACTATGATACTAATTTAACAACTGCAGTGATTCACTATGGAAGGGTGGCAGGAAGGGTAGCAAGTTGGGACAAAACTCCTTTAACAATTGCTTCATTTAGCAACAGAAATTTGAGGCTCAATTGTGGTCATAGGTTGAGGGCTATCTGTGTCTCACAGCCTATTTAAGGATGGAATAAAGAAAGTAGGGGAGAAAAGGGAGAAAAGCCATGCCAAAAGAGGAAAAGAATCCTTGACCTAAACAGAACCCCCCCCGAATGAGTCAGTGCCAGAACGATTTCTTTTGATACCTCCCTAATATAGAGGTGTTCCTGAAAGACATTTATTTCTAGGCAGAAATCCACTTGGCTTTAGGATGAAATACTGTGATGGAAAAGTTTTTTAGTTATTGGCAAGTTTAATCTAAAATACGTAATGTTTTAAATATGTCACACCTTTTACTGGGAACAATTTCAAAAATTGTTTCCCCCACACATTAACTGAAAGATATAACCTATTTCTGCAGCTTTCTATTACCTCAGAACGTAAGAAATGACATAATGATTCAAATCAAATCATATGCAGCCTTGGGGCTACAGGTTTTCCCTCCCCACCATATATATACTAGTGTACTATGTTTAGTCTGAATCAGGAGTTTTGAAGGATATTTGGAAACATAGAAAGCAGTGTGATAAAGCTGTACAAGGGCAGAGGCATATTCAACACAGAGAGCCTTCCTCCTACACATTCAGCCTTCCTCCTACACATTCAGTTTATACCATGAGTCTGAACATATTTTTTTTTTTGAGGGGAGGGGAAATGCCTTTGAATCAATCTTGACTTCCTTGTAAAGTACTTCACTCCATCTAATCTCTCAGAGTCACAAGCTGTCATATCAGGATGTCCATTACATCTTCCAACCGACTGTAGCTTGAGCTAGAGATGAAAAAGCTTGGTGATGATCCAAGATTTCTACTGGAGCTTTACATATTTAGAGAGTTATTTGTAAAAGGTGATTTGAACCTGGAATAAATCTGCTATCTGCTATCTATTAAAGTGGTCCAATTTTTCACAAGCTGGGAAAAGAAGAAGCCACATCTGAAGGCGTTTGTAAGGTGCTGCTTGCATCTGGTTGAAAAACTTCATTCACATCGATTTTGAAGCATGCACAATCTTAATGTCTATACGCATTTTTTGGAAATTGTGTAGTATCCATTTTCATACCCTTTGAACTCAAAACTGGATGCTACAGAGATGTTTTGCACATGCATCAAAAGACTAAAGCATGGGTTGGTGCCATTCTATCTCTCTCAACATGTACAGTAGTGGCCAAAATTGTGGAAACCTTTTGGGAAAAGTGTCTTTTTGAGGTTTGATGGCTAATAACACCACTTTTTTTGGAGTTTCAAGATAATCATATTCCAATACTGGAATGGCCTGGGAATAGCCCAGACCTTAACCCAATTGAAAATCTATGGAACTGACTAAAGAAACTTGTTAGTCAGAGCCACCCAGCAATAAAACCCAGCAATTAAAACCCTTAATAGAAGAAGAATCATTCAATCTTGGTTTCACATTATAACAGCTGCAGAACTAAAAGACTTAGTTCACTCCATGGGAACACATCGTAAGACTGTAAGTCATTAATAAATATTAACTGACGTGATAATTTTTGTATATCTCATTTTTTCTACGTGTTTCACTTTTCTTCTTTATACTGTAATGGCTATTCTAATAGCAAACCCTTAATAAAAGTTATTGCATTACATTCTTGATTAAATTATCTTTCCATTGATATATAATTTTATGGTACTACTAAAAAAAAAATAGTATTATTAGCTAGTTTTAGAAAATAATACTTTTCCCAAAAGGTTTCCACAATTTTGGCCACTACTGTATCATAGTCATCTGAATAACCCTACTCATTTCTCCAACAAAAAATAATAATAATAATAATTTCTATTATACAACAATACTTGGATAAGACAAAGTTATTGCATTGTTTCCCTCTAGCATGAGAAATTATGGCTTTTAGCTTTCTCGGGTGTACATTTCACATAGTATTTGATTTATGCTTGATCAGGTGATTTGGAGTCCTTTAATTATAAATGGAGTGGACAGATCAAAGGAGATGTTGACTTTGTGTAAGAGCTGTGAAAAAAGCAAATTTCATGCTAGAGATTAGCAAAGGGGCTGGGGAAAAAAAAGAAAAACTGCCGGCATGAAAAACACCCTTAAACAAATCTACAGCAGGCCACATCCAGAATACTGTGTACAGTTCTTGTTCTCCCATTTGAAAAAAGATGTATCAGAGCTGGGGAAAAGGGAGAATCAAAATAACAATCAGAACGATGAAATGTTTTTGTAGGCATAGCATCTGCTTTTGGCAATGCTGAGAAGCATTTAAAATTGGCTTTAGAGGAGTGGATTTATGTGAAATATGGACGACACGAGAAAGAAAAACTGATCGAGTAAATACTTTGATGGTTATATAATCAATATTATAATGGAAGATAGCATACTTTTAAATAACGATTGATATTATCGCATATATGTTTATATGTATATGTTGTACCTTATGATTCTTGATGAACATATCTTTTCTTTTATGTACACCGATAGCGTATGCACCAAGACAAATTCCTTGTGTGTCCAATCACACTTGGCCAATAAAAAATTCTATTCTGTTCTGTTCTGTTCTATTCTCTTTATATGATTATAATGATTATAATGATGTTTATATGTTAACACTTTGGACACCTAGAAAACACACTGTTCAACATAGAAATGGAATATGTGATATGAAACAATAAAAAATTATTTATATATAGAAAAAAGATTGGCTTTACGCAAATCTTATCTCAACTGGCATAGCTGTAAAATTAGTCTGAAATCATGGGGTTCAACAAAAGAGTTAGCTGAATCCAAAGTATCAGCCTGGTATACTCTTATATGAAAGGATATAATAGATAAACTAA
This sequence comes from Pantherophis guttatus, assembly GCF_059756535.1. Taxonomy (NCBI): domain Eukaryota; kingdom Metazoa; phylum Chordata; class Lepidosauria; order Squamata; family Colubridae; genus Pantherophis; species Pantherophis guttatus. The sequence goes on along the minus strand of NC_142069.1, from coordinate 20,647,540 downwards.
TATTTTCTGTATATGGTTAGTTATGTTTCTCGAATTGATGGAGGCAGGAAAAATTGCTAATGCTAGCAAAGGACTAACTGCACTGTTGACTCCTTTCCCTCTAAATTTTGGTAGGACCGGATTGGCTGTGTGGGAGGAAAACATAGTGTGTGAATGAGCCATCAGAAAACGAGACTATGATTAAATGAACAATTTAATTTTGCAAATTTAACCACTTGTCTTTGTCAAACCACAGTCAAAACAGAACCTGCATTTCAGAAGATGAAAATAGCTCCGTTGATTTTTTGTTTATTCTTTGCAGTACCACACAATGTGCCTTACAATGGCTAAAGCTGCTCTTATTTCAGATGACACATCTTCTTTCACAAGGGTGTTTGCCAGTGCATTCGATTCCATAAATTCTCATTGATCAAATGGGATTTTTATTATTATTATTTCTGATTCAGAGATAGGTGTCTCATATTCCAGTAAATGATTCTCTCTCTCTCTCTCTCTCTCTCTCTCTCTCTCTCTCTCTCTCTCCTCTCTCTCTCTCTCTCTCTCTCTCTCTCTCTCTCTCTCTCTCACACACACACACACACACACACACACACACACACACCACTCAAAGCAGTGGCAATTGATCTGAAAATTAAACACCAACCTGGGTAGTAGTTAGAACCCTGATCTGGAATGCTAACATTTAAACATGCATTTAAAAAGTCTATCTACACATGCATATTAAAAATCTGTATCAAAAATACAGGAATATTTGTGCATTTTCCCCTCCTTGGTTTATAGGAGATCTTATTCCTTTACCCAGTCCTCTTTAAGTGAATCAATACTGATTGTTATCAACAATATAGTAATTATACAGCCCAACTTCTAAAACAGCAGAAAAAGAAATTTAATCAAATGTATATGGGATTTATCTATATCTGTTGTATGTTTACTCTGATACTACTGTATAAAATGCACTAGTACATAGAACAGTGATGTATGTTGTTTGTTGTTTTAAATATTTTGAAGAATAAATTGCTGCTCAAGGCAAACAGCACTCTTAATAGGGAAATTTATCATACTAATGTGAAATGAATCTGATCACAGAGAACCCACTTTGATTTTTAAGAACCATTTTTCTTATTTAATCATGCATGTGTGTTTATCTCCAAATACCCACATATAATATACAACTCACAACTACCCAAAACTATCAAACTCCAGTAATCCAGATGTATCTCTATAATGGATCAGTATCAACAATATTTCTTGATCACAATTGATTTGGACACACTTTCCTAGATGCTGAGATGACTCCATAGAAGAATTTCAAGTTACAATTGGTTTTGATTCATGATTAGATTTAGAAAGATCAAATTCCCACCATAGTAGTTGGTTGGACTCCTTATTTAAAATGGTGTGTCTAAAACAACTATTTTAAGCATTTTCCTAGCACATCTTACCATATATAAACTAGACTCAGAAAAATCTTCTGATCAGAATCTTCTATCAGGTCATCTGAGACCTTAGAGAAGTCTAGTTTTGCTATAAACTGCTTAGAATCTCATGATCAAAATGGCATAGAAAACAGAGATGGGTTTCAGCAGGTTCTGACCAGTTCTGGAGAACCGGTAGCGGAAATTTTGAGTAGTTCGGAGGACCGGTAGTAAAAATTCTGACTGGCCCCGCCCCCATCTATTCTCTGCCTCCCAAGTCCCAGCTGATCGGGAGGAAATGGGGATTTTGCAGTAACCTCCCCCTGGAGTGGGGTGTGAATGGAGATTTTACAGTATCCTTCCCCTGCCATGCCACACCCAGCAAGCCACACCCACAGAACCGATAATAATTTTTTTTGAAACCCTCCACTGATAGAAACAATTGTAATAAACATTTTTGAAACCTTTTGGCCAAATATCAGTAGGATAGAAGTTAAGACTTCAGGATGTACTCTGCCCTTTTCCAAAAGTATATGTTTTTAACAATTTCTTTGCCAACTAAAAAGTAGATTGCAATTAGAGCCATTCAAGAGCTGTTATGGGACCCGTTGAAGGGTTTTGCATTCCTACATAATCCCCCAGTTCTGTGACCTTTCTTTTATTGTCTTTCTGAATCTTTCTATGTACTGGAAAAACTCACGTTTCACAGGGGAAATTCTACCTAATCCTGTGGAATCAGGATCTCTCCCTTATTTGTGTTTATAGGAGAGTCTACAAACATACATACTTATAAGAAAATTGAGTATATAGATGATCATGAAACAACATGATTATGTTGTTCCGCCAGGCTGGGCTATCAATGTAAAGATTTTAATTGGTTTTAAATGGGATTTTAAATTTGGGGTTTTATAAATTGGGCCTATTATTTAATAATTTTAATTATTTTGTCTGTCTTTGTGTTTTTAATTAGGCTGTACACCGCTCTGAGTCCTTCGGGAGAAGGGCGGTATAGAAATAAAATTAATAAATAAATAAAAATAAAATTATGATAACTAGCCTTGCTTATTTGTCCTTCACCTTCAACAAAATTACAGATGACTTAAGAAGCTCCTGTTTATTCTCTATGTATTTCGTGTAGGCGGGGGTGGGATGGTGAACTCTTTAGTAAATTAGCACAATTTATCTAGCAGTTAAGTGCAATACATTTGCGGTTAATAAACTAGCCTGAGAAAGTTACAAAATAATAACATGGAACATACCTTTTATTTTTACCTAATTGCCAGCATTTCTAAATGACAATTCTCTATTGAGCATTGCTACAATGACCCAGAATCTCTGGAAAGATTTTCAGGCATGAAATTCAAAGAGACGAGCTATATTTTGATGGTTACATCCAGTCTTTGAACCTAGATACTTAAGAAAATATCAGAAGGATAATTCTGTTCCATAACAAGCACAGAATGGGTGGAGGCTTTCAAACAGCTCATTTTTTGGTATGTGAGCTATTTGAAGACCAGGGTTTATGCTATCTCATGTTAGCTCAAGGCCTCTAACGCTACAGAATAGGAAACTGAGTCTGATGCTGTAACAGATGTTGTCTTGTAATCGGTAATGATGATTTGCGCTCACAAACAACAGGCTCAAATGCTTCCTAAAGCAATACAAGACCAGGAGCACATTTAACATTCTGGCCAATCTTGAAATCTCTGTCCTGCCATCTGGATTTGACGGACTTCCAATGTTTACTCCCCATGGGCACCCAGAGCAATTGAAGATCAGCAGGCCAGGAAAAGAACATTCTGATTTGTGAACATTTTTGGTTGTATTGGTGGGCAGTCATACTGGGTGGGTCCAAGCCCTATTGTAGGAGATGACTAATCTGAGCCTGAGGGAGGGGTCAAGCGTGTCATCAGTTTGGAGTCCCTCATGCCCACAAGAGATCTAAGTTCAGCCCTCCTTGAATTCTGTTGAGTCTTATCTACCACCAATTTGCCTTGACTGTTAGTAGATCAGATTCTTATTTATAGATAGTACGGAATAAACTTGTACTCGTTTGAATAACCTGGCTTCCTGATTTCTTGCTCCTGACACTTAACAATATATATTGTTTTTTTTTATATATATATATATATATATATGTATTTCTCTTTAGCCAGGTTCTTCCTACGTAAACCAAGATTTTTATGCAGCCCTAGTTCAGTGAAATCCCAATCCACGAAATTGTTGGGTTGGGATTTCAGTGAAATCCCAACCCAATCCCAATCCACAAAAATGAACTAGGGCTGCATAAAAATCTTGGTTTACGTAGGAAGAAGCTGGCTAAAGAGAAATACACATAAAGGCCTACGAAAAGAATATATATGTGTGTGTGTGTGTGTGTGTGTGTGTGTGTGTGTGTGTGTGTGTGTTTTCTGAGGTTTTTGCGGGTATTTGTATATAGGTCTTTGGTTATTCTGGTTTTCTCCCACGTAAAATTGGAAGTGTCTTGGCGACGTTTCGACGAAGTCTCATTCGTCATCTTCAGGCTGGTGTTTTCGGCTTTGTGCTTTTAGAAGCACGAAGCCGAAAACACCAGCCTGAAGATGACGAATGAGACTTCGTCGAAACGTCGCCAAGACACTTCCAATTTTACGCGGGAGAAAACCAGAATAACCAAATATCTATATCTATATCTATATCTATATCTATGTATATGTACATATGTATGTATGTATGTATATATATGTGTGTGTGTGTGTGTGTGTGTGTATGTGTATGTATATATATATATATATATATATATATATATATATATATATATATATATATAATGTAAAATATTGTATTTCAAGGTCCTTGCTGTGGAAGCTAACAGGGACCAAGACATGTAATGAGCAGCTTTCTGAACATCACATCATTTGAGGGATGTCAGCAGAGGTAAAGCCTAATCAGGACTGTTTGCACTGTGAACACATCTTTATTCCTTGATGACCCTGGTCCATGAACCAAGAACCTCAGAACGGAACTCAGTATCAACATTGAAGCAAAAAAGAAGAAGCTGAAGCCACAACATTGTCCCAAAGTTCATCATAAAACATTTGATTTGAAAGAAAGTTTATTCCTTGCATAGCCCTGCATGCCTTCTAAAATATGAGCTTCGGACTTTAATGTAAGTCTACTCCACTGATTTGCTGCAATATATATATATGTCATGGCCTGTGTCTACAATAATAAAATTTATTACTCCCTTACATTCGTCTCCAGGCTCAGGGCGAGAGTTATTCAGCAATCAGTCTAATAACTCACCCTCAAGAGGCATCAGCATTTCATTAATGGTCCAAGCAGTGGCTTCACATATAATTGGTGTTGCCCAGTTTACATTTGCAAATTCATTTGCAGTTTTCGATGAAAGCAAATGTCTGGGTAAATAATAAAGGACTTTATCATTAGATTGTAAAGAATATTACTATTATTCACACAAGCAACAGAGGAAGCGATTGGGGATTAACGCTAAAACATTTTAATTTCCATAAACCAATAATAGAACAACACTTAATGCACTTGAAAAAAAAGAAGCTTACAGCTCAATTGTAAAATAATACCAATTATATCTAGAACTTTGACTTGATCCGTTGTACAACTCCTGCAGGTGACTTATCATATCACTAACTGGCTAACCTAAGAACAAATTTTACTGCATCGGTACCTTTCTGGATCGGGACTCCTTACGCACAGTCACTCATGCCCTCGTCATTTCCCGCCTGGACTACTGCAACGTTCTCTACATGGGGCTCCCCTTGAGGAGCACCCGGAGGCCCCAACTGGCGCAGACTGAAGCTGTGCGGGTGGTTATGGGAGCGACATGGCGTTCCCATGCAACACCTCTCCTGCGCGAGCTGCACTGGCTCCCAGTGGTCTTCCGTGTGTGCTTCAAGGTTTTGGTTACCATCTTTAGAGTGCTCCATGGCTTAGGACCTGGTTATCTACGGGACCACCTGCTGCCACCAGTAGCCTCCCACCGGCCGGTACACTCTCATAGAGAGGGGCTCCTCTGGGTGCCGTCGGCCAAACAATATCGACTGGTGGCCCCCAGGGGGAGACCCTTCTCTGTGGGAGCACTTACTATCTGGAATGAGCTCCCCCTGGAGATACGGAGGATCCCGGATCTACGCACCTTCCACCGTGCTCTCAAGACCTTTTTATTCCATCAGGCGGGCCTGGCCTAATTTTCCCTTTTTCTCTTTTTTCCCTTTTTAAAAAAATGCAAATTTTAAATTTGTTTTAATTAGTGGGGTGTTTTAAATCTGTCTTCAGCCAAATGGTTTAATTCGGTTTTATTTTGCTTTTAAATTTTGTATTTATGTGTTTTATCTTGTGGCTGTTCACCGCCCTGAGTCCTTTGGGAGTAGGGCAGTATATAAATCAAATAAAAGTAAAAATTAAACTAAACTTATGAGAAACTCAAAGATAAAAGTACTGTACGGTTTTTTCCATACTTGATATGGCAAAAAGCTCTGTTTTCTTTTTTTCCTAATTCTCTTGGAAACTTGGCTATGTAAACTTCTCAAATAAATACCCTTAAAAATAAATCATCTTGTCTCACCTCTGGGCTCACCTCTCTGACCCTACTTTTCACAGCTGCACTAAAGGACTAACAATGCTGACCTGCTTTGCACAGTTGTGGTGAAGCAGGGGTAATAATATGCTTTGATTTCTGGAAAAGCACCACCTCAGTGCTGTGCATAATTATTGCTTTTTCCAGCGAAGATGTGGATGAAATTATATAACATCCAGTTAAAACTGAAAAAGGGGTGGGGTGGGGGGATAGCTGGAAATCCTCATGAAAAGGAAAATCTTTAATGCTAATCAAAACTTGTTGTCTTTTTTCCCTTTCTTTGAAGCATTTTAAAACACAAAAGTAGAGGAAGGATGCCCTTCACCGTCTCTGAGAACTGGAGAAATCCTGAAGAAGAAAAAAAATATTCTAGAGCAAGGGACTTTTATCTTTTATCAGAATGAAACAAAGGCATCTCATTTTTTATTCCTTCAACTTTTTTTTCTCTTTTTGAAATTCCTATTTTAAACAGTTGGTAATTATTTGATCATAACAATCTTCTTTAAATTAAACATGCCTGCTTCTACATTGGCCAGTATGGAGTATTGGTTAAGATGTTGTTGGAAGAAATGCCCATCTGGGTTCAGTTCCAAGTGGGGAAAAAGACACTGGAAACATGGAGACTGTTCGGAAAGATGGTTTTAATGGTGGACAGGATCACATGCCTTGAAGATGTTGGGTGAAGGAAAAAAAAAGGGCAGAGATGCTGAGAGTGCCTGAGTTTTATACCCTCTCTGGGCTTTTGAATTTGAGCTTGTATTCTGATTGGTTGTCAGACTCCCATGGGGCCATGCAGGGGCAACTCTGTAGGCTGTCCTGAGACCCAAGCTTGGTTGAGCCTTGCCGGGTGATATAATCTTCCCAAGTGCCATATAGTGAGTTCTGTTTCTAGATGGGTAGAGGGCTAATACTATCTTTGTTGGATCTTGGGTAAGAGCATTTGCCTATGAATAGACCTAGCTATCTCTTTATCTCTTAAGTGCGGACATCTGCTGTGGGCTATTGAGGATGCTGAGAGCTATGAAGAGTGAGTCTGTTTCCTGCTTAAAATATGTTTCTCCATTTCTCATCCAGGGAAATATAATATTCTGCCTTTTTAATATTTCCTAAAATATTTCATTTTTCTAGGAGAGGGATAGGTCCTAACTTCCTACAATGTTGTAATTAGACTAGAAAGCTTCAGGTATAGTTGTCCTTGATCTGGGAGTCCCTGGATGACATTGGATCAGTCTCTGTCTCTGGTTTGTCACTGGGAAGATAACATTAGGGGGGGAAAAAAATCTCACAAGTTTGTTGCCTTGAGCATTCATGGAAAAGAAAAGATACAAATCAGGTAATCTGTCCATCAATCAAACTATGTTAATGCAGAACTTAAGACACTGCATTGTGAAGCTTCTCTTTAGGGAAAGGGGAACATATCTAAGGCTGACAGCCCAACCTAGATTTTGTCTTCACCCTCCCTCTTTCTTCCTGCAAAATTAAAATGACAACCCAATTAAAATGGCTGAACTTGGTGGGTTTTATTGATGAGTAACCATCTATGTGATTCGAGCTCTCAAGTATGAAATTCAGTTTTAGCCATAAAAAGGAGAGTCTTTGTCTATGAATATAATAATGTTATTCCCTGATTATGACAGCAAAGAGTAATAGGATCTCACTACTATGATTTAGCAATGAACTGGATTTTTGTAGTCCAGATCTCGTAGCTCTATTCATGGCCTCAAATCACTACAACTTTGACTAGGACTCAAGTCTCCGACCCATACTCTCCTATCCAGTGGTGAAATGTAAAATTTGTTACTACCAGTTCTGTGGGCGTGGCTTGGTGGGGGGAGGGTAATGTGACTGAGTGGGCATTGCCAACTTTTTTTTTTTTTTTTTTTACTTTAAAAGCATTTTTTTCTACAACCTCTTCGGCCGAAGAGGTTGTAAAAAAAGTGCTTTTAAAAGGCTCTGACGATCCCAGCTGAGTTGCTTGATTGTCAGAGGCTTTTGTTTTCTTTTAAAAGCATTTCTTTTTTCTTTTAAAAGACAAAAAAGCCTCTGACGATCAGGCAACTCAGCTGGGATCGTCAGAGCCTTTTAAAAGCATTTTTTAAAAAATGTTTTTAAAAGTTAAAAAAAAGCCTCTGATGATCGCGTGGCTCAGCTGGACATGGGGTGGTGGTGGTGGCAGGGATTTTTGCTACTGGTTCTCCGAACCACCCGCTGCCATTGCTACTGGATCGGGTGATCCAGTCCGAACCGGGAACATTTCACCCCTGCTCCTATCGTAATGACCATAAACACAACCCCTATCAAATAACCTGGGAAATCATTTTTCAGATGAAGAAAAAAAAAGTATTGTAAATATGTGTGAATACCAGTCATTCAAGAGACAAACCTTAAGTATCTATTTCAGAGAATAGGCTGTGGTTAATATGGTTAGGACTTGCAAAGCAGAAAATAAGAAGAGTAGAAATGCAACATTTACGCCATCTCTTTTGAGACTCTTAGTCTTAATGCTGCCAGTAAGGATGGAGCCAGATTTTCTTTTTCAGCACTGAACAGATTTTTCTCTTCTTAAACTACTGTCAGCCCCCCCCCCCCCCAAAGCAGAAGAAATTGTGTGTCCTGATCTTGGGCAGTGGTGAAATCCTCTGCGGTTTGCCACTGGTTTGCTGCGTGCGCATGTGCGGTGCGCACCAAACGTGTGCAGCGCAGTGCACACCAAACATGTACTGTGCACGCCCACATGTGCAGTGGGTGCCAAATGCATGCTTCGCACACATGCACACCGCAGGCACTACCACGCAGAGTGGAAAAAGGAGCCTTTTGAAGGTAAGTAGAACAGCAACGGGGCGGGAACAGCTGTGCCGCGTGATTTAGATTCGCTGGAAAGCAGAATTTCCTCCTTTCTAGTGAATATAAATTGTGCAGCACAGCTGATCATCGGAAATACCAGCTCGGATGAACTGGTAGCAATTTTGTACTACCGGCTCACACGAACTGGTAGCTTTTATTACTACCGTTTCACCCGAACCGATGCAAACTGGGAGCATTTCACCCCTGATCTTGGGGCATACTTTACTTGGGGCATAATCCCAAAATTATCTCTTGGGATTCTAAAGAGTCTAATTTTTCTGCTTAACGTTCTGCTTGGGTGCTAGGTGTATTTCTTTTATATGTTTTATTTTATGTGGTGTGTTTCATCTGTTTTATTGTAAACTGCCTAGAGTCACACTTGTGAGATGGGTGGCTATATAAATTGAGGGGCTTTTTAATTTTTTTTTTAAAAAATGAGAATAATTGAAGACAGAAAAACCAGTCATGTCCCCATGCTGGCTGGGGAATTCTGGGAGTTGAAGTCTATACATCTTAAAGTTGTCATGGTTGAGAAACACTGAATCCACTTCTAATCCAAGTCAAACCTTGGATCAGAGCAGTGGTGAAATGTAAAATTTGTTACTACCAGTTCTGTGGGTGTGGCTTGGTGGGGTGGGGGTAATGTGACTGGATGGGCATGGCCAAATTTTTTTTTTTTACTTTTAAAACCATTAAACCATTAAACTCTTTGGCTGAAGAGGTTGTAAAAAAAATGCTTTTAAAAGCCTCTGACGATCCCAGCTGAATTGCCTGATCAGCAGAGGCTTTTTTTCTTTTAAAAAACATCTTTTCTGCAGCTTCTTCAGCCGAAAAAAAATGCTTTTAAAAGCCTCTGACGATCAGGCAACTCAGCTGGGATCGTCAGAGGCTCTTAAAAGCATTTTTTCTACAACCTCTTCCACCGAAGAGCTTGTAGAAAAAAAATGCTTTTAAAAGCCTCTGACGATCCCAGCTGAGTCACGTGATCATCAGAGGCTCTTTTTTTTTTACTTCTAAAAGCATTTTTTCAGCCAAAGAGGTTGTAGGAAAAATGCTTTTAATTTTTTTTTTTTTTAAAAAAGCCTCTGATGATTGCGTGGCTCAGCTGGGCATGGGGGAACAGGGATTTTTGCTTCCGGTTCTCCAAACCACCTGCCGCCATCGCTACCGGATCAGGCGATCTGGTCCAAACTGGGAGCATTTCACCCCTGGATCAGAGGTGGTATTCAGCCGGTTCGGACTGGTTCAGGCAAACTGGTAGCGGTGACCTCCCACCCGCTCGAACATAACGCCATCCTATTTAGTCACATTTTTGAGGCTGGGCGCATGTCTAGAAGGTGCACGTGTGAAGTGAATGTGCACGCGATGAACCTGGGGTAAGAACCTGGGGTACCCTGCTGCTACCGATAACCTCCCACCCGCCAATACGCTCTCACAGAGAGGGCCTTCTCAGGGTGCCGTCGGTCAGGTAATGTTGGCTGGCGGCCCCCAGGGGGAGAACCTTCTCTGTGGGGGAACCTGCCCTGTGGAATGAGCTGCCTCCTGGAATACGACTGATCCCGGACCTCCGGACCTTCCGTAAGGCCCTGAAGACTTATTTATTCCACCAAGCCGGCCTAGCCTAAATGGTTCTTAATTGGGATTTTAAATTTTATAGACTTGGGGGTTTTAAATTGGGAAGCCAATGATTTAATTCTTTTTAATTATCTTAACTTTTGTATTGTATGTATTTTTAATTTAGGCTGTTCACTGCCCTGAGTCCCTTCTGGGAGAAGGGCGGTATACAAATTAATTAAATAAATAAATAAAATAAATAAATATGTGAAACCCACCGCTGCCCTGGATTCTGCCTAGCTGATTTAAAAAACTTTTTTTTTTTTTAGCTCACCTAATGTTTTTCCAGTTGGATGTCATTTTTGAGTACACAAAGGTCACTAATGAAGCACACTGTGCTCCAAAGCAGCTGGCATAAGGGAGACCCTAGAATGGAAATGTACATTTGTCATTCTGGAATCAATGAAAGGCAGCAGGTCTCTGCAAAACTGAGCACCAACATTAGTCGCTTCTTAAGGGATGTGCAGCAGGAGAGAACTAATAGAAAAATCTCCTGCGTTCCCAGCAAAAAGATGGCTGAAACAGAGCCAACACACTAAATAAGATGCAATCAAGAGACAAGACTGTCTCTCTTCAGTATTTTGCCGGACTTGTGATCCTGCCAGCTGAGGGGCAGATTAATGCCCTTTGCGTTCATCACTAGGAAATAAACACCATCCCACAGCAGGAGCAAAATATTAAGCACCTGCTCGGAAATAGCTGACAGATGGCAAAGGCATCCATCCACAGCTGCATTTTAGAAGCCTACTTACAGCACATCATTTATCAATCAGGGAATATATCTTGAAAAAATATAGAGCTCGGAGTGAAATCACGGCACTTTCATCAACTGCAGGGTAAGGTTGTTTGGCCGCTTGGTGCTATTTACGAATGGCTCTTAGAAACCCCTTAAGCATCATTTTTCCTCTGCCGACATGGCAGCAGAAGAGCTCTGAAAGAAATAAACTGGCTGAGTTTCCAAATTCTTCAATTTAAATAAAAACCAGAGCTGGGGTGGGGGAGTTGATATATATAGGATCCTGTCGGTCCTTTGCACATTTTTTTCTCCCGGCTATTTGGCCTTTCTAAAAAGCTTTGCAAAAGAATGAGTGGAAAAGTGCTAAGCAAAGGTGCTTTTGTAAAACCAGTGTTCAGAGGCAAGGAATTGGAGGCCCTAGAAAATCCGACCACTTAATACGGCCACCTAATGAGAAGGAAGGAATCACTGGAGAAGACCTTAATGCTGGGAACGATTGAGGGCAAAAGAAGAAAGGGACGGCAGAGAATGAGGTGGCTGGTTGGAGTCACTGGAGCAGTAGGCGTGAGATTGATTAAATGGACTCCAGAGGATAGTAGAGGACAGGAAGGCCTAGAGGAAAATTGTCCATGGGGTCGCGATGGGTCGGACACGACTTCGCAACTAACAACAAGAAAATCCAGAGAAACGCAATAGAGGGTTTTTGAAGAACTTCTATTGCCAGCATTCTAGTCCTAATGTAACACCTAAAGCTGACATTCATTGCAGGGTACACAATCTGAAAGCACTGGTCCTTTTCAAATTAGGGGTTAATTACTAGGTCAAACCAGGCTATATCTAATGGGCTATACACACATTTTTAAGGCTGATTTACACATAATGAGATGGCTCCAGATATAATTAACAGCTCCACTGAAATAAACAAAACAATCTTAATCCTGTCTGTAAAATCAGATTAATGCCCTTGGATCCAATTCATCCCCCTCACCCCCCAAAGATTAGTGTCTATAAGCTGCTATACAGATCATTTTTACTATTCGGAGCCTTAATGTAATTGTATTGCAAAATATCACTTGTTGAACTGATCCGCTAAAAAGTCATTTGCTCTATCAGATCTAGAAATGTTTTTAAGCAACTTGCTAAATTGCCACAGCTCTAGCAAATAGGAAGTGCAGAAAAAGGACACAATGGTCATACAATTTGTTTGTTTTCCAAACATCACTAAAATTTATTAGTATAGTTTAGTTAAGCCTAACAAGGAATATCACAGGTGTTGATATGAAAATGTTTTGAGCCGGAACTATTTTTATTGGGCATACCCACAAGAAATTATAATAAAGAAATACAATATCTAATTCTACATATTATAACTGCAGCTAGGATAACCTATGCACAAAATTGGAAAAATAATGTCATACCAAAAGACGAAGAGTTGATAAGGAAAATTTTGGACTGTGCGGAGATGGATAAATTGACGAAAGAAATAAAAGGAAAAGATGAAACGGAATATTACTTAACATGGGAAAAATGGTATAAATGGTTAGAGGACAGGAATAACAAGCAAGAAAACACATAACAGAGATGATCTAGAAATCAGGAAACATCAACAAAATGATATTAAATATATAAGATATGTAAAGTAACATAGGGATATAATAGTATGTATAATAAGTAAAGAGTAGTATGTGTGTATATATGTAGGTCTTTGGTTATTCGGGTTTTCTCCAGCGTAAAATTGGAAGTGTCTTGGCGACGTTTCGACGAAGTCTCATTCGTCATCTTCAGGCTGGGGTTTTCGGCTTCATGCTTCTAGGAGCAATGTGTGATCGCAGCTGTTTCTTCCTTTTAACTGCCAGTGGGGGTGTGAACTGATTGGTTGGGGGTTTGGCTGTGCTCTGATTGGATGGGGGTTGGCTGTGCTCTGATTGGATGGGGGTGTGTTCTGTTTGGGTGGGGGCTTGGTTGTGCTCGGGTTAGTCTGAGTTGCAGGGAGATTTGAGCTGGTGAGCTGTGCTGCTGTTGTTTGGCTTCGTGTTTGTGCCACATCTTCATGGTGGGTGTCAGTTTGCTTCATGTATGGATTGGAGGGGTTTAAAGTGGCTAATGATGCAGCTGTGGTCTGGCTTCTGGTTTGTGGTCATGCCTCAACGGTGTGGGTTTGCTTTTTGCATGGATGTGTGGTGGTGACATATATATATAATATAAGGAATAAGGAAACCACAAAAATAAATATGTGAATATGTAAGGAGGGAAAAACAAACTGGATATAAACCGATACAGAACTGTTGTAAAATGGAATTTTTTCTTTTCTTTTTGTTTTAAAGAAAATAATAATAATAATATTAAAATAAAATAAAATAAAAAAGAAAGAAAAAGAAATAAAATAAAAAAAAAATAAAAAAAAAAGAAAAAGAAAAAATTCTGAGCAATGATTAAGAAACTTTTAAGGTTTTCTGTCCCATTTTGTAACTGGTGGCAAATCCGCATTGGGCATGTCTAGAGATTTTTTTTTACTGTAGGTGTTGCTCCAAAGGTACTTTTTCAAGAGGCAGCTGGACTTTCTGGTTTTTCTTTGAAGACATTTTGCTTCTCATCCAACAAGCTTCTTCAGCTCTTCTTCTTCTTCTTCTTGGTTGAGAAGTAAGATGTCTTCAAATAAAAACCAAAAAGTTCAGTTGCCTCTTGAAAAAACACCTCTGGGACAGCCATGACCTAGATGACTGAGAATCTTCATAGACATGTAGTTGTTGCTATCATTCCATTTTTATTTTATTTTTTTGTAGAGGAAGCAACCTATTGAATTCTATGTACAGGGAACATTTCTCTACCAATTTATATCATCACACAGCCGTTGCTGTCAGAATATAAAGCCTGGGATTAATCACCCTAACAATAGCTGGATTAAATCACTAGTGAGCACAGGTGAAATGCTCCCAGTTTGGACCGGGTTGCTTGATCTGGTAGCGATGGCGGTGGGTGCTTTGGAGAACCGGTAGCAAAAATCCCTGCCTCCCATGTCCAGCTGAGCCGCGTGATCATCAGAGGCTTTTTTTTTTTTTACTTTTAAAAGCATTTTTTCTACAATCTCTTCGGCCGAAAAAATTCTTTTAAAAGTAAAAAAAAAGCCTCTGATGATCATGTGGCTCAGCTGGGATCATCAGAAGCTTTTCAAAGCACTTTTTCTACAACCTCTTCAGCCGAAGAGGTTGTAGAAAAAAAAATGCTTTTAAAAGCCTCTGATGATCTCAGCTGAGTTGCCTGATCGTCAGAGGCTTTTAAAAGCATTTTTTTCCTGCAACCTCTTAAGGTTGTAGAAAAAATGCTTTTAAAAGTAAAAGAAAAAAAAAAGTTGGCCACGCCCACCCAGTCACATTACACCCCCCACCAAGCCACGCCCACAGAACTGGTAGTAACAAATTTTACATTTCACTACTGCTAGTGAGGAAGGTCTGCTTTTTAAATTATGGGGTGAAGCTTTTTCAGAGCCAAACTACATGTTACATTATAAGGTAATGTGCAGATGCTTCTCAATTTTTTTGTTTACTTAAAACTAAGAAAGCGTGCCCTGATCAAGATTGTTTTGAGTGCAGTAGTGGAAGTGAGGGGAAATTTAATTTCTCCCCATTTTGAACATAATGTCCTTATCTGAGCAATGTGCTTAATGCTCGATAATTAAAAAGTAGAAGCCAGCTGTTGAACTCTTACAGAGACATTCTGTCTATAGGAGGGGGAAAAAAAAGATATGTCATTTACACAAAGGGCATAAAATTAAAGGTAGTTTTGGCATTTTACATGTTACAGACTTTAAAAGCCTAAGTTTGTTTATTCAAATTGCTGCATCGGTTCAGATTTTTTTAAAATTAAAATTCTGCATTCAACGTTTTTGTGTGCACTTCTGCTTCGATGCATGAACTTTTGTTTCTATTTCTTCAAACATTTCCTATATTTGAAAATTTCAAGTAGGAGCAGATTCCAATTCTGGGACAAGAAGTTTACCTCTGTTAAGGTTTACTCTTATTGAAGCAGTATTTCAAAGGGTTATTTATTTATTTAGCATATTTATATAGCCACCCAAAATGGACCCTTTCTAGTCTTTAGAACACAGAAGGCACTCTCCAAATGCACTGACTTTGGTTCTTAGAATGTTGTTTTGTGATAAAATTCTGCCCGATCAGGTTGAGAAAGGTGAGTCTAACAAAGTTTACAATATCCGAGCTGCAAAAATCCAGACTACCACTAGATTGCAGCAAAGAGATAGATGCATCTCTTAACTCTTTATTACCCTCTAGTGTTAATCTGGATTTTTGCAGCACAGATATGGCAGGTGCGGTTTCTTTTATCCCGACAGGTGATGTGAACCAAAAAGCAATGGAGGGAATCGAGGCATGTGATGGAAGAAGGATGAAGTGGACAGAGCAATATAAATCTAAGGCTTCAGTGGTCAATCTCCAATTCAACTACAGCATCTGGATCCAGCCACTGAGAAAGATTAACAATGCACGTTTACTTAGAAATATGTTCCCATTGTATTCAGCAGATTTCCCCCACACACACACATTTGGTAAAGAGGATTCCAGCATTAAAAAAAGATAAAGGTTCCCCTCGCACATATGTGCTAGTCGTTCCCGACTCTAGGGCGTGGTGCTCATCTCCGTTTCAAAGCCGAAGAGCCAGCACTGTCTGAAGATGTCTCCATGGTCATGTGGCTGTGGCTGGCACGACTAAATGCCAAAGGCGCACGGAACGCTGTTACCTTCCCACCAAAGCAGTGGTGGGTTGCTACCGGTTCGCCCCAGACCGGGCAAACTGGTAGCGGCAACAGGAGGCTCTGCCCACCCGCCTGGACACTTCTGCGCATGCACATAAGCGTACGAGTACGCAAGTACCCACAAACAAACCGGTAGCGACAGGTTTTGAAACCAGCCCATGCACCAAAGGTGGTCCCTATTTTTCTACATGCATTTGTTACGTGTTTTCGAACTGCTAGGTTGGCAGAACCTGGGACAAGTAACAGGAGCTCATCCCGTTACGTGGCACTAGGGATTTGAACTGCTAAACAGATGCCCTTTCAATCGACAAGCTCAGCATCTTAGCCACTGAGCCACCGCATCCTTTAAGCATAAAAGAGGGACTCATAAAACATGACTATTTATCTTAGGCCCCATCTGACTCTGGAGTTTTTCTAGAAGTAAAAACAGTAGCACTACTAGCATGCTTGGGTCCCTTTCTGCCCTTGGAATACTAACCATTGGTTAAGCCAATGTTTAACTTCTAAAGAACTAGAATAGTCTTTTTCTGGTTTGTTGGCATTTCATTTTGGAATATGTGCCACCAAACAAAAATAAAAAAAAATATTTAAAAAATGACAGAGATTCTGCCACTTGCAATAGGCATTTCTGGACCGGGATGCCCTGCGCACAGTCACTCATGTCCTTGTCACATCCCGTCTGGACTACTGCAACGCTCTCTACATGGGGCTCCCCTTGAAGAGCACTCGGAGGCTCCAGCTGGTCCAGAATGAGGCCGCGTGGGTGGTTATGGGTGCGACTCGGCGCGCCCATGTAACACCCCTCCTGCGCGAGCTGCACTGGCTCCCGTTGGTCTTCTGAATGCGATTCAAGGTGTTGGTCACCACCTTTAAAGCGCTCCATGGCTTAGGACCGGGATACATACGAGACCGCCTTCTGCCATCAACAACCTCCCATCGGCCAATACGCTCCCATAGAGAGGGGCTCCTCAGGGTGCCGTTGGCCAAACAATGCCGACTGGTGACCCCCAGGGGGAGAGCCTTCTCTGTGGGGGCACCAGCCCTTTGGAATGAGCTGCCCCTAGAGCTTCGTCTTAGCCCCGACTTGCATACTTTTTGCTGTGCCCTAAAGACCTTCCTGTTTCAGCAAGCCGGACTGGCCTAATATGAATTTTAAGTGGGTGTATGTGTGTTTTAATTTGAGGGCCAAATTGTATATATTTGTTTTAATTGGTTTCAAATTTTATAAATTCATGTGTTTTAATGTGGCTGTACACCTCCCTGAGTCCCCTGGGAGAAGGGCGGTATATAAATTCAATAAACTATAACTATAACTATTTTTAAGCAGTCCACAAGATATCCTTTCTTAAAATACATGAGGAGAATTCAGGAACATAAAAGAGAAAATAGGCACTGAGAAAGGCACAAGGAAAGATAAGAGGATTCGTTTAAGACAGCAGCACTGGACTAAACCTGGATCAAAGTCTTCAAGCTATACAGTAACGTCACTGTGAGCCACATGGTATGGAGTCAAGGAAGGCATTAATTCATTTTGAGCATCCCTCTCGTCTTTCATCTTTATGAGCTGAACAGTAAGGAACTCTTTATTCCTTATCTTTGTTCAATGAAACCATAAATAATCAAGAGCTAAACTCTAATTGTAATAAGAAAAGCTGAGTGAGAATTTAAGACGTCTGTGCAGGCTTCACATTTCCACTTTGCTTTAAACGAACAAATAAGATCCACAATTTTCAATTTTATTTTGATAGTCTGGGACATATTCTACCACCCAGATCTGTGGTCTGTAGAAGTCATGGAGGACCTTTCTGCTTCACATATCTAAATGGGACATTGGAGTAGGAGGTGGGGGGGTCATCATTTATTGTCATGTAAAGTTCAAATTGAATTAAATGACCCAATCTTTTAATGATAGTATGTGCGTGTGGCTCATTAATTTTGGATCCTATCAGATGCACGTTTGTCACTAAACTATGTCTCCATATTAACTAATTGCCCTTACATCATTTGAACTACCGTATTTTTCAGAGTATAAGAGGCTGAAAATTTAGGTGCGTTGTATACTCCGAATGTAACTTTTTTGAAGCTTTTTTTCAGCCCTAACCAGGCGCTAGCCGAGTGAAGTGATCTCCCCGTGCTTTGCCTGCTTTTCTCATTGCTGCTTCCTCTCAGCTGTGCCTTAGAAGCTGTTTTTTTTATCCCCAAGCAGGGGATTAAAAAACCAGCAAACTAATGTGCTGAACCAGACTAAGGATGTTTGCCAGATGAATACCTGGTAGGCAGATTTTCCCCCTTATTTTCCTCCCCAAAAACTAAGCTGCGTCTTATACTCCGGTGCGTCTTATACTCCGGAAAATACAGTATTTCTTGAAGAGTTAACTTCCCTTTTGATGTACATGATTGAGATACAGAGAAACAGGGCCTCTCTAGACACTTCGTCTTCATGGCTTAGTGGTCATCCTATATGGCCTTGTGAGAGAAGGGGTGAACAATAGACAGAACAGTGAGGGATTGGACTTGTATTTGTCCTATCCATAGAGAGGCAAACCCAGTAAAGCTACTGCATACTTTTCTTCTAAGGATGAGAGAGTAGGAAGGGAAGTGACAGTCTTCAAGTTTTCTTTAGTGAGAAAACTACAATCATGGCCACCATCTGACCAAATCATCCTAAAACTAAAATACTTCTGGCTCTTGAAAATGGCTGAACTGACTGGGTATTGCTTGTATGAGGAAAGGGGAAAGTAGAAATAGTGTTCCGTGTGCCTTTGGCATTTAGTCATGCCAGCCACATGACCACGGAGACGTCTCCGGACAGTGCTGGCTCTTTGGCTTTGAAACGGAGATAAGCACCGCCCCCTAGAGTCGGGAACGACTAGCACATATGTGCGAGGGGAACCTTTACTTTTACCTTAGGGCACCCAAAGGCAGACATTAGATCTAAGATTTCAAATGGGATACTGATGGCACTGTACAATCTATTCTTGGTAGCCACCAACACCTTGCTTCAACTGATTTCAAACACAAATATTTCATTTTCCCAAAGCCAAGCATAAGTTTCAGCATCATTATTTTGCAAGAATATTTCAGCCCCATGGGAAACTGCATGCCCTTTTGTAGAACATAAAAAAATGATAGCTAGGCCTAGCTGAGTGACTTCTTTGTGAGCAGGCCCATCTGCCCAGGCCAAAACATGAACAATAAAATGTAGTCTGCCACAGAATATTGTGATTAGTGAGGAGCATTTTGCAAAGCAACCATTTGGGCAATTCTCCCCACAGAAGCCACTGTATGTCCTGAAATTTCCAATTATATCCTCTCGGCTCAAAAGATTGGGAACTGTTGCCCTAGGAAATTGCCCTACATTAAGGGAAATAATGGCATCAGCCTCTGATCTGCCAAGTATTTTATCACAGCTGATAGTCCCTCATAAAGCTCAGTATTTACTCTTGGAAACCCCTAGTTTAGGTCTGTATTGTGAAGTGAAGCCAACTTCATCATCCAAGAATCATCCACAAATTCAGAGATCAAAAATTGCATCTAAATGTTGTGAGGTCATTCTTGACTCATAAATTACATACAAAAAAATATGTTTATATTTTAAAAAGAAATGCCTGCCAACTGCATTGGCAAGAAGAAATGTGCACAAGTCATATAAATTAGAATGGGGAAAAACACGTTTTTGTCCATTTTTTAAATTCACAGTCTAAAATGGAAGCGCAGAGTGGGTGAGAATTTCATGTTAATGTGCAGTTAGGCAAACTACATTGCTCTACGCCAAGAGTACGTTGTCGACAGTTACAACTCAAAATGTGTACAAAGATGTCTATATTCCTGCAAAATATATGCAAAAATGTTGAATTAATGTCAGCAAAGAAACAATGATCTTGAGATAACAATCGGCCTACGTATTGAATTGACCACTGGAAGTAGGAAAACATCACAGAAAACTTTGTTTTTTCTTGCTCTCTGATATCTCTGTATGCTACTGTTTGCAACTTCAGAAAAACTGTTTATTGTGAATGACTACGACGACTGGTAAGAAGACTTTGTTATTGGATTAACCCTGGACTGTCGTTTTGACTGTCAACTGCTTTATATGTGTATGACCTGGACTGTTTATTGGACTGTGCCTTACTATTTCCTGAAAGTAAACACAACTCAGTGTATCTGTGTGTTGACTGTGTTTATTTGTAACTACTCTCAATCGCTTTCATGTACACACCCTTGCTACTCAAGGGTTACTCTGCGAATTCCTTAATACTGGTCACCTGGATTCTTGCCAGGTGTTTGATCAGTGTACCCGTTGTGACTCAAGGACCAAAATTTGGCCATATCAAACCTAATAAACAGGGAGTAGCGTAAAAAAAGCTGACCTAAGAGATCACACGAGCAATTTGGAAGTGAATTTAGATTCAATATTGTGACCAGTCACTCAAATAATTTGGAGTTTATATTAGTTTATACAGTGTTGCTCTTATTTTTAAATATATATGGTTTTATATTGTTATGATTGCCCTATAATTACTGCAATATAACTTACAAGGAATCCCCATTCATCTTGCAATTACATATAATGTGATTTAAGTTACCTCCGTAATTAATTAACCAATCCAATTTAGGTCTGCTCTGTGTTTTGAATCAGGATTAGTGAGATAACTGTTTTAAAAACTTCAATCGTAAGAATTTTAATCAACCAGTTAGAACTGCACTTCACTGCATACAAATAAAATCCTGACGGTGAGGAAAAACACCGTCACATCTCCTTCCCATGTAGATAAACCTTTTTTTGGGGGGTGCCATTAAGAAGCAAGTTTACTTTTATTCTACATAATACAGTAACCCAGTATGATTATTGTTTCCAAACACTGCAAATTCTTTTTATAAAAATGGGGGAAGAATGGAGAAAGGGGGAAGCAGAAAAAAAGACAATTTCTTCATTGTTCCTAAGAAACCAAGTTGGTCAGCCCTTCTTCTTCATTCAATTATTTGGTAGCAGTAATTCCATCCACGGAAGGAAGGAAGGAAGGAAGGAAGGAAGGAAGGAAGGAAGGGAGGAAGGTCATTTTATAGACTGAAGGCTATAACCTTCTTTTGCAGGATCCAATCAGATTTGGTCACCAGGACAAGAAATTTAGCCTTCCAAACTTTTGGATTCATGCTGGAGCCCATCCTCAGGGACTGTCTCTGTAGCAGAATGTGTGCTGTGGGCTATTCTATGTGTAGTATTTATATGGTGCTTGGTTGTGGTGTGGCTTTTTAGTTGTTGATTGGGGTGTTGATGGCCAGCTGTTAAGTAGTTGAGCTTTGTTTCCTTGTGCTGCCAAGCCATTGGCTCCTAAGCATTTCATAAGGTAAAGGTAAAGGTAAAGATTCCCCTTGCACATATGTGCTAGTCGTTCCCATCTCTAGGGGGCGGTGCTCATCTCCGTTTCAAAGCCGAAGAGCCAGCGCTGTCCGAAGACGTTTCCATGGTCATATGGCTGGCATGACTCAATGGCAAAGGTGCATGGAATGCTGTTACCTTCCCTCCAAAGATGGTCCCTATTTTTCTATTTGCATTTTTTACATGCTTTTGAACTGCTAAGTTGGCAGAAGCTGGGACAAGTAACAGGAGCTCACCCCGTTACACAACATTAGGGATTCGAACCGCTGAACTGTCGACCTTTCGATCAACAAGCTCAGCGTCTTAGCCACTGAGCCACCACATCCCCTTTATTAAGTATTTCATAAGTTGGTGGTAAACCAGCACTCCTGTTGATTGACAAGGGGACTGTTTCCCAGGCTTCAATCCCCTTCCTTAGGTTCCTCTCCTGTTGGAAGCAATGTTATTCCAGCACATGAATTTGTTTCCTCCCACACTGGGGAGGAATGATTTCTTTTCAATTCTTATTGTGACATTTAAATGATAATCTCAAGAGTAAGTGCAATGTTATTAACAATCTTCGTTGGCTGCTCTTGAGCTTTTCCTTCCCAAAAAAGCAAAATAAAAATACTTTAACAGGCAAATAAATGTCAAAAAGTTGTCATTGGGGGGGGGGATTCATTTAACTGATTACTTAAATGAATCTATTCAATATCGTTCTATACCAATTTTCACTCTGCTGTGTCATTTGAAAGAAAGGAACTTCTATTCTGTGCTTTGAAAAGTTCATGGTTGTTAACCCAAGATACATGCTCCCCAGATATGCAACTTCAAGCCCTTCTAGCCACAGCATACTATTATCCAATAGCTTAGGAAGATTGGAGTAATAGAAATATAATATTAGAAGAGCTATTTAGGCCAATACACTGAATGGGGAATCTGCCACTATTCTGGATAATTGGCTACACTGTTGAGTTGTTCTTCCATTTAGAAAATATTTTGGGGGTAATATTCAATTGGAATCTGCCATTCTATAACTTAAATTATTCTTGTTCCATACTTCATATTTTTTTTTATCAAGATTAAACATGGACAGCTTTTCTTTCAGTCTATCAGCTTTAAATTTTAATACCCTAACAATCACAGAGGTTTTCAAGTTCATTATCCAAAACTGGACACAAGATTGAGGGGAACAATTACTACCTGTATTACATAAACTGTACTTTTGTGGCTGCTGTGCTGTCTATAATTGTATTTCCCTTTTTGCAGGCCACTAAAAAATGTTGACTTGCATTCAGTCTGTTAACTTTTACCCAAATATCATTACTAAGTCTAGTTCTCATTCTATATCTCTACATTTAATTGTTGTTTCCTAATCTGTTTTTGTTAAATTTAATTCTGTTACTTTGATACTATTGATGCTGTTGATACTAAATGCATATGGATTTTTTTTCTTTTCTATTCTCTTCCATTTAGTTTATTTGAATCACAATCAATGCATAAAGATTCACTTCCTAGTACATAATCACTATTGTATTTCTTCCTTTTGATATTATAGTCATTTCTATTTTACTATTAATATTAAAAATAATTTAATTTTAAAAATTTAGACAATTTCCCAAGCTAACAAGGTGGTTTATTTCTGTCTTCTACCGCACTAACTACTTTACCTTTTTGTATCATTTGTTCATTTGATGACTATTTTCTCTACCATTAAAAAATATATGGAAAAACAGAGCTGATGACTGAATATTGTGACACCCCACTCAATCTCTCTTCATTCATGGATATTCTTTAAATACAATTTCCTGAGTCTGCTTTCTATCCCCTGAATTCAGTGGATAGAATTCACTGGATAAAATGTGGATGGAATTCACATTTGCTGTTCAAAACGTCACTGGAATCCTAAAATTACTGTTCAGTATTTCCACATTCTACACAAGAAGCTACCTAGCTAGCTGCCCAATAGCACAGTTTTTCTACCATTTTACAAGCCTCCTTCCGATTCTTTGTTTATTCAGATTTGGGGGATTTGCAAAGACATTAAGACCCTTGAAGGGACATAACATCTCTGTCCTTCCTGGATTTTCCCTTCTAGGTTAGTAATAGGTAAAGGTAAAGGTTCCCCTCGTACATATGTGCTAGTCGTTCCTGACTCTAGGGAGCGGTGCTCATCTCCGTTTCAAAGCCAAAGAGCCAGCGCTGTCTGAAGACGTCTCCATGGTCATGTGGCCGGCATGACTCAATGCCAAAAGTGCACGGAATGCTGTTACCTTCCCTCCAAAAGTGGTCCCTATTTTTCTACTTGCGTTTTTTACATGCTTTCCAACTGTTAGGTTGGCAGAAGCTGGGAGAGGTAATGGGAGCTCACTCCGTTACACAGAACTAGGGATTCGAACCGCTGAACTGCCGACCTTTCGATCGATAAGCTCAGCTTCTTAGCCACTGAGCCACCACGTCCCCTGGGTTGGTAATACCCGCCATCTATCTTTTCAACAAAGTTCAAATGTTCTACTACATCAAGGTGAGAAACCCAAACAAGCAAACAGACTTTCAGCCACCTGCTGATTGCAATGCTACTGCTAGATGGCCAGGAGCTGGGTAACTCATACAGGAAAATGCATATTTGAGTGCATGGAGCTAGGATTATTAAGCAAGACATTGATGCAGGATATTTCTGTATTTGTAAACTAATAATCTTTCTAAGCTTTCTTTTAACTTAAGAGATGTCCACCATGGTCTTTGTCAGATTTCTGCCACCCACCCCGGGGGGATTTAGTGGACAAGAAGACTGACAGTCTCACAAATCTTACACATCCACGTGGAATAAACTGCACAGTAATAGCATTTCATAAAGCTGCCCAGCCAGCCAGCTTCCCTGGTGAGATGCTTTTTATTATGTTCCATTCCAAGTGCCATTTCCCTAATGCCGCTCATGCATCTTTTACTATATTCACCTGCTCGGCCTCCCTCCTTGGTAAAAAGGCACGGCAGTGGGCCAGCTACTTGCAAATGAAGTGTGTCATAAAACGGCATGGGTTCCTTTGCAATTTAGTCCGTGGACAACTCTCCACGATTTGGAGGGGAGGGCAGGGTGGGTGGGTTGTAAAGCAGGCAGCAGCAATAATATATGCTTCAACTGCACTGCTTTCTTAGCTCCATTTGGTGTAGTGCATTGAATTCTTTGCTAAGCATCCCTGCAGAAGGAAGGCTGGGACCCTTAGTGGCTCGTACAACTCTTTTCAAACTGGATTCTAGGGGAGATGAAAATGAGAAAAATAATTTAAAAAAATCCCATCAAGGTATACAGCTGGCTGCTTTGGTTCGCTTTAGGTCTTTTGCAAATTTACTCTTGATTTATTTATTTTTTATTTATTTGTTTTTATTTTATTTATTTGTCCAGCATATATAAGATAACAGGTAAAAGTATAAACATAATTTGAATAAATGAAAAAAGTAAAAAGGAATATTAGGACAGGGATGGTAGGCACGCTGGTGCACTTATGCACGCCCCTTACAGAACTCTTAGGAGCGGGGTGAGGTCTACAGTAGTCAGTCTAAGGTTAAAGTTTTGGGGGTTTGGGGAAGAAACCACAGAGTCAGGTAGTGCATTCTAGGCATTGACCACTCTGTTGCTGAAGTCATATTTTCTGCAATCGAGTTTGGAGCAGTTTATCTTAAATTTGTATCTATTGTGTACTCGTGTATTGTTGGGGTTGAAGCTGAAGTAGTCATTGACAGGTAGGACATTGTAGCAGATAATTTTATGTACTACGCTTAGGTCAGACCGAAGACGGCGTAGTTCTAAATTGTCTAAGCCTAAAATTTCAAGTCTTGTGGCATAAGGTATTCTATTGTGAGCAGAGGAGGACTCTTCTCATGAAATATCTCTGAACTCTCTCAATTGTATTAAAGTCCGATATGCAGTGCGGGTTCCAGACAGATGAGCTCTATTCGAGAATTGGTCTAGCAAATGTTTTGTATGCTCTAGCTAGCTCATAGTACAAGAGAAGAAGCTACGCAAGATTAGGTTAACAACTCTTAATGCTTTTTGGCAATGTTGTTATAGTGGGCTCTGGCACTTAGATCTTTGGAAATGAGTACTCCAAGGTCCTTGAAAGAGTGAGGGTCATCTACAAGGTCATGTCCCTCTAGCTTGTATTTTATGTTCTGATTTTTTTTTTTTTTTGGCAATGTGTAAGACAGAGCATTTGTTGGTTGAGATTTGAAGTTGCCACTTGTTTAACCATTCTGACACATAGTCAAGGTCTTTTTGAAGGGTAGCAGCATTGTCAGTGGTGTTGAACAGTTTTACATCATCCGTGAAGAGAACGCAATTGCTTTTAATATGATCGCAAAGGTCATTTATGTAAAGGGCAAGCAAGAATAGCTTGACCTGGCACCATGATCCTCTCTCATGATTTTTGACTGAAGTCATTTGGGACACATCCCATCTTGCCCTGAGATCAAGTCAGAGGGCTGAAGGTTTCAGTGAATCTCTCTGAGATTTTAAGGATTTAAAGTACACACAGGAATGTATGGGATCCCATGAGGGACAAATGTTATTTTTACACTCATTTTGCATTTTCTGAATTTCTATTTTCCTCTTCCTTTCCTAGGTTGAGCATATACGTTACCTGACCATCCTAGCAATGCTACAATGGTGCTTCTCCTTTCAGCACTTCAGTGAAGCATTGCTGCAATGGTGCATCTACAGTCTTTTCCTCCAGCTCCATTGGAATTCCAAATAATTTATAGAACCTGAACACTACAGTGGCCTAATCCTTCCACAGACAATATGAAATGTGGAGAATGCAAAGGAACAAATCAATAGGCTTCAGATTTCATGAAGGCCAAAGAATTAAGTCAGTCACCATGAAAATGTTTTAATTATATACTTAATCTAAGTTATATTGCAAGTGAGGAACTCAAAGAAAAAAAGCATTTCTTCTACCCAGACTTCCATCTTCTGGCAAAAAAAATTGTGACAAAATTTCTATTGTGTTTAAATGTTTAAATGTTGACTGTGCAGATATGTCTGCATAAATATGTATCCCCATATACAACTGAGGACAAAAGTAGATGCGACGCTGTCTTTGCAATTAAGGACTGTGTGGAAGCTTTAAAAGTAACTAATCATTAAATGTCTGTCTGTGTGAGTGTAAGAAAGAGACAGATTCAATCTGAAATTCATACCGACCATGTACACCATACAGCAACATTTTTAATAGTCTATTCATGAACTGCATTGTGACAAAGAACATTTGGCATATTCCCTCATAAGCAGTCCATAGTGAGGCACAGTTTAAATACTGTCTGAAAGGCAAGCCTTAGAAGTAGAATGAAACACAAATTTGACAACATTACTAGAGAAATACAATCAATTCAAAGGCATAAAAGCTTCTGGGCAGGACTGTACCTCACAAGAGCAGAGAAATATATATATATCAGAACAACCATGTGAACTTCACCAAGAAGGCTTGAAATGATGGGAAGGGAGACAGAGACACAGTCTAACGAGAAGGGCCTTCTGGGTTGCCACAAAGAAGAGGGAGTCAACCTATTCTCTAAAGCACCGGAAGGCAGGACAAGAAGCAATGGATGGAAGCTAATCGGGGGGGGGGGGACCTAGAACTAAGGAGAAATTTCCTGACAGAACAATTAATCAATGGATCGATTTGCTTCCAGAAAGTATGGGTGCTCCAACACTGGACATTTTAAAGAAGAGATTGGATAATAATTTGTCTGAAATGGGATAGGGTTTCCTGCTTGAGCAGAGGATTGGACTAGAAGACTTCCAAGGTCCCTTCCAACTCTGTTTTTCTGTTAATGGATAGGTTTAGGAATATGGTTACAGATGATAATGTGCATGGCAATAAGTAGCCTCAATGCATGGGCAGCAAGGGAGATGGTTTTATATGTGACAAAGCCATATATCTCTGAATTAGAGGCAGTTTAATGTAGTGGTTAAGGTGCTGGCCTAGAAACCAGGAAAATGTGAATTCTAGGCTTCCCTTGGGCATGAAAACTGGACTAATCAGTCTCTGTCAAACTACCCCATCTCCATAGGATGCTGCATTGCAGGGAAAAGACGAGACAGGAGTATTAGGAATGATGACCACTTTGAATTACATAGAAAAAGGCAAAAAATAATAGTAATCCCAAAACATGTGGAGTACCACTTGAACATCATTGGCATTGACAAAATCACCACCAGTCATTTGCAAAAGGCAGCTTTGCTTGGAACACCTGACATCCTGTGACAAATATCTTTCAGCCCATCAAACAAACATATGTCTATCTAGGTCCTTGGGAAGAACTCGACAGGTGGCTAAATTGCCAAATCCAGTCTAAAAACATCTGTCTGACCGTGCAACTGACAATAATAAGATAAACAAGCGCACAGAAATAACAGGAGTCTGTAGACACTTCGGAAGCTTTGTGCAAAGATCAATGGCACAGTGGAAAACGCAGTTGTTGCTCAATGGTGATAGACTAGGACAGGTTAATATTGAGAGAGGAATCTTTCAAGGAGACACACTATCACCATTGCTGTTTGTCACTGCATTGATTGCTCTGTCAACAATACTGAGCAAGTCAAGCCATGGTTATCAAGCATAAAGAACACCTGCCAAGCTATCCCACCTCCTTTCCATGGACAATCTCAAGCTGTATGAAAAACGGCATCAGAAATGGAATTGCTGCTCAACACTGTCTGAATATACAGCTGAGATAAAGGGTGAAATCCAGCAGGTTCTGACAGGTTCTGGAAAACCGGTAGCAGAAATTTTGAGCAGTTTGGAGAACCGGCAAATACCACCTCTGGCTGGCCCCAGAGTGGGTGGGAATGGAGATTTTGCAATATCCTTCCCCCAGGAGTGTGGAGGGAATGGGGATTTTGCAGTATCCTTCCCCTGGAGTGGGGTGGGAATGGAGATTTTGCAGTATCCTTCCCCTGCTACGCCCACCAAGCCACACCTACAGAACTGGTAGTAAAAAAAAAAATTGGATTTCACCCCTGGCTAAGATATTGTCCCACTCTTAGCATCAACACAGGAAAAATAGTGAAAACAGAAGGAATCCCTATGAAAATAACATCAAGAGCCTCGATGAAGAAGATTGCTACAAATAGCTGGGCATTTTTCAGACTGACAACATCAAACACACCAAAGTCAAGGGAAAGATTAATAACAAGTACATAAAAGAGGGAAGAAAATCTTAAAGTCCAAATTCAGTGGAAGAAAAATTATCAAGATGATTAACACTTGTGCGATTCCAGTCATGAGATATACAGCTGGAACAACCAAACTTACAACCACAATGGGGACCACAATTTCCATTGCTAAGCAAGGGAGTCATTACGTGAGTTGCATCTGTTTTACGGCCTTTTTTTGCCATGTGTGATAAATGAATCTTTGCAGTTGTTAATCATGCAGTCAGTAAGTGATCATGGCATCCCCACTTATTGCTTGTTAGAAACTGTCTGGGCAGGTGGTCAAATGGTCATTGCAAGTTCCTGGATGCTACAACCATCATAAATACTGTACATGCCGGTAGCCAAGCACCTAAATTTTGATTTTTGGCCATGGTGATGCTGTGACCATCATAACTGCAAGGCCTGGTCGCACGTCCCCTTTTTTTCAGTACATTGTAACTACCTGTAATTGACTGGATTAAAGTAAAGTAGAAGCCCTGGTAGGAAAACAAGAAAAAATAATAAGAATGAATCACGTCATTTATCCACACTGTGATGTTGACAAGAAGCATAGGTGGGCGTGAAATATTGCAAGTACACGAGACAGTTGAAGAAGAAAAAGGGGCATTGGAAGAATACCTGAAGGACAGTGAAGAAGATGCATTGAAACTAGGACACTATGAAGTATTACTGAATACAAAGACTCCAACCTAGCCTATAGAATTCTTTATTGGCCAAGTGTGATTGGACACACAAGGAATTTGTCTTTGGTGCATATGCTCTCAGTGTCTCATAAAAAGACAAGATACATTCGTCCAGAATCATAAGGTACAACACTTAATGATAGGCATAGGGTACAAATAAGCAATCAAATCATGTTAGGAAACAATCAATATAAATTATAAGGATACAAGCAAGAAAGGTACATTCATGCAGTCATAAGTTGGAGGAGATGGGTGATAGGAATGATGAGAAGATTAATAGTAATAGTAATGCAGACTTAGTGAATAGTTTGACAGTGTTGAGGGAATTATTTGTTAAGCAGAGTGATGGCATTCAAGAAAAAACTGTTCTTGTGTCTAGTTCAGGGGTCAGCAACCTGCAGCTCTGGAGCCACATGTGGCTCTTTCACCCCTCTGCTGTGGCTCCCTGTCACTCAAAATATGCGCCCCAACCGTCAATGTGTGACACCTGCTGGCACGCGATTTATTGAGCTTTTCAACCCCCGGTAGGTCAACCATGGATAAATCCAAGAAAAGAAAAGTTTCAGAAGAAAACAGAACGTTTCTACATATGCCACTCAAGAAATAGTTAGGCATGGGAAGGGTCTTGTGGCTCCCGGTGTTTTCTTTTCTGTGGGAAACAGGTCCAAATGGCTCTTCGAATGTTTAAGGTGGCAGACCTGTGGTCTAGTCTGGTGTGCAGTGCTCTATAGCGTCGTTTTGAGGGTAGGAATTGAAACAGCTTATGTCCAGGATGAAAAATAGAAAAGAGGCATGGCAAGACAAAGTATTACATGAAGAGAACATCAACAAATTTGAAAGCAAAACAAATGACAAGACCCAGCAATGGCTAAGAGCAGGAAAGTTGAAGAAAGAGACAGAGGGGTAATTTTGGCTGCACAAGACCAAAGCCTTAAGAACAAATGCTTACATAGCCATAATTGAGAAGACAGCAACAGACAGCAAATGCCTCCTCTGCAAAGAAACTGAAGAAAGAGTGGGCCACTTAGTTAGCTGCTATAAGATCTTAAGACTCCCTACAAATAATGGCAAAGCAGCAACAACGGTGCATTGAAATATCTGCAAGAAATACCAGTTACCTGCAAAAAAAGTTAATTTAAGACCCAGCTGCAAGATCTTAGGGACACGGTGGCTCAGTGGCTAAGACACTGAGCTTTCGATCGAAAGGATGGCAGTTCAGTGGTTTGAATCCCTAGTGTCGCATAATGGGGTGAGCTCCCGTTACTTGTTCCAGTTTCTGCCAACCTAGCAGTTTGAAAGCACGTAAAAAATGCAAGTAGAAAAATAGGGACCACTTTTGGTGGGGAGGTAACAGCTTTCTGTGCACCTTTGGCATTTAGTCATGCCGGCTACATGACCATGGAGACATCTTCGGACAGCGCTGGCTCTTTGGCTTTGAAATGGAGATGAGCACCGCCCCCTAGAGTCAGGAACGACTAGCACATATGTGCGAGGGGAACCTTTACTTTTACTGCAAGATCTTGTCAAGCATCATGTCTACAAACAGTTAATAAAGAGATACTATTTTCAGGAGACAACATGCGCTTGTCAAGATGAAGTCATGTCAAGCTAACCTTTTCTTTTTATGACATGATAACTAGTAAGTACTCATTTGTAAGCAAAATCACTGTTTAAATAGTTTAAGAGATTATTTCGTCAAAGGCAGCAGGATGATTTCTTTTCCTAAATTTGTGTTGTGGCTCCGTCCTCCGAGCCTATCTTATCGGAGGAAGAAGGCTCCGAACATGAAGGAGAGGAGACGGCCAGGCCTCCCTCTCCAGGACCCCCCTCTCTGGCAATGCCTCAGGTGTCTCCCGAAGGAGAAGAGATTGGCCAGGAGCCAGGTGTTTCCAAGCCGTTGGATAGTGACGAAGAAACATTGTGGTTGGACCCACGCCAGCGTCGGAGAGACAAGCGGGCGCAGCAGAAAAGGAGGCGTGCCAGAGATTAAGCTGAGTCACTGGACCACACCCCACAGGCTATAAAAGAGAGTGTGGTGGCCATTCAGACTCTGTGACAGACAAAGCTAATCTCTGGCGAGGCACTTTGCACCTTCGGACACAACACCTATTTGCTGTGGATTTAATTACAAACTGGACTATTCAAACTGTGTGTATTTTTGTCTGTGTTATCGGAGTAAAAGTTCTTGGCAGGCAGCCACGGAGTTGCTGCCAAGTTCCTTATCACTGATGTTGAGTGTTTGAAGAGTTTATTTAACCCTCAGCTGGCTGGTTGGGTGCATGGTACGGGGACAGAACAATATGTATGGGCTCCTGTCTCATTTTCTTAGGAGACTAACAATTGATAAAAAAAACCCACAATAAGCTAAAAAATATAAATAACATAAAATAGCAGCCAAGTAACAACACATAATACACTTCCACTGACATTTTTAATGACCCTTTAATCCCTTGTTTTGGGGTAGAGTCAGGGCAACTGAGTGGAGCTGAACATTTACTGTCTGGATGCCCTTCCCAATGCCTATGCAGATTTCACAGCAGATATTTTCTCTTTGTGCCCTGATAGGGAAACATCTGCCACTGCCTAGGATTGAACTCTCAACCTTCCCAGTGGGAGGCGAGCATCTTCCTCTCTAGGCCACTGTGCTGCTCTACATTATTCGCTGGCAATACAGCTGAATTATGAACAAGTCTTGTTGGTCCACAAACCAGGTTGGGTACAGGTTGTGCTAATAATGTGCTGGCCACAGCTATCACCTACTATTCAAGCAGAAGCCACGAGTCCAGGCCTACTAGGGCTAATTTGAGGCCTGTTGTTCCCTATCCAGAACCTCACCAGTCTGAAGACAGCAACAGCGCCTCCACAATATCATTTAGATGGCCCATTAAGAAACAAATTTAAGGTCCCGTGTACGGGAATAAAAGTTAAATGCTTGCTTATTTGATTTTGTAGCCACCCATCCCAGATACAGGATTTGGATGGCTAGTGTAGCTGCAGTGCAGATGAGGGGGATCATTTTGTAAGTACTAGAGGCCATGACCTAACAGTGAGATGCAGCAGCTAAAATGCTTTATGCAACATTGGGCTGCATTAACAGAAGTGTTGCAGACAGATCTCAGGAGAAAATCATTTCACTGAACTCTGTGTTGACTGAATCTCAGTTATAATACTCTCTCTAGGTCTGAAATGCCCCATTTTAAAAGGGTCAAGGAGTAGATGGAGTTATTCAGAGGAGAACCACCAGGATAAGACATCTAGAGTCACATTTTATGAAGAATATTGATAGGAATGTAAAAAATGTGAGATGATTTTAAAGCTTACTGCTTATTAGGTTCATAAAAGAAATCTCTCAGTTTTTGAAAAATGTACATGAGGACATTAGTGAAATTGTGCGATTATAGCACATAAGGGAGATCTATATTAAAACCCATATATATCTGAGAAATTTGCATACAGAGCGCCTAGTATTGAATGTTATAAAATCTGTTTTAGATATTTTTTTAATGAATTTTTAAAAGTTTATGAAGAAGAATGAAGAGTTTTACAAAAGTAGTAAAATAATTCATGATTAACTTAAATGCTCAGGGATTAGGTTAATTAAGGTCCACCTACTTTAATTCTGCCCATATGCAAAGCTCATAGGCAGAGATTCTGTACATGGGACTCCCAAAGAGAAAGCAGGATTTAATCAATACAAGTAGCCTTCAACTTATGACTGGCTGCTTAACAATCATTCAAAATTATGACGCTCCCAGAACTGGTGCTTTGCAGCCTATAAAGCACTTCCTGCCATTGTAAAATATGCCACACAAACACATACACACAAACACACAGTAATATGATTGCATTTTGGGCACTTGGCAACTGGTTCACTTTTATGACTAGTTGTAGAATCCTGCGTTCACAATTTGTGATGCTTCTTTTGCTTGTTTCCAGCATTCGGAAGAATGTTTTCCCACTTCGAATTGTGCTTAATGACCATGATTATTCATTTAATGATTGCCACAAAAAATGTCATAAAATCAGCTCTGGTCATGTGGGTAACTCAACTTATAACTAGAAATCTGGTCTCGATTGCAATTGTAAGTTGAGGACTACTTGTAAAAAATCCTCCGCTACAGAGTTTTTATCCTTTGGGTTAGGCCTTCACAAAAGCGTTCAGAAATGGATTGTTCAAATTGATCTTCCCTGAGTAGGCTATTAATTCCTGCTTTTGACAACCATGAACTTGACATTGTTTCCTCAAATCTGATAGTGCTGGTTGGGGAAATTTATATAGATGGATGTTTTACCTGTTTATCAATTGCAAGCTGCTGTGTGAAGCAATGAATGGAAAATAAGTACCTTATAGTTAAAGAAAAGGGTACTAAACCAACACACAATGGCTTTTGTATAGTACTTGCTTTATTGTGAATGCATGCCAGATTTCTAGATAAGGAAGTATTCTCTACTGCCAGCAAACTCCTTTCCTTTCCTTTCCTTTCCTTTCCTTTCCTTTCCTTTCCTTTCCTTTCCTTTCCTTTCCTTTCCTTTCCCTTCCCTTCCCTTCCCTTCCCTTCCCTTCCCTTCCCTTCCCGTAGCTTAAGGCAACACATACACAGCAGCCTATTCTGCACTTTTTCCCCATAACATGTTTGAGTTATGTTGGAGTGAGAAGCTGACTGGTCCAAAGCCACATAGTGAGCAACTATGGTTTGAACCCTAGTCTATTGGTCCTATTCCAATACCTTAACCAAAAGACCACATTAGTGTCATGATTTATATAAGACTATAAGAAAGGCTAAGCGCCAAAGAATTGAGGCCTTTGAGCTATGGTGCTGGAGAAGACTCCTGCAAGTCCCTTCGACTGCAAGGCGATCAAACCGGTCAGTCCTAGAGGAGATCAATCCTGACTGCCCTTTAGAAGGCCAGATCCTGAAGATGAAACTCAAACACTTTGGCCACCTAATGAGAAGAAAGGACTCACTGGAGAAGAGCCTAATGCTGGGAACGATTGAGGGCAAAAGAAGAAAGGGACGGCAGAGAACGAGGTGGCTGGATGGAGTCACTGAAGCAATCGGCATGAGCCTAAATGGACTCCCGGGGGTGGTAGAGGACAGGAAGGCCTGGAGGAACATTGTCCATGGAGTCGCGATGAGTCGGACATAACTTTGTAACTAACAAGAACAATAAGAAACTGCTTTATAACATGTCAAATCATTGGATAATTTAGCTTGGGACTGACAGTCAATCCTTTTCTGTGACTTTAGCCATATTATTCTAGTTCAATGTAAAGATGCCATGGATTAAAGCTGGGAGTTTTACTATGTGTGTTGTCAGCCAAGAGTAACGGCTCCAATTTTTCTTCCTATTAAAACCCTCCTGCATGGAGCTTCCTATTTCTGTGATTTGCTGCTGCTCATTCATTTTTTCCCCCACTTTTCCTTCCTACTTTTAAATTAATTTTCTCTTTTGGTTCAGTCCCTTGCCCACACACCCAAAACATTTTGGCAATGATTGCTTTTTGATTGGTTTGCAGTAAATCATTACAGCCACAAAGAATCTCATTTAAGATACTATCGGAAACTAATTTGTAGAAAGTGATACCATTTGTTCATCAGTCCAATATTATATATTTCCCTGCCAAACCATGACCACATTCTTCTCTGCCTTAAGATTTGGGTGAAGTGATCTGAGCTTCCCTAGAAGTTATAACTGACCAGGGGCATTTTAAATATAAGGAAGTTCATATTTTCTGAATTAAGTATGAATTATTAAAATAAATTCAAAATTAGTTTTCATTCTAGCCCTGTCCACTTAATGGCTGGAGCATAACATTCAGAACAGAGTGCAAGTCTTGGAAAAAAACAGCTAAATAACTCTGCTTTGATGATTATCAGACAACAGTTTTTAATCCAGGTTTATGAACCTTACCGCATTGCCCAAAATTACTGGGATCTG
Organism: Pantherophis guttatus; assembly: GCF_059756535.1. Classification (NCBI taxonomy): domain Eukaryota; kingdom Metazoa; phylum Chordata; class Lepidosauria; order Squamata; family Colubridae; genus Pantherophis; species Pantherophis guttatus. The sequence continues at coordinate 20,612,371 of NC_142069.1, read as the reverse complement.
ACAGATGTTTGATGCGATTTCTATGCAGACAATATAATAATTAGAAGCTGAATATGGTTATTTCCCTGAATTTCCACTAATGCAAGCATGTTAGTATTTACAATGCTGGGGAAAAAAAGAAGCAAGCTGGATTAATAAACTTAAATAGTAGCATTTTCCTTCCCTTTTACAACAGATTTTCCATTCCCTTACAATAGATTCTGTTCTTAAGTAACATGCATCTCATTCCAGCTGATTTTTCTGTCTTATGATAAGAGAAATGCAGAGCATCTGAGCTGGACCTGAGATCAAGATTTTCTATCTACAGCATCAAAGTGAGAGTCAAAACATCATTTTGCCTTTCTTTTCTGTTACAAAGCTGTGGAAAATGTATAGATGCTGAATAAGTGAATTTTATTCCACCTCTATTCACTGGAGTTAACTTAGATAGAAGCCGTATAGTTAAGCCAGTCTCCCGTGACTCTATCGAAAAATGTCCTGGTTTAATCTTTAGTGGCAATGCACAGCTGTTTCAAGGACATACCCAGTGGTGGGCTGCTGCCAGTTCGGACTGGTTCACATAAACCGGTAGTTGTGACCTGCGGGTGGGCCACCTCCACCCCCACTGCCTCCCCACCCTGGTACTATGCCATCCTATTTAGCCATGTTTTTTAAGCTGCGCACATGCATGCAAGCACACCAGAGGTGGGTTTCAGCAAGTTTTGACCAGTTCTGGAGAACCGGTAGCGGAAATTTTGAGTAGTTCAGAGAACCGGTAAATACCACCTCTGACTGGCCCCGCCCCCATCTATTCTCTGCCTCCCGAGTCCCAGCTGATCGGGAGGAAATGGGGATTTTGCAGTAACCTTCCCCTGGAGTGGGGAGGGAATGGAGATTTTACAATATCCTTCCCCTGCCATGCCCACCAAGCCACACCCACAGAACCGGTAGTAAAAATTTTTGAAACCCACTGCTGAAGCACACGCGTGAGCAATGTGCATGCACAGAAGACGTGCATGCTCACATTTTCGATGCTGGGGTGAACCGGTTGTTAATTCATGTGCCACCCACCTCTGGACATACCACTGAAAGTCCCAATCCCTTCCGTCTTGTTTCATATCTTTTCTGTTCAGTTTTCCTCAACCTTGTTTTAAGCATAGTTATTTTTTTTCTGGTTCATCATCTACTCATATCACATCCCTGAAGCATGTTGAGAGCCTGCTTGCTAATCACTGCATCAAGGGAGCAGTCAGTCTTTGTTTCATCCAAAACTGATTGATTGGTTCTTCTTCTGTCCGCGGTACTTAAAGGTCATTTCCATACTAACAATTTATAGTGTCTTCTGGAGTTATCCAGTCATTGGCTGTGCCACAATAACAGCATTGCAGACAGGTTTTATATCATTTCTGTGGTGCTACGAAGATGCCATAAGTTACCAGTGCAAAAATCATCTTAGCAACTGTCTCCAAATCCTTCTTATTATGGATTTGGAAATTCTTTACAAACATTGCTAATAGTGACACTGAATGACCATTTAAAAAAAAAAATGAACTAATTACTTCCCTGAAGCACATTCCATAAAAACATGGGCATTATTTTCAAGATTACTTCAAAGACAAATGTAATATATTTTATCCTCTCATAGGTTGCAAAACACATTATTTTTCTAAGGTGAAAATCAAATAAAATAAAAACACTACTGTGAACAAAATTATGGATGTTGGTCACAGCTGATAGGGTATTTTTCTTTGTTTATATTTTATTTTGTAATTGTTTCCCTTAATGAAATAAAGTTTGAATAGATTGGGGGTGTCAAACTCAATGTCACTGAGGGCTGCATCAGGGCTGTGGTTGACCTCGGGGGGGGGGGTTGTCAGGTGGGCATTGCTGACTGGGTGGATGTGGCCAACTGGGTGGGTGTGGCCAACTGGGTGGGCGTGGCCAGTTTGACACCACTCCCCAAACTGCTGGCATGTTTCCTCTTCACATTGGGTAGACGGGGCCGAAGCCACGCTGGCCCGATCTTTCTTCTTTGTATTGGGTAGACCAGGATGGCCCTGCGGGGCAGATCCGACCACATCGCAGGCCAGATCTGAGCAGATTGTGTGCCGGATCCGACCACATCGCAGGCCAGATCTGGCCCACAGGCCTTGAGTTTGACACCCCTGGAATAGATGAATCACGTGGGTATAATTTGCAAAAATCTGCCTATGGCAAAATAATAGTACTGGAAACTTTTATTTGTAGCTGTGGGGAAATATATAATGTTAGGCACTATTTTGGAAGATGCATAGAGTCGAATATAGAAAATGCTTTTAGAACTGTGTTACCTGATTAAATAAAACCGTTTTTTTCCCCCCACTTGAATGAAAGGTGTTCTGATCAATTAAACTCACCAGTTAAAGGTCACAGATCAGTTTATGAAAAGTGATGGATCGGGATTGGTGGTTTACCTTTTAAATTGCCAAAATAATTCATTCTAGTGTTTCCAGCTGTCAGTAGATTTCATACCTATCACAGAAGCTGGCAAATTTATTGTTAACGGTGGAAATTACAAGCAAAGTCACCAGGCTTGTTAAACACAGATGTCCTGCAGCGGAGTCATTTGGGAAAGTGGATAAGTGATTTGTGCTATTTCATTTTTCATTAGGTAGCCAAACAACGTTTAGAAGTCAAGGCTGGATAAAATTGACTAAAGTGCCAGAATCGGTTGCCTGGAGAGGATAATGAACCATACTTCGTGGTTTTTAAAAGTGTTAAAATTTCAGGGTTGGACCAACATACTTTTCAGATTTTATTGAGGCACGTCAAGAAATTCTTACAAGGTCTTGTATTTCCAAATATTACTAGTATACATTAAAACCTGGAAGCTTGTCTGGTGCAGTGTGACCATGTAAGTTTTATTGTACTAATCTCATTTGCAGCTGTGACATTTACTTTGTGGAAGAAGTTGGAATCATAGGCAACTTCATTAAATGGGTCAAATGGCTCATTAAGTGGATGGAGCAAAAAAGCTGCCTGAAGAAGGAGGGCGGGCAGCAGAGGTGGGTTCCACATATTTTTACCACCGGTTCAGCGTGTGCGCCTTCCGTACATGCACCCGGCCTTCTGTGCATGTGCTTTGCTCACACACACACCTTCTGTGCATGCACACGGCCTCAAAAACATGGCTAAATAAGATGGCATAGTGCCAGGGCAGATGGGCAGGCAGGTAGATGGGTGGGTGGGCCCCTCCGGTGATCGCCGCTACCAGTTTGCCTGAACTGGTTCTAACCAGCTGAATACCACCACTGGTGGGCAGGCAGGCAGCTGCCCTCTGTGCATGAGAACTCCTGCATTGAGCTGGAGCAATGGAGATCAGATCTTCAGGAAGCCAGATGTGTTTCTCCACCTCAATGCAGGAGTTCCTCTTCCCCTCTGTGAACGGAAGGAAACTCCCGTGGCAGGATGCAGAAACAGTTTGGATCTGAAGATCTGAACTTTGTATCTGCAGCCCAATGAAGGATTTCTGCCTCCGCCCCTTGCATTGCAGCAGCAGCTTGCAACTTGGCTTCTGCTGGCTTCCCCATTGTCTTTCTGGGAAAGCCGGCAGAGAAGATTGCAAATGGTGATCACATGACCATTTGGCAACTGGCCATAATATGAACAGTTTGCCAAGCAATGAAATCACAATCATATGACTGTGGTGTGTGTGTGTGTGTGTGTGTGTGTGTGTGTGTGATGTTTTCCAATGACCAGAAGTGCTTAAAGCATTCTTTCAGAATTATTGTAACTTTGAATGGTCATTAAATGACTAGGTGTACATCAAGGACTACCTGGACAGTGTGTCTTGAACGGTAGCTGTTGTAAGTTATTGTCTAAAACTAGAGCCATCAAATGGATGGTGGTAGTAATTGGAGAATTTATCTGGGACTTGGGAGACACAGGTTTAATTTCCCACTCAATCATGGAAAGAACCTTGAAGGAAAATTGGGTTATAAATTTAATAAATGCTTTTGAACTTTGTGTTGGAGAAGATTCCTGAGAACAATAGATAGCCAAGAAAACAAATAGACCATTGAACAAATCAACATGGAGTTCTTACCAGAAACACAAATGATCAGGCTCAATATATCTTACTATGGACACACTATGCAGAGACCTACTCACTAGAGAAGTCTTTAATGCTGGGAAAGGTGGAAAGAAAGAGAAAAAGAAGGCAGCCGGCAGCAAAATGGATGGACTCAATTATAGTGGTGTAGAGTACAGAGTAGGAGATCTGAAAGGCCAATTTAAGGACCAAGCATCATAAATAAAATCTATCTATGGGGTTACTAAAAATTGACACCAACTTGATGGTATATAATCAATTAATCATTCAATCAATGCACCCTCCAGGACCTCATTTAACATTAACCATAAAAGGAATCAGGAACCTTGCCCTTCCCAACGTTGTAGAACATCATGCTAATAAACTCTTATTAGTTATGCTAGTTGAGGGTTTAGAAATATATAGTTCCACAGTTTGGAATTTATCAGCTTCTGCCATCTAGATACGTTGGACCACAACGTCCGTAAACCAATAACAGCATCCAAAACTAGTATTATGCTTGTTTTCACAGGAAGAACTGTAAAATCTTCCTTGTCAAGATGGGATTTTGTTTGTGATAGCTGCCAAGTGAGGCAAAGACTATCTATATATATAGTTTTATTCTGACAAACGTTTGTCAGAATTTTAACAGCAGATACCTTAGATGAGACTACTCAGTTTAAACAGCTTTCCCAGGCAAACACAGAGATCTAATCCACCTAAGAATTTTTTACTAATCTGATTAAAACTGCTTTTGATTTCCCCCAATAACATTTTAGACAAAACTTAATTTACATTGAATTTCATGGGGGACAGGGATGTATGATATTTATAGACCAACATAACTGAAGGTGTATTATACTAAGGGAAGCCACAGTAATCTGTGACCAACATATTGCACTCTCAAACTCATTTCCCCCCCTTTTTTTGCTGCCAAAACATATCTGATTATTCAGATGCCAATATGATGCACCAGCTATAAAACTAATGGCAGAGGGAAGTAGGTTGTCAACAAAGAGCCATTAAACCTATACGGCCTCCTAATTGAATTGCTAAAAATCAAATTAAGGAGGCCTAGCTGATATACTTCATCTCACTTCAACCCCTATTGTCTAGTTGTTCTTTTTTTCTTCTTCTTGTTTTAAAAAGTATTTTCATTTTCACGGCGGCAGCTCTAATCTCTGACCCTATTAACACGGTTTCTCTTGAGCAGTTATTTGCATTAGAGTGAAAATCAACTGGCTAAGGTTGATTAAAAAAAAAAGAAAAACAACTCCTCCCACAGCTAACTAATTACATACAAAGCAAGGCAACAATGAAAGGAATGATAAAAGGGGTTGCCAAGAAAAATGTATAATCTCTTTCTGGGAGCTCCATTTCTCCTCCCCTCCCCTAAAAATCCTAACTGATTAACTGTGATGCTAAAAGAGACAGTTTTGTTGCAGTGGTTAAGGTGCCAGACTAGAAACTGGGAGACCATGAGTTCTAGTCCCACCTTAAGGAGTCCTGGTGGCACAGTGGTTAGAATGCAGCATTGCAGGTTAACTCTGCCCGCAGCCTGGAGTTCGATCCTGAGGGGCTCAAGGTTGACTCAGCCTGTCATCCTTCCAATGTTGGTAAAATGAGGACCGAGATTATGGAAGAAATATGCTCACATTGTAAACTGCCCAGAGAGTGCTATAAGACACTATGAGGTGTATATATAAATCTAAGTTCATCAGGTTCGCCTGATTCGCCAGTTGCGTCCCTTTCTGGATCGGGACTCCTTACGCACAGTCACTCATGCCCTCGTCACTTCCTGCCTGGACTACTGTAACACTCTCTACATGGGGCTCCCCTTGAGGAGCACCCGGAGGCTCCAACTGGCGCAGAGTGCGGCCGCGCGGGTGGTTATGGGAGCAACATGGCATTCCCATGTAACACCTCTCCTGCGCGAGCTGCACTGGCTCCCGGTGGTCTTCCGTGTGTGCTTCAAGGTTTTGGTTACCACCTTTAGAGTGCTCCATGGCTTAGGTCCATGGCTTACGGGACCGCCTGCTGCCACCAGTAGCCTCCCACCGGCCGGTACGCTCTCATAGAGAGGGGCTCCTCTGGGTGCCATCAGCCAAACAATGATGACTGGCAGCCCCCAGGGGGAGAGTCTTCTCTGTGGGGGCACCTACTATCTGGAATGAGCTCCCCCCGGAGATACGGAGGATCCCGGATCTGCGCACCTTCCGCCGCGCTCTCAAGACCTTTTATTCCATCAGGCTGGCCTGGCCTAACTTTCCCTTTTTCCCTTTTAAAATGTAAATTTTAATCTGTTCTTAATTAATCTTATTTATAGATTTAATTATCTGTTTTAAATTTGTCTTGGGCCAAATTGTTTAATTCGATTTTATTTTTCTTTTAAATTTTGTATTTATGTGTTTTATCTTGTGGCTGTTCACTGCCCTGAGTCCTTCAGGAGGACGGCAGTATATAAATCAAATAAAACCCAAAACCTAAAAAAAACCTAAGTGTATTGCAATTTCTTAGGCATGAAACCAGTTTGGACAAGTCACTCTATACTAGGCCTAGGAAGGGAGCAATGGCAAATCAGTTCCAAAAACCTTGCCAAGAAAATTGCTGGGACCAGGCCAGATAGTCAGCAGAAGTTGCAAACTAACTCGAAGTAAACACAAAATCATTGGATTTAAACAGAAATTAATTTAACTTGATAATTGAATTTAAGCGAAGAGAGGAAAAAGACTGAGGATCACTTTTTTTTTTTTTGGTCCATTCAATCATGTCCTATTTTGGAGACTGGACAATCTAAAATAGACTGTCCCTGCTTCCCTATCAGGTTGGCTGAAGGAAAGTTCAATTTGCCCCCTCCTGCACTGATGGATCCCACCAATTTATAGATTTACTGATACTTCTGTGTCAGAAGCACTAATGTGGCCACATCATATGCACAAGCCACATAAATTATTTAGTATGTAGAAAGGACAATTTTGTAATTGCTAGGTGTTCTATTGATTAATCTAACAGAAAATACTTTCATTAACCAATTAGGAACTTCTAATTATGAATATGGGCATGAAAAAGGAAAAAGAACTCTTTGTTATATATAATATAGACTAGTAATGTGGAACCTTTTCGGCACCGAATGCCCAAACCGGAACGTGTGTGCACTCATGCGCGCGCATGCCAGAGCATCGGAAATCCAAAGACCAATTGGCTGGTGCACATGCACAAGCCAGCCAGCTGGTTTTCGGGTTTCGAGCATGCGCATGCGCACCAGCCAGCTGGTCTCTGGGTTTCCGGTGCTCTGGCGCATGCGAAGACCAGCTGGTCGGCACGCTTGTGGGCGCTGGAAACCAGAAGAGCAGCTGGGATGGCACGTGTGCCCACAGAGAGGGCTCTGAGTGCCATAGGTTTGCCATCACAGCTATAGACCATTGGCTCAGCCTTCTATTAGATTACTTTCCAAAGTTATTTCTGCATCATTTATGATGACATTTATTTTGTGCCCTTTTTGAGAAAGTGACCGTTAAAGTCTGTATCAATAAGAGGGATGTTAAGGAATTCTTGAATGCATGCTTTATTTATAGTTAACTTTGGCATTTATCGGAAACATGACTGTGATCATTAGACATGATGAGCATTTAATGCGTTCTTTTCAAAGCTTAACTTCTACTTTGAGAATTATCAGGAATACCAGATTAAAGTCTTAAAACCCTGACAGCTATGTCCCATTTAGAAATGAGAAGGTAAGGGTTAAACGGTCTTAAAGACACTGTGATATTTAAGCATCAGCTATTGTCAGCACAGCTTTACTTCTCGCTCATGAATCCCTTCAGGAAATGTCTTAAAAATTAGATAGTGCAGGTGGGTGCTGCTGCACTATAAACACACTGCAGTGATCGATGCCGGTGGTGTGTAACTACTGCTGGATATTTAGATTACTGAAATATTTCCATGTCACCGTTCCAATTACAATCTGCCGGCAGAACTTTAGATGTCATTTATTATATTTATTATATTATATTTATTATAGTACACTGAACTCCGCTAAATATGCATGCAATACTTCTCCAGAAAAGAAGAAGCAGACTTGCTGTGTTGTTACATAATGTCTGAGAAACTCCCCAGGTGCTCAGAATTTGGGTTGACTGCCTTTCCTGAATAGCTTTGCCTGAACATTATTTCCCTCTTTGTATTAAAGGGACTGGAGTCTCTAGGAATCTGATATCAGTCAGAGTCAGTGGTGGTACTCACTTACCTTCCTTACCAGTTCACAAATGTTTGTGCGCGTGCACAAGGCCTTCTGCACATGTGCAGAGCCTCGAAAATGTGGAAGAATGGGACGTCATGATGTCCGTGTGGGTGGGCGGGGCATCCCGCAGTTGCCCTTACCAGTTCATCCGAACCGGATATAACCAGCTGAATACCACCACTGGTTGGTGTGAAATTGATGAGGGCAAGACTGCCCTGGAAGTCCCATGTGGATGGCAATTTTGATATTACAATTCCCAAGATATCATTTTGGAGAAACGAAAACCAGAAGCTAATCCAGGGACAGGGTACCCTTTTTTCCACTGGTGAACTCATTTGGCATTTTGAGAGCATGTCATGGCATCCTTCCAAAATGGATGTTATGGGGAGAATGCCCAATCACAGCCCATCTATCCTTATGGACAGGTCCAGTCACAAAATAAGCATTTGCTAAGAATCAAAGTAGGGACATTCCACTCCGATCTCCATGGGGCCATGATGGTGCAGTGGTTAGAATGCAGTATTGTAGGCAAACTCTGCCCACAGTCTGAAGTTCAATCCTAATGGGGTTCAAGGTTGACTCAGCCTTCCATTCTTCCAAGGTCGGTAAAATGAGGACCCAGATTGTTGGGGGCAATACGCTGACATTTGTAAACCACTCCAGGGAATGCTGTAAAGTGCTGTGGAACAATATATAAGTCTAAGTGTTATTGCTAATGTTATTTTTTTACCCCTTCCTCAACTGCACTCTTGCACTCTAGGTTGGGTTAATTTTTCTGATTAAATGGGTAAATTTCCACAAAAAGCACCAGGCTGTAATTCCATATCAAGTCTGTCCACGCAGCCTATGCAGCTTACAAATATTCTTGGAAATTAGAATGATGCTTGCTGTTGGGGCTCTGTCAAACGTCTGTTTAATTTTTTGTAATTTTTGAAGTCTTTAGAAAGCAAGTGAAATCTGGTGAGGTAAAAAGATGGTAAAGCCCAAGAGAGGTACAGGGAGTCTTCTATTTATAACTGTATTTGAGCCCGGAATTACAACTGTGAGTTGTTGCAGTCATAGATTGAGGCATCAGATTTGAAGTTACAATCAATTTTTACAAATTAAAAATCATTATGTAAACACTGCAGTGGTTAAGGGAACATGGCAGTTGTTAAGTGAAATATCCCCAATGGATTTTTTTGGGGGGAGGGGATGCATTATGCAAAAAACCATAGATTTGATTGGACTGGAATGAACGTCTATAAATCTGACATGGCTTGGATATGGACTTAAGATATATATCACTCTTGATTATGTACTTTTACCCAATTGTTTTAATCTAGCTGCAGATCTTTGATGTATTCAAACCTGGGATCTAATACTTTTCAAGACTAACTCTGATCTCTTATGTCTTTTGTGACATTTGGGATCCCAGTTCTTAGTATGGTACTTTATTTTTTTATTTTTATTTTTTTTATTTATTGAATTTCTATACCGCCCTACTCCCGAAGGACTCAGGGCGGTGTACAGCCATGAAATAAAACACATAAATATACAAAATTTAAAATCGAATAAAATAGATTAAATAAATTTGGCTGAATTTATACCCATAATTTAAAATACCCATAATTTTAAAATACAATTAAAAATTTAAAATTTTCATTTAAAAGGGAGAAAATTTAGGCGAGGCCCGCTTGATGAAATAAAAGCGTCTTCAACTCGCGGCGGAAGGCGCGCAGATCCGGGATCCTCCGTATCTCTGGGGGGAGCTCATTCCAGATCGTCGGTGCCCCCACAGAGAAGGCTCTCCCCCTAGGGGCCGACAGCTGACATTGTTTGGCCGACGGCACCTGGAGGAGCCCTTCTCTGTGGGAGCGTACTGGTCGGTGGGAGGCTGTTGGTGGTAGTAGGCGGTCCCGTAGATAACCAGGTCCTAAGCCATGGAGTGCTTTAAAGGTGGTAACCAGAACCTTGAAGCGCACCCGGAAGACCACCGGGAGCCAGTGCAGCTCGCGCAGGAGAGGTGTTACATGGGAGCTCCATGTTGCTCCCATAACCACCCGCGCGGCGGCACTCTGCGCCAGTTGGAGCCTCCGGGTGCACCTCAAGGGGAGCCCCATGTAGAGAGCATTACAATAGTCCAGACGAGAGGTGACGAGGGCATGAGTGACTGTGCGTAACGAGTCCCGATCTAGAAAGGGATGTAACTGGCGAATCAGGCGAACCTGATGAAAAATCCTCCCGGTCACGGCCGTCAAGTGCTCTTCTAAAGACAGCCGTGAATCCAGGAGGACGCCCAAGTTACGAGCCCTTTCCGTGGGGGCCAATGATTCGCCCCCAATAGCCAGCGATGGCGCCAGCTGACTATATCGGGACGTCGGAAACCACAGCCACTCGGTCTTGGATGGGTTGAGCCTGAGCCCGTTTCTCCCCATCCAGATCCGTACGGCCTCCAGGCACTGGGACATCACTTCAAGGGCATCGTTGGGGTGATCCGGGGTGGAGATGTACAGCTGAGTATCGTCAGCGTACAGATGGTACTTCACCCCGAAACCACGGATGATCTCGCCCAGCGGCTTTACATAAATGTTGAACAGGAGGGGCGAGAGAACCGATCCCTGCGGCACCCCACATATAAGGGGCCTCGGGGTCGATCTCTGCCCCCCTGTCAACACAGACTGCGACCGGTCAGAGAGAAAGGAGGAGAACCACCGTAAAACGGTGCCTCCCACCCCCAACCCTTCCAGCCGGTGCAGCATGATACCATGGTCGATGGTATCAAAAGCCGCTGAGAGGTCTAACAGGACCAGGACAGAGGAACAACCCCTGTCCCGAGCCCTCCAGAGATCATCAACCAGCGCGACCAATGCCGTTTCCGTGCTGTACCCAGGTCTGAAGCCCGACTGGAACGGATCTAGATACGACGCTTCATCCAGGTACTGGGGTAGCTGTCGCGCAACCACACTCTCAACAACCTTCGCAACAAAGCAAAGGTTGGAGACTGGACGATAGTTAGCCAATACTGCCAGGTCCAGGGAAGGCTTCTTGAGGAGAGGCCTTACCACCGCCTCTTTCAGGGCGGCGGGGAAGACACCCTCACCCAACGAAGCATTTATAATCCCCTGGAGCCAGCCTCGCGTCACCTCCCGGGAAGCCAGCACTAACCAGGAGGGACACGGGTCCAACAAACATGTGGTACTTACGAGTTCTACTAAAATAGGGCACTTCACTGATAGGTGATTTTAAAAGACCATCATTCTTCTTCATGGAAGGAATGGAATATAAAATGAAATTCAAGTATCTCAACTGAGGGATTTGCGGATAATTCTTAAATTATTGTACTCTATAGATTTTAAGCACAACATTGTGGAATTTACTTTTTCATTCAAAAAGGTTGCAGTATTTCTGATAAAATTGTCTTTATTTTAATAAAATCTCTCTCTATATATATATTAAATTTAGCATCACTCGCTCTGAGCAATTTCAATCATCATATAACAGCCCAAATATAAATAGTTCTGGAAGGAAAACTCATTTAGAAAGAAATTAAAAATACAGAAAGTGATATAATTTGAAATTCAAATTATCATTTTATTCAAATTGTTTCTATTCTCATAGGACATCCTACAAAAGGAACAAATAATATATGTTTGGGACGCTTCCTCTCACCTCTGTTTCACTGTGAATTATAAGACAAGGTTCATTAGCATTCCCTCAAACACAAAGAGTTCAGTGTCCTCCAAGTTTCAATTACTTTCAAGTAAGTCAGTTCATCACCTCATCAGAGCTTTAATAGAGAGTTTTAACTTTGGATGAGCATGCATTGAGACTGCTGTAGACATTCTGCCAAAAATCAAACAGGTGAAGGGAGATGACAAGGTGACGGATGCATCTATGAACCACTTAGAAAAGGCTATTAATTTTTCAACATCTGATCAGAGAAAAACAAGTTGAAGACACACTGAATGATGGTAGCAGGCAATATCAAATAATAAACTGGAGAGAACTGAGCAAATAGGCAACGAGAAGATTTGAAAAGTCATTCCGACTTCTTGTATTGGTCAGAATGACCCAAACTGCTCAGCTTTCAGCATTGCACTGTAGTCTAAATTTCTGATCAAAGTAATGGGGGGGGAGATGAATTCATGGTTTTCTTCTGAACATCCTCTACTTCTTCAGGCATGGTTTGTATATTTTAATTCCTTTTAATCATATGCAATTTATTGTATTTTGTTTATGTGCAATTATTTGCATGCTGCCTACTTTAACAACTCTAGAGAGCTTATAATAGTTATTAAAAATATCCATAAAATTCAAATATTAAAACCTTTTTTTATAAAAGAATCCTTTAAGTTGTATTTTTTTTTTAATGTGGCATACCTCCCAGAGATGGATAATACAATAGAAAGTATGACTTACAAATAAATCAAAGAATCTATAGTTGTAATTGGAATATATTGTCATGAACTAAGTCCACAAGGATGGATGCTTTTAAACTGATCACAGAGACTTAAATGAGGGAAATATTTATGTCATCTGAAGAGAAATTAGAATTGGGTTTTAGAAAGGCAGCAACTGGTTATTTAAAACAACGTTTGCTCTAATGCTAAAGTTGAGTTTTGGTTTATTTAAGGAAGTTTGCCCTCTTCTCTATCCTCTTTTATTTTTCTAGTGTTGCTTACCTTCCTTAATCTTAATGTGGCATTAGGTAATCATTTTTTGAAGGCTGAGTTGAAATTTGTTTCCAATCTGAAAGCAATATCACTATTTGAACAGGATGCCCAATTAGAAAGGAATCCATCTTCCTGACTTTAAATAGAAATATATCTCATCATCTTTAAATTTGGTTCAGATAGCTCTTAAAAAAGAGCATTGATGGTAAATTCCTGGTGCTGTTTTTCTGTGGCCCACACAAAGCTCCTCTAGAAATCCTGACCATTTTCTCCTTCTTCTCAACTCATCAGTTGAATAATGAATAACAGATTGTTATGTTCAGGCAACAGAACAATAGCAGCCCAACTTGAATTGATATAAAGGCAGACAAGCTAAAAGTCCCAATTCCTGTTTGTTGAAGAATAACTGAGAGTAATTTCTAGCTTAGTTGCCTCCAGCACACTCTTAGTCAGCCCCTATATCCACATCACATCAAGCACACATACCACTCAGTTCATCTAGCAAAAAATATAGCTTGATGTTTATTTATTAAACACCAGCAACTGTGAAACAGAGTCAACTGGCAAAAGCACGGGAAGAGGGAGGCATGAACAAGAAGCAACTAATTACATTATCTATACAGTATATCTCTAGCTATGAATCATAAAACTGTCCAGCGCCACTGGAAACATGTTTTAGATAACTTTTATGTAGATAATGGAAACACAATAGAGAAGCAGAGCAGGACATCAAGTGATCCCTTCACTATTTTTTCACAATTTGGTGGTGATATTTAACACAGAGAATCTACTCAAAGCCATTGCTATTTACAACAATGGAGCAACAGCTTTTTGAAGCAGCATTTCTTTGTTCCGCTACCACCATAATATAAGTTTGAGTATGTCTATATATCATGGCCATATCTGCCTCTGGGCTATCAATTTGTACAAATGAAGGTGAATATACATTTTCTGGAATAATGTTGCAGGATCCAATCTGGGTAGGACCAGAGATTTTGTCTTCCGAGCTTACAGACTCATGCTGGAGCCCATCTTCAGGGAACTTCTCTCTAGAAAAATGTGTGCTGTTCTGGATGTTATATTTATAGTGGCTTTTTAGATGTTGCTTGGGGTGTGTTGATGGCTGGCTTTTAAGTCATTAGCTGTTGTTTGCTTGTGCTACCTAGCCCTCACCTTCTAAGTACTTATACAAGTACTTAACACCTTCTAAGTACTTGCACAAGTACTTAGAAGGCGAAGGCTGGGCAGCACAAGCAAACACACCTAAGGAGTTTTCTAAGTACTTGTACAAGTACTTAGAAGGCGAAGGCTGGGCAGCACAAGCAAACAACAGCTAACGACTTGAAAGCCAGCCATCAACACACCCCAATCAACATCTAAAAGTCCACTTACAACAGCCACTATAAATACGACACCCAGAAGAGCACACCCTCTGCTAGAGAGAAGTTCCCTGAAGAAGGGCTCCAGCATGAGTCCAAAAGTTTGGAAGACAAAACTTCTGGTCCTGGTGACCGACCCAGATTGGATGCTATCATTTTGTAGCCCATAAAATGTTCCTGGAGAACCAATCTGCTCCCAGCTCCCCAAGACTGACATCCATCAACACAGAGGTGTTGCAAAATGTATTGCATAAAAATCACTGCTCTAAACTGCGTATAGATTCACCTGAAGAACACAGGTGAATCACCAATACGAATTTCACTTTCCTGGCCAATTATCTTGGAATGACGGCATATTATGATGGAATCGTGACTCAATGTAGCCTAGTCAAGTCAAAGTAGTGATCCTTTACCTCTTCATTTGCCATTTCCCTGTGAACCTGAAATTCAGGTGTGTCCTAAAAATATATTCAGCATAACAACTATCATAGTCACCAGTTACTAAGGCTGTGTGATCAGCCCCAATTCAACTGAAATAATTGATTAGACTTACGCCATTCCAATTTCACAATTCACAGAGATTTGAAAAATGAAACTGACCCAATTTAATGTTTGGAAGTCAGGTTGATTTGTTTTTAAAGGTTAAATAATGAAAAGGGGAGTTTGGTCAAGCGAAAAAGTCCTTCCAAATAGTTGAACAGATTCAGATGCATACAGTTCAATAATTCAACTTGACTTTCTGATTTTGTGAGGAGAGCTGATTGAGGCAGCTTTGCACTGAATTTCCAAACTGAATTGAATCTTTGCAGTCCTTTTATTAAAAAAAAAAGATATTTGGTTGAAATTAATTAATTTCTGAGAGTGAGATGGGCAGTATCTAAAGTTATTTATTTTTATTTATTTAAGAAAATTTGTATGGCCATCCATTCCCTCTCAGTGACTCTGGGTGGTTTACAAAAATAAAAACCCAATATACACTTTATTTGATAAATAAAAACCTTTCTAAAGCCTACAATCCCTAGTGCCGCATAACGGGGTGAGCTCCCATTACTTGTCCCAGCTTTTGTCAACCTAGCAGTTTGAAAGCATGTAAAAAATGCAAGTAGAAAAATAGGGACCACCTTTGGTGGGAAAGTAACAGCGTTTCATGCACCTTTGATGTTTAGCCACATGACCACAGAGATGTCTTCGGACAGCGCTGGCTCCTCGGCTTTGAAACAGAGATAAGCATCGCCCCTTAGAGTCAGGAACGACTAGCACACATGTGCGAGGGGAACTTTTACCTTTACCTTTTAAAGCCTACAAACATAATTCTTAAAAATGTAAGCACTCCGTTGTGCCATGCAGCATTACTAGAAATGTCCTCCTCTTGACAACAACAACAAAAATAAAAATAAAAATGGCTTCCCTTGATGTTCTACAAATAGGATGGGGAGTTTGAGTGGACTAAACTTATTGGTCAGAATTATCGATTGAAGAATATTGAAGAATCTATTGAAGATAATATCAGAACTGAAGAAAAGAACAGAGCTTCTGATGTATGTTTACAGAGGGTGGGAGGGAGGGAAGTGTTGAGACACAGATGTGTTGTTGAAACAAGCACTGGTAAATGGCCAGTTCCAAAATGCTTTTCTGAAAATTCCTAACTAGAACAAAGGGTTCTACCTTGAACAATCCCTTCCAAATGCAGAATTTTAACTGCAGGATTAATAATTAGGGTAATAATAAACTCTGTGAATTATTGAAATTTATAGAGTCATTTACTATCAGTCAAGCCAATTTTATGAGGCTGATGTCAAATTTAATTTGGGCAGCAGAGAGCCAAAGTTTTGCTTGAAAAAAGGATAGATGAAAAAAAATCTAATAAACTGAACCGTTCAGGTTACTAGAACTGGCTTATAGTACCCAAATGCTTGGGATAAAATGCCATTGCCCTAACTAACAATGGTTGCTCTTAAGAAAATGATAGGGTATCACTTTGATGTTCTGTGTAGTCTCTTGCAACTTTAAAGAACATACTCCTGGGTACAATAAGCTATTTTTTCCTAGCTGCTAATAAAGATCTGTTTAATGCAATACTTCTTCACTTCACTTCTAAACCTTAAGAGGTGTGGACTTCATCTCCCAGAATTCCCCAGTCAGCATGGCAGGGGTGAAATCCAGCAGGTTCTGGAGAACCGGTAGCGGAAATTTTGAGTAGTTCAGGGAACTGGTAAATATCACCTCTGGCTGGCCCCACAGTGGGGTGGGAATGGGGATTTTGCAGTATCCTTCCCTTGGAGTGGGTGGGAATGGGGATTTTGCAGTATCCTTCCCTTGGAGTGGGGTGGGAATGGAAATTTTGCGGTATCCTTCCCCTGCCATGCCCACCAAGCCACAACACGCCCACCAAGCCACGCCCACCAAGCCACACCCACAGAACCGGTAGTAAAAAAAATTGGATTTCACCACTGCAGCATGGCATTTCCAAAGAAATGAGATAGTAATTTGGCTACATACTAATATCCAACTTCTAGAACATAAGTTTACTAAAAACTAGATTTAGATGGTTTTGCGTTACCACATCCAGAACTCATTGTTAAAAATCATTCCAGGTTTGCACTGATAACAAGAGGTTTGATAACAGCAATTTGTCTGATAAACTTTCTTCCAGGCTTTTTGTTACTTATTAAGGGTTATTAAAACAGCCAAGCAGATTGGGCAAAAGTTTAGTTTTAATCAAAAACTGAAAATTGCTATCCAAGCTTGATCCTCCATTCTGGAAAGTTCAGTCTCCAGGCCAAGTCTGTGTATACAATTAAGGAAGTGAAGACTGCTCTCAAAATTTGGTTTGATTCCAGCGAAGTGTAGAGATAGTATGGGTCTAATTCAGTGGTGAAATCCATTTTTTTTACTACTGGTTCTGTGGGCGTGGCTTGGTGGTGTGGCATGGTTTGGTGGGCGTGGCTTGGTGGGCGTGGCAAGAGAAGGATATTGCAAAATCTCCATCCCCACCCCACTCTGGGGCCAGCCAGAGGTGGTATTTGCTGGTTCTCTGAATTGCTAAAAATTTCCGCTACCGGTTCTCCAGAACCTGTCAGAACCTGCTGAATTTCACCCGTGGTCTAATTGAGCTCCAAATCTGACTGGAAATAATTTGATAGAGCAAGAACTTATGTTGCTTTGGGGTGCTAGAGCAGGGCTGTCAAACTCCCAGCCCGCGGGCCAGATGCGTCACATGCTGGCCACGCCCACACCCAGTTTAGTGAAGGGGGGGAAAGTCCTGATACGTCATGTGATGCCGCCATGATGACATGAGTTTGACACCCCTCTGTTAGAACCTCAGGATTGCTGTAGTATTTCTCTGTGTGTGGCCAATTTAAGTCTTCTCTTGCCTGAGGCTCAGACTTTACATTAAGTTACACCTAGATATTTTAAGTATCTCACCTGCTCAATATTAAGGGTTTGTCAGTTGGTTAATTAAGAGTCCCCTTAACAAGTACCATACTGTTTTCTCATACAGTACCTAAGCTGGAGTGGATTTTCCAAACAATACTGGGTATTAATTAGGTCAGGATTTGGATAAGGCTCAAAGAATAAAACAGAATAGTCATCCAAAAAGAAGTGCTCTAGAGCAAAGGGAAAAATTTCCAATGACAAGAGAAACCAGTTAAATCAGTGGGTCTCAACCTTCCTAATGCCGCGACCCTTTAATACAGTTCCTCATGTTGTGGTGACCCCCAACCATAAAATTATTCCATTGACCATTGAAAATATGTGTTTTCGGATGGTCTTAGGTGACCCCTGTGAAAGGGTTGTTCGACCCCCAAAGGGGTCCCGACCCACAGGTTGAGAACCACTGAGTTAAATGGTAATATATGGAGATATTTTTCTAGCACCTGGTGCAAGAAATTGAAGGCAGATAGGACCCAGCTTGTTTCCCTCAACTAGTTCTAGAAAGAAGTCGGATTCTGTTTCCCAGTAAGACTTTACAATAAACTCAATTTCTTCAGTGTATACAATAATCCGTCTATGAACCTATACTCTCACTTTACCTCTCCTCTCTAAAATTTGAGAGATAATCATCTTATCCTGAGAATTCAGGCACAAATCTTAGATTTTGTAGTTATAGTATCTGAATCCAGGATCAAATCTTTAGAAAATCCAGATTTTCCCAGCTTTGGCTGAGTCTTCAAAACTGATTTTTTTTTTTTACCTGTCTTCCTCTTTAGATAAAGACATATTGTGGAGAAACACAATGCCTTTTTAAATATTCCATTAAATCACATTTATATGAATCCTCAGAACACGCTTTAGAGCTAGTTTCATAGTTATTGCAATATTTAAACTGAAGTTCACTGCATAAAAAATTGATTACTAGGTAGCTCAAATACTTCCTAGTAATAATAAATCCTTCTTTGTTGCCTTAGAATTCCATCCATTTCTTCCAAAATCAAATGTGTAATATCTTTGGGGCATTTTAGCACAGAACAGGAATAATATCTTCAATAGGTCTATGCGTTAACATTACTACCACTTCTAAATAAAGAAAGAAAATCACAGTATGATACTTTGCTCCCCTTCCTTTTTCACGTTAACAAGGATATAACAAAGGATATTTCTAATCTAGGTCGACAATTCAATTAAAATCCTCTTTCCTTGACATGTGATTAAGGCTCATTGAAAAAGCTTTCCTTCAGTCTGCACTGAAAGAAATATTGACTGCTTATTGATGAGAAGAAAAAGCAGCATAGCTAATAAATGTATTCATTTCTTCTTTACTAAAGAGATCAAAAAGGAAGAATGGGAGTAGGAAGTGGGGAAGGGAAGAGGCTTAGAATCAACATATCAGAGTTCTAGAAGGAAATCTAGCAGTCTAGGAAGACTAGTGTCAAAAGTTTCCTTGCTCTTCATCTTCAAGTTCACTGAACAATTCTGCAGTTTTCGTCTGTACTCTTTTGAATGTTGTAATGTTTTTCTGATGAATAATTGCATTAATTTCAATTTTATCACCCCAAAATTAATTCAATCCTGTATTCTAAGGAAAACTGAATTTGCAAAACTAAATGGGACTATATGACTATTTTAAAAAAAATGTCTACAGTGCCAAGAGTGTAGGAAAAATGAACTTAATTTTATCCAACACACTTTCAGTGAACCCCAAATCAAAGCAGGCATTCTTCACACCACTAGGTTTTGCTAGCAAAAATAATAGCTTGATATTTATTTTTTAAAACATCAGGGAACATTCAAATAGTTCATTGGCAAAAGGATAGAAGGGAGAGAGCACAAAAGGATGTAAAAGCATAGAAAGAGAGAGGTATGAATTGAAATTAACCTCATCCTTGACATTTCTCCAGAAGTCCTTTTAAAAGATGATGCCTCAGCAGACCCGGTGAGTTCAAGGCAAGGACAAATTGATGAGTAGGCTACATTTTTAAATTTCATTTCTCCCCACATCTTGCTCTTAATAATATTGCTGATTGTCATTTTTAACATTTACATGTTACATTTGTTTTTACTGTAAGCTGTCTAGAGCTCCTTTATTGTGAGATGGGCAACTGTGCAAAAGTGATAGATACAAACGTACATACATACATACATACATGACAGGCAGGAATTGGCATTACAGGTCTGTATTATCTATATACACCTATTTATATATTAATGTTGATGTAAAGGTAAAGAGGCTGATCTAGAAATCTGGAGAGTATGAATTCTAGGCCTGCCTTAGTCATGAAAACCAGCTGAGTGACTGGTCCTGCTCTCTTAGCCCAAATTGCCTCACAAAGTTGTGATCAGAGAGGAGTGTTTAGTATGCTTTCTGAGGTTGACCATATATGAAGGCAGCATATAGGTGTCCAATCCCATTGGTGAAATGTGCACCTGTCTTCCTGTCTTTTTTGTTGTATCCCTCCCTCCCTCCTTCCTTCCCCCCTCCTTCCCTCTAGTCTTCCTTCCTTCCTTCTTTCCCCCCTCCCCTCCTCCCAACTGACAAAGTTCTATCCATTTTCCCTTCTGGCCGAAGTGACACAAAGAAAATTAAAACAGGTTTTTCTTTTCCTGCCTCACTAATCCACCAGTGGCTATGCCAGATGAAAAGTGTCAAACTCAAGCGTTGAAAGGCTCATACAAAAGATTCTGCTGACAAGCATGGGATCTGTCCTGGTATGACTCTAAACAGTTACATTTTAAGTCAGAATATTTTGTATTCCAAAGGCATCTCTGAATCATCACGTGAAATGTTAATACCACTTTATAATGCCTTGGTAAGGCCACACTTGGAATACTGCATCTAGTTTTGGTCACCACACTATAAAAAAGTTGTGGAGAGTTTAGAAAGAGTGCAGAGAAGAGCAACAAAGATGATTAAATTTTTCCTCTTTTTAAATGGAAATTTT
Source organism: Pantherophis guttatus (assembly GCF_059756535.1). NCBI lineage: Eukaryota > Metazoa > Chordata > Lepidosauria > Squamata > Colubridae > Pantherophis > Pantherophis guttatus. The sequence continues at coordinate 20,591,669 of NC_142069.1, read as the reverse complement.
AAATCTGGTTTTAATTTATTGGGGTTTTAAAATTGGTTCAGCCAAATTTATTTAATTAGTTTTATCTCTATTGTAAATTTTGTATCTATATGTTTTATTTTATGGCTGTTCACCGCCCTGAGTCCTTCGGGAGTAGGGCGGTATACAAATTTAATAAAATGAAATGAAATGAAATGACTGGAGGCTCAAACATATAAAGAATGGTTGCTGGAACTGGATATGTCTAGTCTTATGAAAAGATGGACTAGGGGAGACATGATAGCAGTGTTCCAATATCTCAGGGGCTGCCACAAAGAAGAGAGGGTCAAGCTATTCTCCAAAGCACCTGAGGGTAGAACAAGAAGCAATGGGTGGAAACTAATCAAGGAGAGAAGCAACTTAGAACTAAGGAGAAATTTCCTGACAGTTAGAACAATTAATCAGTGGAACAACTTGCCTCCAGAAGTTGTGAATGCTCCAACACCGGAAGTTTTTAAGAAGATGCTGGATAACCATTTGTCTGAAGTGGTATTATAGGGTTTTCTGCCTAAACAGCGGGTTGGACTAGAAGACCTCCAAAGTCCCTTCCAACTTTGTTAAATTATTAATTATTAAATCTTTTCCCAACCAAACAGCAACAAAAGTTTCAAATCCTTTCACTTAATGATATCTCACTGGAGGATTATCTTTAGCTAAGGGACAATTGGTAATAGCAAATGTAAAACAGGGCTCCCCAAACCCTGGGCCTCAGCCTATTTGCAACCAGGCCATGCAAGTGTGGGCTGTTGCACAAGTTGAGCTGCGCATGCACTCACATGCGTGCTGGCTTGCTGCTTGTACAACTTGAGCTGCACATGCGCATGTGCACCAGGTTCCCCTCTCCCCACCATCCGAGCCGCCAAGCCACAAAGGTTGGGGACCACTAACCTAAAAATCAAAATCGAACAGAAAAATAATAAAGTAATAATTGCAGTGCTCAGTTAGCAAATAACACTGAAACTATTTTAGTCCAGTACAATATGACTATACCCTCTTCTCATTTAGTGACTGCATTCCATTCCAATGACTTGGTCGTTAAGTGAAATGGTCACTAAGTGAATATATTACTGGGAGATTTCTGGGAAGAAGTGGCAGACTGAAGACAGCACCTCTAGAAGTGAAGCTGATTTCTGTGGTAGAGCAAAGAGCCACGGTATAGACTGACTCTTTGTAATTCCTCTCTGGACAAGGAGAAAACTTGAGATTGCCCACTTGAGGTGCTCCATATTGTTGATTCTTTGAGGGAGACTGCAAGAGAGAGTGATAGCTGGAGCTCTGGCAGACAAAGGTATATTTTAATGTTAGTCATAGTGTGGAAGAGAAATCAGAGCATTGACTTGATTTGTTTTATGTGCCATTAAGTCACTGTCAGCTCTTAAGAAGCACACAGACAAATCTTCTCAAAGGTGAAATCAAAATTGAACATTCTACTTAGGACAGCAAGTTTATTAAGTCTGGCAAAAGGTCCTGAAACCACAATTTCATCTGTCAGTTTTGCTGTCTCCACCACTGGCACATCTTTAAAGGCTCAGATTCTTACCGTGGTTTATGAGACCATTTGCAAATTTTCCTAAGCTCGTCAAAGGACAAGGCAAGCAAAATTCTCAGCAAGAAGCACCAGCCCAATTTAAACAGCACAATCATTCTCAGCATGGAGCAGAACATGTTGTACCTACCTGCCATGTAGCTGTAAAGTTGATGAGCCTGTAGGAGGGTGGGGAGAGAGAAAAGACGAGAAGCAAAAATCCCTAATGCTGCACCACATACTGGGCTGAGTACACTGGAATTTAAAAATTGGATTTTAAACACAAAGCATTCAAAGTGATCACTTTGTCCCCGCACACCTTCTTCACCTTGACCCCTTATTATTAATAAAGAATTATGAATACAGGTTAAGTTCATATAAAAATGAAATGAATTAAGTTCTTACCCTAGTCTCCCGCACTGTCATAATCACACCTAACCTACTATATATATATAATATATATATATATATATATGCTGGAAACAATTACTGAGTCAACCCCTATTTGTACAAGTAGTCCTTGACATATGACCACAATTGAGCCTCAAATTTTATGTTGCTAAGTGAAACTTTTGCTAAATGAGTTTTGCCCCATTTTACGACCTTTCCTGCCACAGCTGTTAAGTGAATCATTGCAGTTGTTAAGTTATTAACACGGTTGTTAAGTAAACCTGGCTTCCTCGTTGACTTTCCTTCTCAGAAGGTCACAAAAACTCAGATCATATGACCTGAACACTGCAACTGTCTTAAATATGAACCAGTTGCCAAGCATCCAAATTTTGATCATGTAACCAAGGGTGAAAAATGATCATAAGTCACTTTTTTTAGTGCTGTTATAACTTTGAACTAAATGAACTGTTGTAAGTCGAAGACTAGCTATACTACTTCTGTTATGCCTCCACTTGGGGCTGCCCCTAAAAAAGTATTTGGAAGCTAAAGTTGGTGCAAAATGAGACATCCTGGGCAGTATTTGGCATATCCCAATAGCATGGGACGTGATGGCTCAGTGGCTAAGATGCTGAGCTTATCAATCGAAAGTTCGGCAGTTCAGCGGTTCGAATCCCTAGTGCTGCGTAACAGGGTGAGCTCCCATTACTTGTCCCAGCTTCTGCCAACCTAGCAGTTCAGAAGCACGTAAAAAATGCAAGTAGAAAAATAGGGATCACCTTTGATGGGAAGGTAACAGCATTCCATGTAGCTTTTGTGTTTAGTCATGCCAGCCACATGACCACGGAGACATCTTCGGACAGCGCTGGCTCATCGGCTTTGTAACGGAGATGAGGATCGCCCCCTAGAGTCAGGAATGACTAGCACATATGTGCAAGGGGAACCTTTACCTTTACCTTTAATAGCAATAGCAATAACACTTAGATTTATATACTGTTTCATAGTGCTTTTACAGCCCTCTCTAAGTGGTTTACAGAATCAGCATATTGCCCCCAACAATCTGGGTTCTCATTTTCCCCACCTCGGAAGGATGGAAAGCTGAGTCAACCTTGAGCCAGTGAGATTTGAACTGCTAATCTGCAGCTAGCAGTCAGCTGAAGTAGCCTGCAGTACTGCACTCTAACTACTGTGCCACCTCGACTCTTAATACTTGGCCCAAAATACTTGGATGAATGCCACTGAGTTGGGAAGCTCTCCTGGTTACCAACTTGCTTCCAGGTGCAATTCAATGTGCTGGTTGTCACCTTGAAGACCCCACATGATCTAGACGGGGTTATCCATGGGACTATTTTACCCTGTATTCATCTGCCTGTGTGATTGTATTGAATAGAGTCAACTGCCTCTAGGTGGGTCCATATGAGAACACAGCTAGATGGAGAAGTGGCCATTTATAATCACTACCTTCATGTTCTGGAATTCCCTCCCTGCTGAGTTCCAGTTTCCTCCTTCAATTCTGAGTTCCAGGAGAGCAATTAAGGTCTGGTTAATTCCTTCAAGCTCAGGAGGAAAGTATGCTGTGATTAAAGATCAGATTTGGGCTGCTGCACGTTTTGACGTCTTCACCTTCTAGTATAATTTTGGAACTCTACTTGTGTGTAGATTATTTATATATTTGTTGTGACCTAGGCTTACCTAGTCATTACAAGACACAATTAGTCCCAAACAAACCTATTTTATTGTAACAGCTGAGAATTACGTTCATTCCCAGCTGAGTCCCAATTAGTTGCCAAACAAGTCCTTTGGAAGAAGTCCTTCGGGATAATCACCAACCTTTATCTTCTTTGACACCCTGCCAAAGGCCTTACTTGGCAAAGCCCAACGAAGTTCAGAAACAAATAAGAGATGCCGACTAGAAACAGAGTTAGCAACGTTGCTTTCCTGCAAAAAGGCCCAAGTGCCTTTGTTTCTCTTTTAAGCCTTATGGGAGGGGCCAATCATCTCCTGGCCTTACTCCCAAATCATCCCTTTTGTTTTAGCTGCTCTTGTCTTCTGGCAGCTCTGTGCATGCGTGCACTAGGAACAGGCTCCTCCTGTTCCTCTGCCTCTCTGCTGTCCGACTCTGGGGGCTCCGGAGTCCGCACATCACTCCCAGATAGCCCTGGCCCATCTCTGCCTTCGATGCAGAGCCCTCGTCTGGGCCTTCCCCAGACTCCAGGACTGGCCCATGTTCCTCCCCAGCCTCCTCACTGTCCGACTCTGCTGCCTGCTCCGCAGGCTGCTGGCAGAGCACAACAATATTTGGGAGGGGTTGTTGGTTTAGTGGATGATTTTTTTAAATCAGTCAGAGGCTTTAGAAATGAGCAGCTGGGGTCATATCTAAGATATGACCCTATATAACCCTAGCATTCCCTGAAAGAATCACAAAACAAGCATATTTTTGATAGGGCATGCTTTATATTAGGCTGAATAAAAACATGTATATATTGTTGTGTTGTGTTGTAAGGTAAAGCACATGGAGAAGATTACTACATTGTATTAAGAATAGGAATGAGTGTTGAAATTGTGAATCAGTATGTCAACTAAAATACAGTGTTAGGCAGCAGTTAAGAAGCTGGATTGAGGTTCAAGCATATCTCTTGGTGACTTTGGGGCCATCGTGCCTTTTGCTTATTCCCTTGTGTGTGCAGGCATGTGTTCATGCATGCACATACGTGTGTGTCAGTAGTGGGTTTCAAAATGTTTTACTACCGGTTCTGTGGGTGTGGCTTGGTGGGCGTGGCATGGCTTGGTGGGCGTGGCTTAGGAAGGATACTGTAAAATCTCCATTCTCACCCCACTCCAGGGGAAGGATACTGTAAAATCTCAATTTCCTCCTGATCAGCTGGGATTTGGGAAGCAGAGAATAGATGGGGGCACGGCCAGTCAGAATTTTTATTACCGGTTTGCCAAACTACTCAAAATTTTCACTACCGGTTCTCCAGAACTGGTCAGAACCTGCTGAAACCCACCTCTGGTGTGTGTACATGTGCCTTCAATTCACTCTTGGCAATTGCAGTTTTCTTAGCACCATTTTTGGAAGTGATACAACTTTATCTTTTTTTCTGGGCTGGGATAGTGACTGACCTAAAGTCACCCATTTGGCTTCGTGCCTAAAGCAAGGCTAGAACTCAAATTCTCTTGGTTTCTAGCCGCATACCTTTAACTACTACACCAAACTGGCCCTTAGAAGCTGGGGGAAAAAAATCTGAGGGAAAACAGCTACAAACACTTTAATGAGCCCTTAGGGGAAATACAGGATAAAAGTGTAATACATAAATGAATACTTGGTATTTACACTTAGCTTTTGATGGTGTTCCTGAAAATATATAAAGAAATGAAGAAAATGACTAGATGCATTACAGAAAAGAGGCACACAAATTGTATTGGGGAAACTGAAGCACAGAAAGGAATTTTATATTAGAGTAATTGCTTGCAAAATATTAACATTTTAAAATAAAAAAAAAAAGCTTGACTAGATAGAAAGGAGTAGAAAAGCGAGAAGCAGAAGAAATAGAAATGGTTACCTTTGATCAATTCAACTTCTAAATCCTGATATTGTGATTTTTTTTAAAGGCTTGCAACTGATTGCCTTAAATCAGGACATGAAAACAAATGGACGCCTGGCTGATCCAGCTGTATTTTTATGTCCTTAATCTATCCCCCCCCCAAAAAAAATGACTCTCTGGGATGGCATAACTTAATTTTACTGGTCTTGCAAGAACTGAGATAATGTATGCTAAGTGCAATAAACAAATACTAAGCAGAAGAATCATGATTGGCATTGGATCCTTTGTTGCAATTTACAGAATGCAATTTTCATCCAGCAATTGTACTATCATAAACAGATTATTTTGATGTGCGCTACCACTTAGAAATGGTTAATGGCTTCAGGGAATGCACAGTAGCTGTTAATCCATTATGCAATTGCTATGCAGGTATTTCATTCCCAGGTTTTGTTTACAGATAAGGCAAGAAGTCCTTTCTTCCTTAAAATTGTATGCTTCCAGTCGGAAATTTTTTCATGCTACCCTCCTATCTCCTCTGTGAAATCTTATTTCCCTGCTTGTTCTTCTGTCTTTTCTAAACAACTCACAATACTTTTTCATCGTTAGCATTAGCGATCATCCAACTGGATACATCCCCTTCCATTCCCAATCCACTCTGCCAACCATCATTTCTAAATCATTGCATAATTACTGAGAACTGCAAAATGTTATGCTAGACAGCAGCAAAGGGAAAGCAAAATATTTGTGTCAACCCCCCCCCCCCCTCACACACACACACATCAGGGAAGAATTGCTCTCATAATTATAGCTGGCAAAGTCACTAAAGTCGTGTAGGAATTTTCAATTCATTTTCTGATCAGCCATAAGTGCAATTTCTAATTTCTTTTTGTATGCAACAAAGGAGACTGAGGTAGCTTTTAATTGAATTGGTGAATGGATATAATTCCCCCTCCCCCAAGAGACAAAGGCACATCCATCTTTATTATTCATTTCAAAGGTATTTTAAATCAAAATATACCAAGGAGCTCCCAGTTTTAAATCAGGATACAAAAATGGCAAAGGATATCTAATATTGCTAGTAGATGTGGGATTGGAGTGCCTTCTAAATTTTCATAAAATGTGAGTCGATTTTCAATTGCGTGGGAAACTTGATCTAAATGTTTGTTCAGTTCACCTTTCAGTAAGGCAGAGCATCGATAAATGCCACAATTAAAAATAATTCCATTTGTGAGATTCATACACCAGAGGAAAATCATCAGAAAGAGGGGGCCTAAGAGCACTGGTAGCCCTTAATTGGGATATTTATTTTTCCAGTGTGGTGGAGTGTCATAGAAGGATCTGATTGTCAGCTATGCTACAGAAAAGCATTAATTGTGAGGAAGAAAAGTAATTGCATGTCACACCATAGCCTAGTTGATGATGCTACATGCAGAGACATTCATTTTTATATCTCATGGAAATGTGAGGAGAAAGGAAGGGTTCTTGCAGGAATCACTAAGGGCAAGATAAAAGAAGAGTTGGATGAAGGAGCCAAAGGGACATGTCCAATTATCAAACGTGGCAATATTAGAGCCATTCCCCATTTTCCCTGATGAAAGCAACTGAAAAGGATATAGCTGTAAGTGCATATCAAATAAAAATAGTAAACTCAAAATGAAACTCAATTCCCACTAGACAATTTTTTTTTGAAAGAAATGAATCCTGGGGGAAAAAATCTTCTAAGTATATATGTCCAAGCCCTATTCTACTGTTCTCACTAGGACACAGTGTTTACCAAAAGAAGATACATACAAATCGTTACCTGAACGCACACTCACACCATCATCCCTCACAAATAAGTTCAGTGGCAAAAACTTTAATCACTAGAATTAAACGTCTAGCAGATGAGGCACATGTACAAACAGAGCTTAAGACCCTCACAGAAGTATTAATGGAAAATGGGTTCCACGAAAATAGAATTAGAACTATAATCCAGCAAGGGACAGTAGGACAGAGCAAAACCCAAGAAGAAGAACAGAATATGGGAACTGCCATCCTGCCCCTAAAAGGGACCACCGATAAAATTAGTAAGATATTACGGAAACAAAAAATAAAAACAGTGTTCCGTACAGATAGAAAAATATTGATGATGGTGAGAAACCCTAAGGATAAAATTGAGTTGGAAAACCAGGGGATATACGAAGTGCCATGTGCCTCCTGTCAGTCATCTTATATTGGACAGACAAATAGACGAATAAGTGTGCGTTTAGAAGAACATAAAAATGCAGTGAGGAAAGAAGAGCAAACTTCTTCTTTGGTACAACACATGAAAGCCACGGGACACAATATTGATTTTAATAAAACCAGAACAGTGGCGAAAGAGGAACATCTCAACAAAAGAATAATCAGGGAGGCCATCGAAATTGAAAAGAGGCCGCAGAATATGAACAGACGAGACAACGCCTCTAGGTTATCAAGTATTTGGGGACCTGCACTGAGAGAAACTCGAGTGTTAACATCAGAAGAGAGGCAGAGATTCCAACAAGCAACTAATGGTGTTGTAAGGCTTGCCAGAATTCTTCCTTCTTTGCAGAGGGTGGCTAGCAATGGGGAGAGAGAGAGGATCGAGCCAGAAGATAGGCTGAGATCTCAACTAACAATCAAGGGTGCTGGGATGCCTACCAGAATCCTTTCCCCTCTACAGCGGACAGATAACAATAGAGAATCTGAGAAAGCTGGGCCTGTAACACGAAGCCAAGTAGCTAGGAGGAGGAAGCAGGAAAAAAAACTGTTGTCCTCCAATCAGAACACAGAGTTGCAGGCTAGCCAGCATACGTCAGCAGCAGCAAATATAGATAAGCGACAGCTCCGGCCTCGCAACAGAGAACCCATAGCTTCTACATGAAACAGAGCCTGAAGATGACAGGGTGTGAGCCTGTCGAAACGTTGCTTTAAGAAAAACTTTTAAAGTCACTGGTAGGATTTTAGCTGAGGTTTTAAAGGACCTTGCAGAGTGCTCTGTAAGGAATTTTAGAAGATTTTAAGCTGGGATTTTAACCAGGATTTTAAATATTTTAACCAACTTATTTATAATGACGCGGGAAAACACCCGAGATTTAAATTTTTTGCATATGCACACCCGCGAAAACTTAAGAAGACATATATATATATATATATATATATATATATATAGAGAGAGAGAGAGAGAGAGAGAGAGAGAGAGAGAGAGAGAGAGGATAAAGAGAGAGAGGGAGAGAGAGAGAGAGAGAGGGATGGATGGATATCTGAATGAACACACACACACAGTCTTTCTATCTATCTATCTATCATCTATCTATCTATCTATCATCTATCTATCTATCTATCTATCTATCTATCTATCTATCATCTATATCACTGATTAGATAGATAGAGATAGAGACAGCTAGCTAGCTAGCTAGCTAGCTAGCTAGATACCGGTTCAGTGACATCATATCATCACCGCTATCAGCTCGGGAGAACTGGGCCGAACCGGGAGGAACCCACCACTGTACACACTTCTATATGCATGAATTTTAAAACAATAATATGATCTGCCACCTTAAACTTGAACAAATATACAGTGCACTCTGGGGCATAATCTAGACAGCATACTAAAAAGCAGAGACATCACCCTGCCAACAAAAGTATGTATAGTCAAGGCTATGGTTTTACCAGTTGCAATGTATGGCTGTGAAAGTTGGACCATAAGAAAGGCTGAGCACCAAAAAATTGAGGCCTTTGAACTATCGTGCTGGAGAAGACTCCTGCGAGTCCCTTGGACTGCAAGGCGATCAAACCAGTCAGTCCTAGAGAGATCAATCCTGCCTGCTCTTTAGAAGGCCAGATTGTCAAATACTTTGGCCACCGAATGAGAAGGAAGGACTCACCAGAGAAAAGCCTAATGCTGGAAAGATTGAGGGCAAAAGAAGAACAGAACGACAGAGAATGAGGTGGCTGGATGGAGTCACTGAAGCAGTTGGCGTGAGCTTAAATGGACTCCAGAGGATGGTAAAGGACAGGAAGGCCTGGAGGAAAGTTGTCCATGGGCTTGGACTTGACTTCGCAACAACAACAACAACTGGGGCCTACGTGAACAGTTTTCAAAGACCAAGCCAACCACCAAGAGGGCAGCAAAGAGAAATTAAAGAATTCTCCTTGCCGCCTTCTACTGGTTATTTGTATTTTGTAACCCAGATATGGTAGCTCTTAACACTAAAGATTTGAGAAATTACTTGGAAAGCATTAGACCAGAGACAGAGTAAATCTAATTCAAGTTTCAGTAAGCCTTTATGCTCCCATATCAAAGGAGCTCTGGTTTGTTTGTCATTACTTCAGTTTCCAATCCTTGGTTGTTGGTGGGTATATTTGAAATTCGGACAGAAAACTTTTGTAAATTAGCAGGGGTTAGGGTCGGTCAACCATTCATGTCATGGGTATATATTCAGTTAATGCTATTGACAGAAAGATGTCCCTTCCTTCTTGTTTTCTTTGTTCTTTATCTTGACAGATATGAACATTTTTAAATATAATAATGGGCCATGGCTGTCCATCACTTCTATTTTCCAAGAAAGATAATGATAGAGGCATAAAATGGACAATAAAGATGATGTTTGGGCTTGCTGATGACTTCAAGATGGCGCCTCCGAAGGCTGCCTTGGTGAAATACTCTCTGATGGTTTCTTTTGTATACTGCACGAGTCAACAAGAGGGCTCAGAAAATATCTATAGACCCCCTCGCATCATGGACATAAACTGTTTCAACTCCTACCCTCAAAACTATGCTATAGAGCACTGCAGACCAGAACAACTAGACACAAGGACACTTTTTTCCCAAACACCATCCCACTGCTAAACAAATAATTCCCTCAATACTGTCAAACTATTTACTAAGTCTGCACTACTATTAATCTTCTCATTGTTCCTATCACCCATCTCCTCCCACTTATAACTGTATGATTATAACTTTGTTGCTTGTATCCTTATGATTTATATTGTTTCCTAATATGATTTGATTGCTTATTTGTACCCTATGACTATCATTAAGTGTTGTACCTTATGATTCTTGATGAATGTATCTTGTCTATTTATGTACACTGAGAGCATATGCACCAAAGACAAATTCCTTGTGTGTCCAATCATACTTGGCCAATAAAGAATTCTATTCTATTCTATTCTATTCTATTCTATTCTATTCTATTCTATTCTATTCTATTCTATTCTATTCTATTCTATTCTATTCTATTCTATTCTTTGGCTTTGTCCATTTTCCAGTTCTTAAACCAATTTTTTTTTTTTTTGTTAATGTAAACAATCAGGATGGAGAGAGCTTGGCAGGTGCCCTGGTGAAAATCCCAGATTGCCATGGATGTGTATTGAAGGAAATACCTGACAAACACTTTGGAATCTGGAAATTTAACCTGGTCTAATAAAATAAAAGATTGTTAACAATTGAAAGAAAGATCTACCTACATTCCCTGGGACGACATTCACTGTTAAACATCATTAAAGTCACTCTAAAATGAATTGATATGATGCCCACAGCACATTAGCCCAATGTATTGAAACCTAGCTTTGAGCTTATTGCAAAACCAATTTCATTTCGGAGGTTTAAAGCTCAAGTTAAACTGTGAGGGCAGAGGTTATAATGGCTTGTCTCTTTGTGTAGCTTTCTGCACAATGGAGTGCTGATTGTGGCTTTTTAGAATGCTATCATAATACACATAAAAAGAAGAAGAAACTGAAATTTAAGAGTATTGTCATGTTTACCGGAAACGAAGGAAGAAGCTCGGTCTATTTTGACAGGAGTTGTTTGCTAACAGTGTTGTAAAAGCAATCCAAGTATCAGTCATGAATGAAATATCACATCTTCCAATTACTTGGGCAAGGACAAAAACTGTGCTTTTCTTTACATTTCATTTTAGTCACCCGCGTCAGTGTTTATAACACTAGCTAATCTTCACCATATTGCCTGTCTAAGAAACCAATGGAACTTGTATTAAAACTTTAATGGCAATATTACAATTGTCTTCAGCTTCTATGCATGAGAAATGATACAGTATTATATTCAGAGAACACCGGGGCTAAAGCAAATTTAAATCTATGTCCCTGAAAGGAAAAAAATAGAGAAGTTCCTTTCCAAAATGATGGTAGTGAAGACCTTGAGGGCAGTGAAACTCAGAACTGGAAAGGGACATTTAGACTATTTAGTATGATCTTCTGCTCAGTACAGGATCCCAAATAAAGATATTCTTAATATCTTTATTTAAGATATTATATTATAATATCTTTATTTAAGATATCTTAATATGAGCCGAGGTGGCACAGTGGTTAGAGTGCAGTACTGCAGGCTACTTCTGCTGATCATCGGCTGCCAGCAGTTTGGCAGATCGAATCTCACCAGGCTCAAGGTTGACTCAGCCTTTCATCCTTCCAAGGTGGGTAAAATGGGGACCCAGATTGTTGGGGGCAATACGCTGACTCTGTAAACTGCTTAGAGAGGGCTATAAAGCACTGTGAAGTGGTATATAAGTCTAAGTGCTATTACTATTTACCTGTCTAGGTTCTCCTTGAACGTTCTAACTGAAGGAAAGCTTATGACCTTCTTATTTCCACTGCTGAAATGCTCTTACCATAAAAGAGGGTTTTGAATACGATGTTCCAGACCTCCATCCAATCCTTAATGAAAATGTTGCATGCTGATGTGGACCCAGAATCAGGTTCTATGATGCCTCATTTAATAGTTCCCTTCCATTTGATAAGAGTATGATTTTATCTGAACAGTCAGATAAAGCTTTTGGGCAAACCATGTTTAAATATAGTAATTACTGCACTGTTTCCGAGATGTTTAGAGCGATGACACTTTGTGATCTGTTGAAAAAACTTACCAGGTATAAACATCAGGTGGAACGGTCTGTATTTTCTAAAATATCTTTTCCTCTTTTTTTTTTAGAAACAATATTTGCCCTCTCTAATCACCTGGCACTTCATTTGCTCTTCAAGATTTCTCACAGATAATGGATAGAAATCAGCTAGACAATCAGCATGTTCTTTCAGTACTCTGTGATACTGGATACTGGGGTTGAATTTATTCAGTGAAAAGTATTCCTTGATTATGTTTCAATCAAGTTCAAATTGGAAGCTTTGTCTCGCGCTTCCCAGTCGCTAAGTAAAAAGGAGATTCTCTTCTTAGAGAATATTGAAACAAAATAGATATTAAATTGTTCTATCTTTCACCTGATACTTGTTATTTTTTTTTTTTTGCTGAGCAGGTTATTTTTTTATCCCTTTCAGAAAAACATGTTTGAAGCCCTTTTCCTGTTGTTTATTTGTTTTATTATTTGTTTATTAATTAATTAATTAATTTTTATTTATTGGTTCAATTTATATGCCGCCCTTCTCCGGAGATTCAGGGTGGCTTACAATGCGTTAAGCAATAGCCTTCATACTTTTCAGCCCCCCCAAGCGGTGTTCTTTTTTATACAAAGTCAGCTTATTGCCCCCCACAAACTGGGTCCTCATTTTACCTACCTCGAAAGGATGGAAGGCTGAGTCAACCTTGAGCCTGGCGAGATTTGAACTTGCAGTAATTGCAGGCAGCTGGTACTATTTAACAGCACTTTAGTCTGCTGTGCCACCAAGGCTAATTAAATTTATTTCCTGCCCATCTCATTTTGAAGTGACTCTGGGTGATTTACACCATAAAAACATTAAAGTCATCAAAATATAAATATTCCAAACCCAATAAAATGACAATACAAATCAAAATAAAATCATTGTCACAGGACAGAGAAGGAAGGACATGGGGAGGAGGAGAGGGGGGGATTAACCCTTAATGAATCAACCACCTGCAGTGTGGACCTCCCCCATTGGGCCCCAAGGCATTTATCCCCAAGCTGTTTGACAGAGGTGTTAAGGCTCTTATGAAAAATCAGAAGAATGGGAGTCAATCTTGTCTCAAGGGCTAAGATATTCCGAACGGCAAGAGCCGCTGCAGGGAAGGCCCTTCTCCTGTACCCTGCCAGCTGAAATTCCTTGACTGACAGTATCTTCTGCCAGTTTGGGTGGGGCAGGCCAGTCCTATTAGGGTTGTTAAGAACAACCTTCTCTAAATCAACTGTAGTAGCAATAACAATAGCACTTAGTCCAGGGGTGGGTTCTACTTATCTTTACCACCAGTTCGCAATGGGATTGTGTGCATGCGCAAATCACTGATGACGACATCAGGGGCAGTGGGTGGGGCCTCCCGCCAGTTTTACTACCAGTTCTTGTGAACCGGTCCGAACCGGGGGCAACCCACCACTGATTTAGATTCATATACCGCTTCATAGTGCTTTACGGCCTTCTATATGCTGTTTACAGAGTCAGCATATTGTCCCCAACAATCTGGGTCCTTGTTTTACCTAGCTTGGAAGAATGGAAGACTGAATCAATCTTGAACCAATCAGAATCGAACTACTGACAGTTGGCAGAATTAGCCTGCAGTACTGCATTCTAACCACTGTGCCCACTCCTAACCATTCTAGTAGCTAGAGTTGTTTGATGTGCATACAGGAAATCATCCTTAATTTAAATATCTGACATATATGTGTCTATGTGACAATGATAAGACTGGAAGCAATTTGCAGTTGCAGATGAGAAATGTACACTTTTAGAGTAAATTCTGAATTGCTTACAGTTATCTTTTGGATAAATTTGGAATGCCCTTTATAGAGGAAACAAAGAAATTCCATAATTAGGGTAAAGTGGTTAATAGAGGCCTGGGTTTAATTTTAAGTATTCTCCTTGTGCAAAAAGTCTTCCCCAGAATATCCCCATAAATCTTTTATTGGAAATTCCTGATTGACATAACACTTGAAAACAGCGAAGGTTTTTTTTTTTTTTTTAAATCCTCTTCTTTCTCCTCCCTTCCTCTAATTGCTTCCAAAGCCAAGTTTTATACAAGGAGAAAAGGAAAGAAAGAAGCTTCTAACAGGGTACGGTTATCTTTAAACTGGGCCAGAAAGTAAACTGATTATCCTACCCCCAATGTCTAAGACTCTGTTTCATCATTAGACTTGAACATGTTTCATGGGGTTTTCTTGGCAATTCTCCTGCCTGCTTGGAAACCTTAATTCTTTATATAATATTCAATCTTCTCTGTTGGATAAATCTCACTTGATTTTGTCTTGATGAAAATGAAAAAAAAAGGGAACTGCAGATCTTTAATCCATACCAGCCAGGGAGAATCTTTCTAGGAGAATCAAAATGTTAGAAATATGGTCCTATTTTTCTCCTTCTACTCATCCATGCTCATGTAATAAATTGAAATGCCTCTCTGAGTACATATTCTTCTTTTTCTCAAACTAATATGGGGGATCTCCAAAGAAATTCCTTCAAGAACTTCACTTGAAGTTTTTGAAAGGGGTGGCAGACTTACAAGTGCAATAAATAAATAAAAAAATGTCATAGACTCAACTATTTTGATAAGGTAACTGATTGTTCATTGTAGGTTTACAATAAGGTGGCTGAAAAATGGGCATATTTGTTCTCTCACTTTCAAACTGCCAGTGACATTTATGTCTACTTTTTGATGTAAGGGGATTTGAGGTGCTTACAGGAAAAATCAATTAGAAAATGACAACCTGTGTAATGATACATAGAAGCAAAAGTGATTCCTTTTTCTCCCACACTTGTCATGAAGGTGTCCAAGACAATAGATAAATGGTCTCAGAAGACAAGGGGCTACCAAACTGATACACAACACGAACTTTGAGGGCTTAGATGCTAGCTAGACATTTGTGTTGCACAATCAAGAAAGTTTTCTTCCATTTCACCCACCACTGCAATTGTCTGATGCAATGATGGATTTTTCTGGCTTGGGCACTTGGCAGCTTAGCTGGGTTATTAACAATATCTGTCCTTCCAGGGCTGCATTACATTAATAGCTCTTGTGCCACTAAAATGATGCTGCCACCACTGCTTCCTTTCATATCTTCTTATAAAAATGATATCAAGCTTTAGCAGGATGTGTCACTTTCAAGGAAAACAAACATTAATTACTTTAGTGGACTGAGCTGAAACAATAAAACAAAATGTCCAAGATGGTTTTCCTATTTTTTTTTTATAAGGGACAAGCTGAGGCACCCAAGAAAATGTATCTATCTGTCTTAGGTTTTTATACCAATCCATCACATCACAGCAAGTCCCTCACTGACCTCAATATCTCAACTGGTTCTTCTCTGGAAATAATTGAAAAAGTACAGCGAAGACAAAAATCTCAACTACTGTACATTGACCTAAACATAGAGATTTCTAAAATGGTTCTAGTCCCTTGGAAGACTATCATTCAACCATTTTTCTGATTATGCTTGTAAATGTATCCCATACTTACATTCTAATACAATGAATATGATTCTTACCAAAAACATTTTAACTCTCAACTTTTTACCTTCTGCTAAGGACATACCTAGTTTTCTTTAAAAGAAATGTGAAGAGCTATAAGAGCTTTGTTTACAGGTTGTTACATTGCATCAATATGTTTTTTATTACATTTATTATCTGCTACTCAAAATGTCTCAATCAAAAATCATAGGTTCCATAAAATAGATCTTTTTTTTATAATGGAGGGAGAGAAAGAAAAAAAAATCTGGCAGAGGTAAATAATCACAAAATGATTTATACTGTCTGCCAACTAATGAGAGTATATGGCACACTATAAAGTTCATTTCTGCTGTGCCAATAGTATTCCATATGCTCAACATTTGTTGATTCTATAATTATATCTGTGTAGTTTTATCAGCTTTCACTTTTTCATATTTCCCCTGGGATGGCCAAACTAGGAAGGCTCTACATTTATTCACTGCACTGTTCCAGCTGAATTTGGCAGATGAGTTCATGGTGGTCTTTTAAGACCCAAGCTGCTAGGTTTTTCTGAACTAATGCCCAATGGGTCTGGTTGCTTAAGAACAGATAGTGAAGCATTCTTTAAGCAGGAATTATGTGATAATATTTAGTTATTGAGAGCTGTGGTGGTGCGCTAGAATGCAGTACTGAAGGCTAACTCACTGCTCACTGCCAGGAGTTCGATCCTGACCAGCTCAAGGTTGACTCAGACTTCCATCCTTCCAAGGTTGGTAAAATGAGGACCCAGATTTTAGGGGGCAATATGCTGACTCTATAAACCACAGAGAAGGGGCTATAAAGCACTATGAAGCAATATATAAGTCTAAGTGCTATTGCTATTGCATTTAATACCGAATTTTCATGGATTTAGAGTAGATAGGGTTTTTGGAAGAAAAAAAGAGGTTAGTTATAGAATCTTGGAAACTGGATGTGTGTACCTTCATCCTTATTTATCAGTGAGTACATTAAGGCAAAGTCTTTATATTGCCCAATGGGGGTTGGACCAGATGACTTATAAGGTCCTTCCAATGCTGTTAATCTGTTAATCAAACCCTTGATCTTCTTTCTGGGTCTTGATTTAACAGAGAGGTTCAACTGTTTGATCCCACAAAAAAATGTCCATTTGTTATGTTATGAACTGAAAGACATAAAAACTTGTGAAGTCTGGTTATAAGTAAAAGGATATGATGAACTCCATGAAAATGAGCACATGGTTTGTAGGATAGTGGAGGGTTTTTTTTTTTTTGTCTGTTTAGTAGTCTTAAGAGTAAAATGGAGTAAATACTGTGAAAAGGCTTTTAATGTCTCGGAATCAAGTGTGTTGACACGAATGGGCCAATACAATGTCTGTCAGTGTGAGTTTTCCAGTTATTCCATCCTGTTCATAAATAATAAAGCCCCCTACCTGTCCATCTTTTGAAAATCCAGCTGTGTGGCTGAAAATGGCATTCTCTGCTTTCCCCCCTTCGTTTGTCACACAAACAATCAAGGCCCAGTGATTAAATTTCAGCTAGCAATTGTGCTGATGGGTCCTGCGTCAGAATAATACTCAGCTCATTCTTTCGGAGTGTATAATAGCTCTGCATTGCTAACAATAGTAAAAAATTGAGTTTGGTCAGTAAATGGAGTGGAAATCTTTCAAGGGCACACAGATACTGTGAAGCACAAAAGGGCCTCTCTTTTTTAAAAAACAAAGATCCATAAATGTCATCAAATTGCTTTTTATATTCTTTGATTCTGATATTTGCTCATAAACTCAACATTTGGGGACAAGGACAGTTGTCAAATGTCCTCTATTAAGAAACACTGATAAGTTCCTGCTCGCCACCGGGAAAGCAAGATTCTCATGGATTCAGAATAGGCTGCTTCATTGAAAGAAAGAAAAAAAGAGGCTGGACGGTAAACACCGTAGAAATTAAATTTGTGGCCCTCACTTATCAGTGTCAATGTTAAGGTGGAGTCTCTCTATTGCAGAAGTCTTCAAACTTGGCAGCTTTAAGACTTTAAGACTTCAACTCCCAGAATTCTCTATGCTGCCAGCTATGCTGGCTGGAGAATTCTGGGAGTTGAAGTCCTCAAGTCTTAAAGCTGCCAAGTTTGAAGACCCCTGCTCTATTATCTTTGATCTTGTTTCTAACCGATTCTTGGTTTAATGGAGAGGATGTGAATTGATTATTTGATTGATTATCACAAAAATGTTCATCTGTTATTATTCTGCAGATGTTTTTAAATGTTCATTTTTCTCCTCAGACTCAGAACATTCAATTACAAACATCTACACTTAAGACTTCTTGATTCAAAACTGTAAAGCTACTGTCTGTGGAGATTCTCAGTCATCCAGATCATAGTTGTTTCAAAAGTGCTTTTTCAAAAGGCAACTGGACTGCTTTTTTCCTTCAGGAAGAAGAACGAAACTGCTGCAACACTCTGGATCTATTACATACTTGTATAACCAAATATCACCATACATTACTTGGAACCCTAATCAACAGAGGCAATAAAGTGATTCCATAAATAAACAAATAAGCAAGGCATTAATCATTTAGACCTGCTGCTAAAATGGCAAGCAAGTTAAATTAAACCTTGTTCCCTGCATCTCACTGTTACTTAAAAAAAAAATAAAACCCTGTGCCTTCTTTTATCCCTCTTGTTACTTCTTTGAGAGGATGATTACCGTATGACCATACTGTATGACCAAATGACCATACTGTAAGGTCATTTGAAAGGGGCATGGTGGCTCAGTGGCTAAGACGCTGAACTTGTCGATCGAAAGGTCAGCAGTTCAGTGGTTCGAATCCCTAGTGCCGCGTAACGGGGTGAGCTCCCGTTACTTGTCCCAGCTTCTGCCAACCTAGCAGTTCGAAAGCACGTAAAAAATGCAAGTAGAAAAATAGGGGCCACCTTTGGTGAGAAGGTAACAGCGTTCCGTGCGCCTTTGGCGTTTAGTAATGCTGGCCACATGACCACGGAGACATCTCCAGACAACCTGGCTCT